>NC_054830.1:31138939-31441969 GCF_018345385.1 Vulpes lagopus | reverse complement strand
GGTGAGAGAGTTGCTTAGCCTCTCTGCGCTCGGGTTTCTTTATCTCTAAAATGGAGTGAGATGATGTTATATAACTGGCTCACACCTTGAAGCCCAGAGGACGTGCTCCATTAATAACAGTTTTTCTGTCTGCAGTGATTTCAGGAGAGGTAGAAACAGCTCTGGCAGGTCTGAGAACTGTGGTATCCAACAGCACTTTCTGTGATGTTGGAAATGCTCTATATCTGTGCCGTGCTCTCGATAGGGTAGTCTCTAGCCAAAGGTGCAACCGAGCAGTTGACATGCTGCCATGTAAAATTCGAGGACTGACCTTTTAATTTTATTTCATGATGGGGATCCCTGGGTGGCGCAGCGGTTTGGCGCCTGCCTTTGGCCCAGGGCGCGATCCTGGAGACCCAGGATCGAATCCCACATCAGGCTCCCGGTGCCTGGAGCCTGCTTCTCCCTCTGCCTGTGTCTCTGCCTGTTTCTCTCTCCCTGTATGACTATCATAAATAAATAAAAATTAAAAAAAAAAAAATTTTTTTAAAAAAAATTTTATTTCATGATAATAAATTGAAATAAACACACATGGCTGGTAGCTACTGTGTTGGATAGTGTGAGTCTAAAACATAACTGAGCTCAAGGTCTGTGTATCCTCAAGAACCCCAGGGTGTTGGATAAAATAAGCTGTGTTCAACATTTAGAACCTGGCAAACAGCAAGTGCTCAGTGATTTTGAGTTTGTGAGAAAGAAAGAAAAGAGGAGGGGAAATTGACAAGCAAAGCCACATTCTGCATTTGACAAATTCTGTTAAACTGTGGGATTAAACTCTCAGACTTCCTCACGGCAAAGCTCCCAGTCAAGCCAGAACTCTTTAAATGTTTCTTCAAGATTTATTTAAGTGGAGATAAAGAAAAGAGCTATGTTCTAGTTAATAATGTGTATATTCAAAACAAATTTTCTTCATTTATTCTCTAAGGAAATACTTTTTTTTTTCTTTTCTGTGCCCCTCTCTTCAGTTTTCTCTTGCAATATTAAAAACCAGACAATTTGGGGGCACCCGGGTGGCGCATAGGTTAAGCGACTGGCTCTTGGTTTGGGCTCAGGTAGTGATCTCAGGGTCATGAGATCAAGTCCCGAGACAGGCTTCACACTCAGCATGGAGTCTGCTTGAGATTCCCTCTGCCCCTGCCCATCTCTCTGTTTCTCAAACAAATAAATAAATAAATAAATCTTAAAAAAAAAAAAAAAATGCAGGGCAGCCTGGGTAGCTCAGTGGTTTAGCGCCACCTTCAGCCCAGGGCATGATCCTGGAGACCTGGGATCGAGTCCCATGTTGGACTCCCTACATGGAGCCTGCTTCTCCCTCTGCCTGTGTCTCTGCCTCTCTCTCTCTCTCCTCTCTGTGTTTCTCATGAATAAATAAACAAAATCTTAAAAAAAAAAAAAAATTTTTAAAAAAGCAGAATACTTCTTAGAAAGTTTTTTAAAGGCTTCAAATGTAAACTAAATAACTAGTCTCTAGGAAACAGCACTACATCATACATTTCTCAGTTCTAAAATTTCATCCATTTGATCTTTGCCTGTAAGCAGTGGTCAGTTGGCAAATCCCAAGATTCTGTGGTTGTGTCTGAAGCTCATAAGGGCTAGCGGCAACGGTTCCCCCCAGAAATAGGTCAGCATTGGTGGACACTGTCATTTGTTTCTGCCCAAGAGTAACTTCTACTCTGACAGTATTAGGGCCAATTTGCATTCTAGCCAGTTAACTGGAGTTAATGGGTGCCTTGTTTCCAGTGTATTCCTGAGAAGTATAGTGTTCCTTGTGGGCCGTGCTCTGGGCTGCAGGCTGTGACCTCGTGTAATGTGAAGCCCCTGTTATCCAGACTGCCGTGGCTGCTCACGGGGCTGGCTTTGCCACACTCCTGTCCCTGAGTCCCAGCTGCCTGGCAGATCCCGTCCTCCTTTCTTACTGCCCTGGAGGCACGTGCTTTCTGGACACTCTAACTTGATAACACGGCTCCTTGGACAGGACCTACGGTTCTAGCAACAGTGACCCACGTAAGGAGTTACATCTCTTTCCTAAAATTTCCCTTCATGGCACATCAACATTCCCAAGGAACAAAGATAACTCTTTGCCAAGATGACATATTCCACCTTTTTAAAAACTTTTAACATTGAGTTGTGACATACAATGTTATATTAGTTTCTGGTGTACAGCATAATGATTCGGTATCTGTATACACTGCAAAATGATCACTACTAGAAGTCCAATTAACGTCTAGAATTACAACAGTTATTTTTCCTGTATCTCTTTTCTTCTGTCTTTACTTTTTTTCTGAACATAGCTCACTCCCAGCTCAGTCAGTGGTCCCCCTGGGAGTGTGGTCCAGAATGAGTAAAGAGGCTTCCTCCGTGATTGTGTCTTTGAGTGAGGGGAGGTGGGTCTTTGGGTCGGCCTCCTCACCCACTTCTGTATGTCCTCACAGGTCCCCAAATGGCTGGGGGTCCTCTACCAAAATAGCCATTTCCAGCATTTCAGCAGCCCATTTAGCTATTAACACACCCACAGTAAGACACTGTGCTACATGCTGTCAATGAGGTGAACATTTGCTCAAAGGGCTCAAAGAATCTGCAGCAGCCATGAAGTGCTTCACCCAGGCCTTAGCTGAGCCACTGGTGGCAGTTCCCACCAGTGGCTGAGTATGTGTTTTCATGCTATATTATTCCATGATTCTATCAGAGCCAATCTGCAACCCTAGCTCTCTCCTAGCCCTCCATCAGCCCTGATCTGTTCACTCCTCTGCACCTGTTTCAAGGTGAAAAGTGCTGCCTCCATCTTCTGGACTGAGCATCTGGGCTCCCATTCAGACCCTCTGCTCTGTGCCTGGTGGCCAACCATCTGTCACGGGGTGTCCTTGACTTCTGTTGTTCAGTTGGGGTCTGCCAATGCAGAGCCCTGCAGATCGGAGAGAAGGGCAAGAGGTTGGGTAGAGATATCCTTGGTCTTCCCTTTCAAGGTCCCCTCAGCCAGGCTATGTCCCCACCCTCATCCCTTCAGATCTAGGGATGTGACCCTGAGGTGCTCCCAGCCCTGGGTTTTTGCGAGAGTCCTTCTGTTCCTCTGCCCTGCTTGAAATAGCTCCATTCTAAATAAGCCTTCCTCTGGTTGTCCTCACTTGAGTGCATTGAGTCCCTGATTGACATAGTTTCCTTTGGCATGTATATGCATTCTGGTTTTGCTGTATTTATATTCCTGGTTGCTCAGTGAACCTCGCTACTGACATGTACCACCTCCTCCAAACATTGTTTGGACTCGAGATGTTTGCTAATTGTTCCCAAACCTTAAGCCTTAATTTCCCAATTCCGGTCTCCTTCAGACTGACCAACCACCTGTGCTCCCTCTCTTCAACCCTTTCTTCCTTCCTACTAGGTAGTCAGACTGCCTTGATTAAAATCCCAGCTCCTCTGCCTAATAAGTATATGACTTTACCTTTCTAACACTGTGTAATGGGGATAATGGTTAAGTATTCATAGAATTAAGAAGATCTTAACAAGATCTGTACAGTTTGAGTCTCCACTGTATCTATTTCTATGTCCAGGCCACCCTATAACTGCCAGTTTCTTAACTTAGGTTTCTAAAGACCTTCTTTCCTGCCCTTCCAGGTGGTAGATGACTCCCCACTTCCCCAGCACTACCCAGGATCCTGCAGTAAACTTTTGATTCCCAATCTTTAAAGAAATCCTTAATTTCCATGGGCCCAGTGTAGTCTGAGAACAAACGGTTACCTAATTCTTATTTATAGTTTGCTTATTCCCCACAGTTACTGGTAAAGAAGAGCAAAAGGTGCCTTAAATTGTATTATTTTTAGTATCTCCTATGAAGTCCTGGATATTCAGAACGCCTCAGAGGGAGGCATAGAGGCCAGGAATCTTTTCTTACAGAGGAGATGGGCCCAGCAGGAGGGAGAATTTGATACCAGTTCTAACAGGTTGGCAGACAGAAGAGAACAAAGTGCTTTACCAGGGAAGGCTGTATAAGTATCTGTGGTTTTGCAGTGGATTTAGTGAGGATTGTAGAGGAAGCAGTTGAGACCAATGGTTAGCTCAGAGATTTAGGAAGATCCGTGGCTATAAATTTTCCATTACACTTTTGATCCATTGACAATTTTTAAGTGTTGATTATGTGATTTTTCACCGTGAAGCTCCTAAGAATTGGAGGAAAGAGATGAGGTAGATGTGTGTGTGTGTGTGAAACTCACCGAGAAAGAGTTAAAGATGCAGTTAACAACACCTCCACAGTGGAACGCATCTTCTTGATGCTCTGTTTATTTCATATTTTTATTTTCTCAAGAGTCCCCCAAAATAGCAGTTTATGCACATTTATCTTCCCATCTAATTTTGCTTTAACAATAGTGGAAAACACAGCCAGATGCTTTCTTTTAAACAAAAGAAATCTGCATATTGTCATCAGTGTCAAAATTAGCAGTCAGTCTCCTTTAGAAAGTTGCTTTTTCAGCTCAGTTAATAATTAAATTGACCCAGTCACCTCTTAAATTCTGGGATCTTGGTGAGGAGGAGAGGGCATGCTGGGAGGGGGGTTGTTGAACCCTGACCTGGCCTCAGGGAAATCAGCCTGCGAAGATGTTCTTTCTTGTGGTTCCCTGGAGAAGTATGCTGTAAGCCAGGCTTCCTATTTAAACAATTAAACTTTAATTACCTAAGTCAGATATGAATAGATTCTCCTTTAAAAACCTTAATATGTCACAGATGAGGCTAAAGTTCCCTTGGACCACTACTCCTAATCACGATCCTGACCGTCTTTCCTGGAAGTTGCAAGTTTGGAGTGTATCTTTCTAGAACCTTGACTTTGTGTTTTCCAGTATATATAGGGACACAGAGAAAACAAGTAGCCTTGTTGTATGTTTTTCTCACAAACCATTTTCTCCTTGGTTCCTTGCAGTCCTGTTTTTCCTGGATCCTTGCTCTTGAAGACAGAGACCAAAACTGAGTAACCCAATGGATATATCTCATCTTTCATTCCTTCCAAGGAGTAGGGAATTAATGTCCTTATACGATGATTGCTTCTTAATAAGGAAGAATTAAAGGATTAATTAAAGAAAATTATTTCTTAATAAGGTAGAGGCTAATTTATTTCATTTCAACTTATTGATTGTAATCTGTAATTGTAATTCATTGATCCTGAAGAGAAAATTCAGGGAAGAAATTTCCCCTTAGGATGCCATGTTCATAGAGTTCATACTAGAATGACCTGAGAGTATAAGTTCAAGTGACGAAATGAAGATAGAGAAAGCATCAGGACTGGATTCCTGTCTTCTGCATTCTGCTCTATGTGCCCTTCTCTACCCCACACGCACGTAGCCCTAGAAGTTGGTTGGTGGGGAGCACATCACAAATAACCAAGGAAAAACTCCTTAAAGAAATAATGCAAAGAATTAAATATTCAACAAACACAGGACTCACCTTGGTTTTTCTTTTAAAATCAAGTAATAGAAGGTGGACGATATCCGACTCTAACCCAAACGCCCCTTCAGATTATGATAAAAAAAAAATTACTTTCTGTGTTCATCCCATCTCTTTATACTGCCCTGCTCCTCTGAGCCTCCCTGTCTCAGCTGTGTTATCTTTCCTGAATCCATTTTGGCATTCATTAACTTTCTGCTTTGAATTTCTTAACAGCGAAGCTAATTACCAGTGTTGATTATGCTTATCCTGAGAGAGACTGAATGGAGAGCTTTCCATACATTTTCCAATTTATCCTCTCAGAATGCTGTGTGAGATCGGTACTGTTATTCTCCCCCCATTTTACAGTTGAGAAAGCTGAGGCTCAGGGAGCGTAGGAACCCTAGCCAAAGTCACCTAGAGGTAAGTGATAGCATTAGGATCCAACTTCACTTGCTCCTTAACTCTGGAGCTTGCACTCTCAACTCAACCCTATATAACCACATGTTTAGTTAGTTTTTAAAACCAGCAAGAAGAAATATTCACAATAGAATGGGGAGAATGGGTGACTCTTAACAAGTTCTGGCAAACTGCCCTGTATGCAGTAGGAGCTCAATAAATGTTTGAAATCTAAATGAAATGGTCTGAAGACTAAATGGGTTAATGTGTGTAAAGCACCTAAAAGTTGTCTTGAACCTACTAATTTCTAAATGAGTATTAGATGTTATTATTAATTTGTGGGATTAATCATGTCCATGTTTATGCCCCTGGAGATAAGTCAAAGACAAGGCATTTCTCGTCCAAGGTCCAACATCATGGGCGTCCATGACACCCTGGAGACATTTTAGAGACTGGCCTGAAATATCACTCCAAGAAACTGGAGGGCTTGGGCTTGCTAACAAAACCATCTGGGACATCCTGACAGTGGGAGTAAGTGCAGCCATGGCCCCTAAGAAAGAAGAATTGGAATCCTTTATTATTACTAAGGTTTGGAATTAGGGACCTTCTCTCCCATTGTATTTCCTTTCCTACAGAGCACAGCTACTGTTATTGCTTTATTCCCAAGCTGCTACACATTCTGCTGCTCGTCTTTTACTCTGTTAACTTTTTGTGTATGTGGATCCTTTTAGCCTGTATCTGAAATGTCAGTTAGTGTTTGCCCTTCCTCCTGGGGCAATCTGCATGTAGCCTGGCTAAGGAATCATCAAATCATGTGATCCATCCTATCCCTTCCCCAGCCATAATGAACCAGGATGAGCGCTTGATCTTTAAGGTCATGTCCTATTGAGATTGGCTACCAGCTTGGGTCCCAGACAAGATACGGAAGCAGATGGAAAAGCCAAAGCAGGATAAGGAGATGGCCTCTTTTCTCTGGGTTTTGAGTTCTAGTGCCTGCTCATGGTGAATCACTAAAGTCTGTCTCCTGTTCTTGATTCCACAACCAGTTCTCCTTTTTTCCTTTCGTTTTCTTTTCTTTTCTTTTCCTTTCTTTCTTTTCTTTTCTTTTTTTTTCTTAAGTCTAGTGAGATTTGTGTTGTGTGGATCTAGACAAGCTTTTACCAGAATATCTCCTAATGGGCTAATTAAACTCTCTGAGGCCATAGTCCCTGTGTGCCTCTCTTAGTGTAAGATGCCATCTAGGACATTGCAAGCATTTGATAAATGCAAACAAATATTTGATAAATATTCGTTTCTTGGTAATGGAGATTTGATGGAGTGGATATTATCCGGATCTGTGGATTTGGATTATCCTTTGTTTTCTTGAGGGAGAGAGGCCACGTGGCAATAATACCAATCATTCATTTGTTCACCCAAAGACATTTATTCTACAGCAGAGAAATTGAAAGATAAAATAAGGTCCAAGTTCTGACCTTAGAAGCCTCTCTGTCATGCAGGAGAGATGCCATGGCCAGTGGGAAAATTGCAGTTTGATTGGTTAGCGAGACCTAAATGAAGTGTTCCTTGTCTATACCAGCCGTGATAGTTGATCATTCTGGCAAATGCCAATGACTCTGGCAAACTCAGAGGTGAACACCAGCACTCTCGCTAGCCAATGCCTACCCAAAGACCTGTGATTGAGCATCTCGTGGTGATGGATAAGTGTCCCTTACCTCATCTAATTCTAACATAGAATTCCTTTCTTCATCCCAGGCTGCTAGTCATGTCTGAATTCAAGACTGGTTCCCATAGTCTCTGTGAAGCATGTGGAGGATTTTTTTTTTTTTTTTATGAAATACCAGAATATCTTTCAATTGCCTCTCCCAGATTTCACAAGCTGGAGTATGTTCAGAGTCAAAGGATTTTTCCTCTTTTTCCTATGCCCTCATATTGTGAACCAGGTTGGCAACATGACTACAATTCCTTTATGTACCCCAATTTGAAAACTCATGTATTTCCCATGGGAAAGGCCCAAGTCTCTGTCACTAATTAATAAATGTGTTGAATTAATTATTATGAATTATTGAATGATTAATTCATCATTTAACATGCATTTTTGAGTGTCAGGCACATTCTATCCCTCAGGCTAGGTCCTGGAACAGTGAAAATAAAGTACAGCCACTCAATACCCATTATCTTGATCTTGGAGTCCAGTGGGAAAGACGATGTTCAACAGACAGTTACATAGATGATAGGACAAATGACATTGTCCTATATGATGTGAAACAATATTATCAAGTCAGATGAGGGCATATAACAGAAGTCACAATGGATGTCTAAGAGGTGTCACAAAGTCACACTGAGGCTGAGAGTGCTGTAGGAATGAATCAGGTAAAGAAGGAGGGGAGAGCCATTTGGATTTAGAGAAGAATGTGTCCCAAAGCTCCAAGCAGGGAGAAATAGCCCAAATAACTTGGTGGCATCAAATTGTCACCTTTCAAAACACAAATGTTCTGTTTTAACCAAAATAACTGACTGATAGGTGAGAAACTCACAATCAAAATGAATGCCTCAGTTGTCACTGAATTAGAAACTGTTTGACATCAAGATGTTTAAAAATCTGCTTGGCAATTCTGACGTAATCCCACCCTGCTTCCCTCCTCCCCTCCTCTCCTCTCCTCTCCCTCCTTGGGGATGAGAATTTCACACAACCCCAGGATCCCAGAGGATCCTTTCAATAGAAGATCCACTAAGACCTGAAGATTCCTGATTTACCTTTATGAAACATTGGCCTCCCTGACTTCGTGGAGACAAAAACAGCAAAAACTCAAAAGTACAAGATTTGGGGGGAAATAAACAGAACTATCAGTCAAGCCTGAGAACTGCTGAAATCTATGTCTCTTTCTGTTCCCTTTGATTTGTGACTGTTTCTTCACCACTCCTCCACCATCATAATCACCTTTATCATCACCTTCATCACCACCACCATCATCATCACTATCATCATCTTCATCCCCACCCCCACCTCGTCATCTTCATCACCACCTCCACCCTTACCATCATCATCATCTTCTTCATTACTACTACCACCATCACCATCATCACGGTGGTAGCAGCAGGTAACACCTAGCCATGGTCTTGGTGCCAGGTGTTGTGCCAACAACTACAGATGCCGCCTCTCATTTAATCCCAACAATACCCCATTAGGCGGGAACTGTTAATTTGAACAATGTGAAATTGTCAATATTCAAACATTTTTTGGCTTATAAAAGTCATCATTTTGTCTGTTTGAACCAGTGGATTTATAAAAATTGCGTGTGTTTTTATAACCAGAGAAAGGCTGAGCTGAGATTCCCACCCAGAAGTGTATTGTTCCAAAGGGGCTGTGCTTTTTTGCTGACTTGTGAGAGGGAGGGAGGAAGGAAATAAATAGCACAAAGCTTCTTTCTTTTCTCTTCCCTTGTCCTAGTTATCTACTCTGTGTGTCTTGTGGGTTAAAAGAGGAGAGAAAAGTCAGAAGATGTTGAAGTCTGAAGATACTCCAGCAGTTCTTACCCTCTTCACTCTGCTGTACCATCCCCTGCCCTGACTCCAGCTAAAACTGATTTTTTGTGTGAAAGGTAATCACTGGTGCATGCTACTGAAAAGTCCAGGGAAGTGATGACTGCAGGCACAGCCAGACCTAGGTCCTCAAATAATGCTGATTAAAACCTGTCTCTGGACCACTCAGATCTCCTTGCTAGTGGCTGTTCCAGGCCCATATCTCACAGCCAAACATCCCTACGAGAGAGAGAGAGAGAGAGAGAGAGAGAGAGAGAGAGAGAGAGATGAAAGACATGAGTGTGGGTTAGGAGAGAGAGAGAAAAAAAAGAGATAGGGACTTTTTTATTTTGATTTTTATTTTTTTTTTATTTTTTATTTATTTATGATAGTCACACACAGAGAGAGAGAGAGGCAGAGACACAGGCAGAGGGAGAAGCAGGCTCCACGCACCGGGAGCCCAAAGTGGGATTCGATCCCGGGTCTCCAGGATTGAGCCCTGGGCCAAAGGCAGGCGCTAAACCGCTGCGCCACCCAGGGATCCCAACTTTTTTAGTACTTCCAGCAAAATCCTAGCAAAGATTCCCATTGAATTGCATATGTCACATACCCATGCCTGGGTCAGTGATGATCACAGCTGTATCAGTGTTCATTATGTATGTTAACTCTTTCTCAAAATAGCTCTATAGAGTCAGAGCTATTATTATCATCCCATTTTATAGAGGGGAAGACTGAGGCACAGAAATGACTAGGTAAGTGGCTCAAGGTCATGCCTTTGTAGACTGGCCCCACCACACTGAGTGCCTCTCTAAGGTCATCGACTATAAGGACTGGCATCCAGACCCTGATGCCCACCCCTGGAGTGGGAAGCAAGGGGGCAGGATCAGCTGTATGGGGCCAGTTCCACCTCCACAGCCTGGGATGAGGGCTGGGGAAGCTGATTCCCCAAAGGAAGCCCGAGTGCTCTTTCTTACCCAGGAGAAGAGAGATTGGGTGCTGGGCAGGGGAAACAACTGCCTTCTACAATGAGACTGTAGAAAAGTTTTTACAGAGAGGATATTTTTCTCTCCAATCTGATGTTGGGCCTCAATTTCAAAGAACAGGAGGCTATAAAAAGGTCAAAGGAAGGAAGTGCTAATTAAGAGGTCCCTGTGGGCTCTAGGGTCAGAGAGAACAAAGAATCATAGTTAGGGAGGCTCACAAACTGGTGTTAACGACAAGGGCTCTGGGGCAGGGCAGAGGTTCAGACCAAGGACCCTTAGATGGGGGATGGAAACTCTCTGACTTCTTTCTCATTTGTAAAATGGTGATAAAATACTGACCTCTCAGGTTTCCTGACAAGATTAGATGTCCTCATATATGGTGATTCCCCAGCCTGGTCCTTGGCATATGGCTCATTCTCAAAAAAATGGTAATAGCTGTAGTTAATGTTGCTGCTAGGGCTATTCAAATATTAGGGCCCTTGTGACTCCCTTAGGCCAAAATTTTCCCTTCCTCCTGTGAGATCTTTGGTTTCTTTTTTTAGGAACACAAGATAAGGGACTTTTTATATTGATCCCAGAAGCCCCAAGGCACTTTTCCAGAACCTACATTGTCCTAACATCAGAGGTGGCCATCGGGGCTAACATCAGTATGGCCCTCTCTGGTATATTTAGTCTGTTTCAGTCACATGCTGGACAAACAAGAACCCTTATATTCTTTTTTTTTTTTTTTTTTTTTGAGCCCTTATATTCCTTTGATCCAGAGTGGCCAAATGGCAGTGTCTTTCAATATTCCTTTTATACTGATCGGCTGTCTCAGGGTACCTTGTGAAAGGCTCTGTAACCCATGTCCAGGGGCCTCTGGCAGCCAATCTAGGCTCAGCCTCCAGAACTCACTTGCTTTATCTTGTTTGTTCTTTGAATCTGGCCACTTCTCATTGAGACTTGACGCTGTGGACTTCCGTGTTTCCTGACTGATACAGATAAGTCAGGCATCTTCCTTGCAAAGGACAGAAACACAATTGAAACAGACTTCAGGGCAGCCCCGGTGGCTCAGCGGTTTGGTGCCGCCTTTGGCCCAGGGTGTGATCCTGGAGACCCAGGATGAGTCCCACGTCGGGCTCCCTGCATGGAGCCTGCTTCTCCCTCTGCCTGTGTCTCTGCCTCTCTCTCTCTCTCTCTCTCTCTCTCTGTGTGTGTGTTTCTCATAAATATATAAAATCTTAAAAAAAGAAACAGACTTAAATAATTATATAATTGAAAAGTCAGGACAGGGCAGGATTATCGCGTCTCAGCCTCCATGTCTTGCCTTTGCTCTGCTTTCTGTTGGCTTCATTCAGGCAGACTTGTCCCACCAGGTGGCAAATCAGCCACCAGCAAAGGCAGCTTGTGCCATGTGATCAGCTGACAGCATGAATGTCTCCAATTCTTTGCCCCTCTTGCATGTCTGCTCTTTGCCAGTGATGTTGTAGTTTTTCCCACCAGAGGTGGAGTACGTCTGTCACCCCACTGATGTTGGGCATGGCTGCGAGAGCTATTTTGGCCAAAGAAACATGGACGGAAATGACAGTGTGCCAGTTCCAAGCCTTTCCATTTGCCTTTCTTTTGTGCTTCTAGAATTACCCTGAGGATACACCACAGGTAGCCTGCTGGTCCCTGAGAAACAAAAGACATTTAGAGCAGAGCTCCCCACTGACCACAGATGCTAACACACAGACCCATCAGTGTGACCAGTGCTTATTATTGTGTGCCAGTGAACTGGGGGCAGGTCCGTTGTGTAGACTTACCGTGGCCATAGTTGAGCGATATACAAGCTATTTTCCCAACAACCTCCACCAAAAGGGAGCTTTTCTCTTCCTATCCTTCCAACAAAAATTTTAAGATTGATTTCGATTGGCCAGACTTAGGTCTCCTCCCAGTACTGGGAGGCAGGGGAAAGAGTAGCATCTGGAACCGAGACATAAGAGCTGAAAGTGAAAAAGAGGTCATTCCCTACAGGAAGACCGAAGAAAGTGGAAAGGATGCCAAGCAGGCAGAATGAATGACTCTCATTACACCTGTGTCCCATGGTGCCATAAAAGCCAGGAACCAGCCTTGGTCGTACCTACACCCGACAGTGTAGGGTGGAACTCAACTGGAACTAAGGCCAGTCACCAGTGAGCCAGGTAGTGAGGCCCAGTGCACGGTGTTTGCTGTACTACTGACATTGAAAAGCCCTAGCCCCTGACTTCTCTCTCTTTCCAGCCCAGAATGGGTAAGGTGGCTTCAGCCAACTGGCAGGCTGCTACTTGGCAACTTGCCCTCCCTTCCCCATAGTGCCAGCTCAGCTTGGAGGTAAAAGAGAGTGGCCGGGATGATTGCTGGGTCCCCACCTGGACCTGATTTAGAACAGTCCTTTCTCACCAGCCCCCAACGTCAATTGTGCTCCACGGCTTTAATCCCCAGTGGGGTTCATGTCCTGCTGCCTCTCCGTCTTTGAGACAGAGTAGACCTGAATTGGAAGCGTGGTATGGAATAAATGTAACACCTTTGCCCTGTTCCATGGGGTCATTAAACTTCCTGCTGAATATGATTTAAAATCGAGCTGAATTAAGAACTGTGATGGCTGTAGTTTGCTTTCTTCTGCCAAATCTGACCTTTCTACCTTGACCTTTTTTTCTGCTCTATTTAGCAGCGGCTGTCTTCCAGGAATGCTGCTTGGCTCCAAGATATTCATGGAAAAGGGCAAATTTCTATCTTACTTCAACAGTATCGGGACCCCAGGGCTATGTGGCAACCTGCGCTTTCTCCAGGGCTCCTATTGTCTAGAAGCATTTGGAGATGTAAAGGGATGGCTACGTTTTCTGTATTCCAGGGGTGACCCATCGCTCTTGTCATACTCCACCCCCACCCTCCTTTATATGCCAAACCTCCCTGTGGAACTGGGAGAAAAATGTGGGCGAAGGCCCAGGTGGGGGAAAGCAAATACTGTTCAATGCATTCACTCTGATTACACTGCCATGGACGAGACAATAGCCACCGTGAACACAAGCAGGCAAGGTTCAATGCAGCTTTCTTCCCCTCCTCAATGCAGCTTTGATCCAGCCAGGCCTACCCAGGAGGAATTGCAGTCTAACTGGGGCAGCGCAATCTGGAAACTATGCCTCACTCTGTGGGGGTGGCTCCTTTCATGATTTCAGAGGCTATTGGGACTGAGTTTAGAATGTTCCATGAAGGTGGATCGCTAGCACCCCACCAGCGCCTCCACACAGCAGCACACTTGAATTTTTAGCACGTCTCCTTGATATAGATCTGCTCGCAGGTGCCATTTACTAAGCTGCTGTCTCTCAGCCTCAAAGTCCCCACCTTTCTAGGCTGCTGGGCCTGGAACTGTCATTTCTCCCAGCCAGCTGGTGCCATGCTAGGCTCTGCCACTAGGGGGCACCAGAGCGAAGTTGCTGGAGGATAGAGACCTTGAAGTCTTCAGTTTTTTTTTTTTTCCAACAATCCCAGTACCAACCTCTTAATCATTTCTATGTTCCATGATTTACAAATTTCTCCTACATAAAAAACAACCACCTATGGGTTTTTAAAAACAATTCCAGCTCCCTGTACGCCTTCCATTCACGATGAAGAACAGAAACCTCAACAGCTGGTACAGTAGGCAGAGAGGTCTCTGGCTGCATAAAGATCCAATTTCTTCCCGGGTGGTGGATAAGGCTAAGAAGATAAAAAATGACCTTTAACCTTTGAGAACAGTAATGTAAGATTAATTTGAGGCCTTGAAACTAATGAGTTGGCTCATCCTGGCGCAGCACCCCGTGAATAACGTGGTATTTGCAGAGCCAGCAACCTAGTGATCTTTCTTCCTCAGATGGGGCTTGGGAGGGAGGAGGGAGGAGAAAGAAACTCACTTTTAAAAATAATCCTCAGAGGAGAGAGATCTGCTAGGTCCCCATAAAGCCAGCATTAGAGGAAAGAAGAAAAAAAAAGCGAATTATGTACCTTTAATCTGCTTAGCTTTTCACTGTCGAATAGCTGAAGGGCTCAGACAGGGAAGAGTATTGTGAGGTGGTTAAATCCATGAACTTGGAGTTAGACCCCTTGGGGTCCAGGCCTGATCTGTGACTTTCTAGCTGTGTGATCTTGGGCATGTTTTTTAACTTGTGCTTCAGGGAGGTTTGGATTAGATAGTGCACGGAAAACGCTTCTGTTCAGGCTGGGAGTCTGGTTATTTTTGCATTTTTGATGATGATGGAGGGAGGTGGGAGCAATTTGAGGGTGATTTATCCACAGGACGGGAAGTCTGAGGTTTCTGCTCTGACAAGAGGAAATGTCTAGCAGCAGAAGACAAAAGTAGAAGCAGGCCGAGGCAAATCAGGGAAACGGGTTTCAGCACCACCCAAGAAAGAACTGTCTTACAGGGTGGCTGGCAGACGGTGGGAATGACTGCCTGGAGAGGCAGTGAATGCCCCATCCCTGGGAGAGTTGCAAGCAGAAGCTCTTCCTATTATATGAAATCCTAGGTTAGATTATTGCTCAGGATCTTTCTGCCTCTTCAGATCTGGCTCTTCCATTTGCTAACCGTGTTGCCTGCGCTCGCTCTACCTACCAGAGCTCCGATTGCCTCCTCCATAAATCAGGGGTGGTAATGGCTTACTTTTTAGGATCTCTCTCCCTCTCCCTTTTCCTCCTTCTCGCCAACTGACGCTCACGTTGGGCTAGGCACTGCGCCAGGCTCTGGGAAGACTGCAAGGGAAAAGATGAGATATAGACACTGCCTTGGAAGAAGCTCCAACATGTAGTGAGGGAGACAGATGAACAGACATTATAAAGCAGTCCCACAGATGCACTGGTAGTGTTATGCAGTGAGTGCTCTGGGAGTCCTGAGGAGGTGGTTGCAGTAATCAGATGGTGGAAATACATGCTGTGGAAGCAGAATAAGCAGTATGATCAAAGACCCGGGGGCAAGAAACAGCGTGGTGTGCAGGGAACCATACCAGCAGTGCTGGTGGGATGCAAAACGTGAGGGGACAGTGCCAGGAGACGAGATGAAGAAAGCAGAGGCTGGGTGATGGAGATCCTTGTCTCCCATGCTAAGGAACGTGAACCTACATCCTGTCAATCAGGAAATGCAGTGGCTGATTTAAACAGTTCCTGGCATGCTCAGGTCTCCACATGAAAGCAAACTCTCTGGAGCCCGGGTGGAGGATGAATTAGAAAAAGGCGAAGCTGGACCACCAGCCAGCAGACTGTGGAAGTCAGGAAGTCATCTGAGCCAGGAGTGATGGATGATGCGACCAACCAGACCTCTGCAGAAGCTGCAGTGAGAATCCGATGTTGAGATGCCCAGGGAGAAGCAATGTTGAGAAGCTCCTAGTAAAACAGGAGCTGCTCTCCACATGCAAAGGGTCATTATAATTATGATCACTCCATAAAACTTTGGTTTGAGGGGCCATCATATAAATTGGGTCCCCTCATCAATTATCCAGGCAGTGGTCCAAATCAGTATAAATGGTACTTGTGCTTAACAAGAGCCTTTAAAAAGGTAATGTGACCCCTGACTTGAGAAATTATTTTGCAGATGCTTCTGGGATCCAAAGTTTTCCATTCAAAGACCGGATTCTGATGCCGCTGAGAAGGATTGGGGGAGAGAATCACAAGATTGGATTTCACGCAGGCAAACTAAGAGGGCAGATGATGCTCTTTGAGTAAAAGTTCTAATGGATTTGGCACAAGAGGGCACTGGAGATGGGCCCAAATGTCTCACATTTGCTCAACTGTTTTTGCAGACAGCTGGGAATTTACCAGTAATACCTTTTTTTTTTTTTTTTAACAGGAGTATTTTAGACTGTAGATGTGCCCTGAAATGCCTCATCTCAGGGAGGGTGAGAAGAGCTTCTCTTAAGCAAGTGTGGTGTCTGCTTCTGGTGCTGTTTATGGCAGAGCTGGAAACTGTCTTCGAAATTAACAATAGATGTGCATAAATCTTCTTCAGTTACCTAGCAACTAATACAAGACAACGCAGAGGTTCACAGGCTGGGTGGAGGTAAGCCTGTTTTAGGAATACCTGGGATCATTTCCACAATATTTGGGGGATTGTGGGGAAGGAGAGAAAGAAAATTAATGCGACTAATGAAATGTTTGCGTTTCTTTCTTTTCGTTTTTTGATAAAAATTGAATCAGAGCATAGAAACCTTTCCTAAATCTCTGAGGTTTCTAGCAACAGTGAGGATTTACAAAGACTAGATAATATCCAGGACCCCTTCCAAAGCTACACTTTTGGCTGTAAATTAGCTATGTGACCACATTTGTAAAATAAGAGGTTAGATGAGGGGAATTGTAAAGTTTCATCCACGTTACTACGATGTGTGTGGTGATAGGGTTTTTAGGTTTTTGTTCTATTCAGTTAAAGGTACGTATTCAGAATCAAAGTGGATTTTTAAAAAGGAAAAGATGTTGAAATAATGACGTCAAGAGGCATGGGACTTAAGGGACACATATACATTCGTGCACATATATACGTCTATTTCTGTATGGGGACTTATGTGTGCTTATTTTTTATTTACCAAAATTAGTTTATGCATTAAGGCTTGGGTTACAAATGCAGTGCTACAGGGCCTGGCAGGCGACACGGATGAGTTCCGTGCCCAGAAGCCATGTGAGCCAGAAGGCTGGACAGCTGCTAGGTGGCTCCAGCTGAATACGGCCATAGGAGCGTCGGGCTTCGTGCTGCCAAATCTCCTGCTCTTTCACAAAGCCAGAAACCCAGCATTCGTGCAGAACCTCTTATTTTAAAAATATTGACAGCTAATTCCAGGTTTAAAAAACATTGTGTGGGCTCAATAAAGTAAGTCTACCTGAAAGCAAAAGTCTCGCACATGTGGTTCTCTTTTCAAAAATGACACGGTTCCTCACGACTCACTTTATCTACAGGGAGGTAGATGAGCTTGTACAGGCCACTGGCTAACAAGTTTCATCCACTGCCTCCTACATACTGTGCTGGGGACTCCTCCCATCTGCCAGGCTCAGAATCCTCCCAAGGGGTGGGTATTATTTAGCACAGGAATCATGACCCCTGTTTCAAAGATGAGGACACTGAGGCTCACACACATCAAAGTCATACTGCAGATGGTTTAGTGCCTGAGTCCTAGGGACTGGATTCCAGTCCCATCTCTCTGACTCTAAAGCAGCTTGCTCTTAGGGGGTTGACTCACCTGGAATAAAAGGAGAAAGGACTTTTTTATTGGGGGGTAGCTTTCTCTCTCTTTTTTTTTTTTTAGGAAAAAATAGTTTTCTTTTAACCGAATTTCTCTGAAGAAGTATCAGGAAGCTGTATTCGTTTGCTGGAACTGCTGTAAGAAAGTACCACAAACCGGGTGGCTCAAAGAACAGAAATGTATTCTCTCATGATTCCGGAGGCTAGAAGTCCAACATCAAAGTGTCAGCAGGATTAGTCCGTTCTGAAATCTTTCTTCCTGGTTTGTAGGTAACTGTCTTCTCCCTGTGTCTTCACATGGTCTTTGTGTGTGTCCTACATGACTGTGTCCTTATAAGAAGAGGAGATCAGGACATAGACACATTGGATTAGGACTCACCACATGACCTCGTTTTACCTTACTCTCCTCGTTAAAGATCCTGTCTCCAAAATACAGTCACATTCTGAGGAAGGGAGGGTTTGAGCTTCCACAGAGGGATTTGGGGCAGACACAATTCAGCCCATAACAGAAGGCATCCATTTTATTGTCTTCTTCTGCCCCTTTAGCATTATTACTACTGGAGGGACAAAAGGTTTCCGGAGCCCAGGAACCAGAGCAAAGGGCAGGGCATTGGCGCACCCGAGAGGGTTTGCTTCTCTCGTAACCAATTCATCAGCTGCCATCCAACCCAGGGAGGAATAGCTTCGTAGATTTGAACCAGGTAGCATATTCCCAAGAAACAGCTTCAATGTTGGAGAATAAATAAAACATGAGATGCTTAGCAATGTCACTGTTTTCCTTGGCATCACTGGTTATATCTTAGTGTCTTGATTTAAAATAATATTGATATGGACAAGTAGCATCACTCATCATATCAAAGACTAGAAACAACTGCATTGGCCAACTATAGGGTTTAATAGGATCCTATGCAGCCTTTGGAAACCATACTGTGGAAAAATATTCACAATGTGAGAAAATTCTCATAATAGATAAAGTGGGAAAAAATGTTACAAAAAAGGATGTATGGCTTGATTCCAATTTTTTGAAAACAGTTTATTATATGTACATATAGATTCATATATATGCATATATATGAGTGTGTGCATGTGTTCATCTGGAAAAGTATACTCCAAAATACTTAAAATAGCTCTCTCTCAGTGATGGAATTATACATATTTTAAATTTTTCTTCTGTTTTTCTAAATGCTTCAGGTTTTCTGCAATAGTAGATATTATTTTTGCAATCCAGGGGAAAACATTAAACATTATAATCCCCAATATACACACTCCATTTCCAGAAAAATCATCCTAAGTATGCCTTGTTCATAAGGAGCTCCATTATGGTTTTTCACATGGGTTTCATATTGTACTTATACAATATGGAGTTTACTTGCTATTTTCTGGATACAACTGTCAACCACAATTACCTGGATTCTAGAAAAATTTCTGTGGCAAGCCTGAGAACCTCTTCTCTCTTTTTTTGTCCATTCAGCTCCCTTTTCCCATGAGAAAGACTTTTTTGGAGTAAATTCAGGAAGGGGTGGTGCCCCATAGATGTGGACAAAGGGCACTAAAATAATAAAGTGGACTAGTTTAATGTGTTTAAAGTATCATCTGAGCAGATCCAAAAAGAAGCAGGATGCAACTTCATAGTGACTTTGTTCATTCTATCTATATTTATTTGAGAGATCCTCTGGACAGACTTCCTTTTCCACAGAATGTGCTCTAATTGGCTAAGGATCTCTATAATGTATTCTTTTATGAAGGAGAGGTCCATGGGGAATACTGCCATCATGTCAAACTTGGAAGAGGCAATATTGGTCACTTTGCCCAACTCTTGACATCATTGGTTCCCAGACCCCTGAATACCCTGGAGAGGTTTTGCAAAGTGTCAGTTCCCCACACCATTATAGACATGGAAGTAGCCTGGGACTTTGGATTGGGCAAGGCCCAATCTTTTTGATGTTCAGCCTAGTTGGAGAAACCTTTCTCTACATGGCTCACAAATTTCTCCCTGAAACATCACAATAGATGGTTACATGAACACTTTTAAAGGAGAATTTTCTACCTCATGACTATGCCTACTATAATTCTGTTTTGTATGTAACTTGGATTCCTCTGATCAGTTAAGAGATTAAAAATGGAGTCACTTTGCTCATATAACCTGATAAAAATCTCAAAGTCCAAAGATGTGGCCAAATCTCAATGTAGTTACATCTTCAAAAGCGAAAGTAATTACAATGATAACTTAGGGCTTTTTTTAAAAAAGGATTTTATTTATTTATTCATGAGAGACACAGACAAAGAGGCTGAGACATAGGCAGAGGGAGAAGCAGGCTCTATGTAGGGAGCCTGAGGCAGGACTCAATCCCAGGACCCCAGGATCATGTCCTGAGCTCAACCACTGAGCCACCCAGGTGCTGCCCCAATTTAGGGCTTTAATTCCAACTCCCAAAGAATGTTGTAAGGGGTCTGGCTTATAACTTGTGGTAGCATTTCTCAAAACCCCAGCATTTCCCTTTCCTTCTTCATTCCCATATCCCTCCGTTGTAGAGCTTCTCATTCACTACCCCAAACCCAAGTCTCTCTGTGAGCAGCCCACATTCTCTTTCAACCTCTTTTCAACCTTTGTTTGTTCTAAGCAATACACTGTGTAGTTCTCTCTGGCTCTTTCCTCTCTGATTGCTCCTTCTCTCTCTCTGTCTCTCTCATTCTCTGGTTTATTACTACCCAGACTTCCCACAAGAAAGGAGAGCACAGAAAATGCCTAACAAAGATCTTCCTCCCTTTCTTCCATTCCACCTAGGTATATTTCTCTATACCCAATGTCCTGGTTTCACATTTTTTCCTTAAAAAAAAAAAAGCTAACTGGGGAAAGGAGAAGCTGAAGTCAAAGACAAAAGTCCATTTCTAATATGATGGGGGGAAGACTAAAATTGGGCACATTAGTAAGCCTTGTCCTCATCCCAATAATGATTTCCCCCATCTGCCACTGCGAGACTATAGACCCTACATAGTTTATATGGCTTGCCCTTATTTTACTTCCCCCATCTCCCTGCTGGTCACAAATAAATCCCATCAACTACTATTTGATATAAGTTCTTTTTCTATCTCTTGTTCTAATTCTCTCCATCTGGCGATGCCTATGGATAAATTCTTTCCTGATTACCACTTTGGGGGGATATTAAGCAATATGCTCTGAGTCCCAATGATTCATTGTGAAGCATACACTATGCATTTAGAATCTCAGCCTCTGCATCAGCCAAGCCTAGCTTCGATTGCAGCTTGGCCTTTACCTGCTATGTGACACTGAGCATACCACTTGATCTTTCTGGCCCTCAGCTTCCTCATCTGTAAAATGAGGAAATCACAAAATCTAACTTAAAGGGTTTTAAGAATTAAATGAAATGTTATTAACTCGAGTGAAATGTTTAGCACAGAATGTTGGTTCTACATATACAATATTTTCATTTTTATTTTTACCATCCTTTTTTGGGGGAATGTGGGCAGAAGAGAAGGTTGATTTTGCTAGAAAGTAAAGAGGACCTAATGAAAGAGCAGAAATCAGGGGCTCCTGGGTGGCTCAGTCTGTTAAGCATCTGGCTCTTGATTTTGGCTCAGCTCATGATCTCAGGGTTATGAGATGGAGCTCTGAGTCGGCTGCGCACTCTGTGCAGAATCTGGGTTTCTCTTTCCTTCTCTCTTTGCCCCTCCCCCACTCTCTAAAATAAATAAATGTAAGAAGAAAGAAAGAAAGAAAGAAAGAAAGAAAGAAAGAAAGAAAGAAAGAAAGAAAGAAAGAAAGAAGAAATCAGCAACCTAAGCCCACAGGCCAAATTTGACATACCACCTGGTTTTATAAAGTTGTGCTAACACACGGTCACACTTGTATCTCTATGATAGCTTTTATACTACAGTTGCAGAGTTGAATCATTGTGATAAACACTTCATGACCTACACAACCTGTAATATTTACTATCTGGCTCTTTACACAAAAAGTTCACCAACCTTGATTTGGAATGAAACAACAGAGTATCTTTTCCACATGGTTTGCCACTGGGTGATGAATGTCACCAGGCTTTTTCTTTTTTAATCAAGTGACGTGGTTGACTGTAGACCTAAGAGTCAATCTTCACCAACACCTTCCTTACTGTTTTGTAAGTAATGAAGAAATTCTTTACCAAGAATTTACATCAACAACAGCCAAGAGTAAGGCAATGTTCCTTAGAAGCTTGGCTTATCCTACTAGAATTACAAGGAATGGAATATTGCACATCTGATAAGGCCATCGGGACCAGGCTACCAAGGGCTCACCCAGGTCTGTGCTTCTTTCTAGGCACAAAGCTAATCGACATGTCCCAGTTTCCTTGCAGTAAGGTGGGCCAAATCTTGAGTTTTTGCTGATGGAATTAAGGGGAAACATATTACCATTCCCCACATCCTACTTGAGTACTCCTCACTAACCCTCCATACTCTCCTCTTCTTTGCCTGTAAGATACAAACAACCCAGTGGAGGACTCTGAAGTTTAGAGCAAGATGTCCAATAGAACTTTCTGGAATGATGGGAAACTTCTATTCAACATTGTTCGATATAGTAGCGTCTCATCCCAAGTGGTAATTGTGTACTGGAAATGAGTCTAGTGTAACTGAGGAGGTGAATGTTTAACCTTGGTAAGTTTTAATAGCACATAAAACTAGTGACTGTCCTATTGGATAGTGCAGTTCTGCAAGATGGCAGATCAGAAGCCTGAGGTCTGGGTGGAGCAGAGCACCTCCTTCCCCTCTCTCCACACCTCTCCCTTCCTTCTCCTGCTCCACTTGCCCTGGATTGTGATGTGAGCAAGAAATAACAGCTCTACAGACAGGCTTGTGAGAATTACTGTTTGACTAGCTAAGCAGCCCGGAGTTATACAGACACACGTCCTGGCAACCATTTTTATGAAGAGAGGACAATTCAGTCCACTACTCATCCATTTTACAAGCTTAAGGAATGCCAAGGAAGGCCTCTACTGAGATCTAGTTTTTAACCTAGTCTGTGGTGTTAATTATCCTGTTTAAAAGATGAAAGAAGCGCTTTCGTGAGCCAGAGAGTAAGTAGCTTCATTAGTGGCTTGGACATACTGATCCCAGCTATAAGCTAGGTAGGAAGGTTCAGTTCTGTTCAACACTGCCAATTTTTTTTTTTTTACAACCATTTTAAACTGTGCATGTCCCATACATGACAGAGAAAGGGCCATCTGGTTTGATGATTTTTTGGCTTGGAAGAGGAGAACACGAAAGAAAAGTGTAAGTTTTAATACTCAAGAGATCAGATTCTCTGCTGAAGAGGAAATGACTCCATGTCCAAGAGGATTCCGCCAAGAAAGGGGCCAGACTGCTCTCTGGGGGGTGAGGGGGTTGTTCCTCAATGGGGCTGTGCATGCCACTCAACGTCCCTTTCGTTCCTTTCTAAGGTGAGATGGTGACTCACTGGAGCAGGATGACTGGTCACTCTTTCTTTGGTGTTGTAGGCTTCAGTCCCAAGCAAGAAGGGCTAGGATGGCACATGCTGTTTCAACTACTCTGTGTGCCAACCCATTTCTGGGCAAAGCACCAGAGCACCTATTTTATTGTAAAGAGAACCAACTTTGTAACCAAACAGACCTCTACCACAATTTCAAGTCTGTTACTTACTAGTTTGGACAAGTCACTTCACTTCTCTGAGGCTTGTTTTCTTTCACTTAGGCATAATAATACATCTACCCCACGGAGCTGTAGCAAAAATAAAATAAACCCGCATCTACAAAAGCAGTGAGGACAGGGCTTCATACAGAATCGGTACTTCGGGAGACTGAGGGTTTGGAGCACGTATTTCCAAGCTTGGCCTATCAAGGAGGGGCCTTTGGGTGGTCCTGTAGTGAGGATGTGGGTGTATGTGCTAATTACTACAGTGCTTCTCAGAGTCTGATAGGCATTTATCGGCTGGGGAGTTTGTTTAAATGCAGATTCTGAATTTCCAGGTAATTTCAAAGCTGCCCGTCCCTGACATCACCTCTGAAGAGCAAGAAATTCAGGTCTTGCCTTGCTCTATTTCTCTCTTCTGGTTCCTCCCTAGATGAAATGCCCTGTCTACTTTGGGTAGGGGGGATAGGGGTAAGCAGGATAGGCAGCCCGAAGTGGAACCTAGTTAGATGAGTACAGAAATCATGGAAAAAGAGATGGGTTGGGGGTTTCCAACGCTGACTAGACTTTAAACTCACCTGGAGAGCTTTAAAAACTATCCATTGTCAAGTCTCACCCCAGGAATACTGATTTAATTGATTGGGATGGGGCCAGACGTGACATATTAAAGAAAATAACTCCCTAGGTTATTCTCAGGCGCAGCCAGGGCTCAGAACTGCTGGGCTGGACAAAAGAGGCAACTTTCCCAGCTGGAAAGAATCTGGAAAGGGTCTTATCAGGATATTAAATCAGATTTGGTTTTGAGGGGCTGCTAGTTGAGGGAAAAAAAGAAAGAAAAAGGAAAAAGCATCATGGAAATTTCATGTAAGGGAAGCCACTTGGTTGAAACCTTGAAAAATCAGATCCATTTGATGAAGCTGTTATAAAAAAACACTAAATCCCTGCCTCACCTGAAATGATAACTTAGCTCTGGGCCTTTGAAGCAATTTGTTGAGAAGCCAAGAGTAAATGGGAAATGTGAAATCCATGCCATTTTTGTGGAATCGGAGGCTCTTTTTCTTTCATTAACATTGTGGATTTGATTGTCCTCTGTGCTCACAGAGGTTATTGAACAATTCTCGTTGGAGCACAGAAGCCAGCTTTGGCTAGTAGCAGTATCTAGGTCTCAGTCCAGGGGGTCTCCATCAGGGGGTCTCTATCGGGGGACTATGAGCCCAGCACAGGTGGTCCAACAAATTCGAACCAATGTGCATAAGCAATTTTGCTGTGATTGAGTTTATGTACTTTTGAAGCCCAAGTGGTAGGCTGCCTCTTTGCCATGGGTAGCCAGCTCAGAGTTGGCCCTTCACCAGCTTTGACATGAAGCTCAGCCCCATTCCAGAATCTAGGCATGCCAAGCGTCTGCAAATACTGTGGTCATATGTAAGATTCCTGGGTCTTGGAATGGGTGCTGCATCACCCACTGCACAACATCTTAAACAATCTGCATTAGACATACCGCTCCCTGGGAATGCCTCTGCACACAGCCAATAAGGAGATTCTCCTGCACCGCTGTGCCCCGTCCCTCTCCCAATCTTTTACTCCTTTGGAGCAGAGTTTGGCTCTGCAAAGTTTGGCAGAGCAGTCCTAGCTGCTCCACACTTGGCTGCCTGTCCCCAGGCATAGTGAACACAAGTCTCTCTAGAAACCCGGACCTGCTCTCTGTAGGTAGACACGTTTCTGCTGCTATCTCAAGGCAGAGTCTCCCTATGAAAGCTTTCAGAATTTCATAAATGCAAAAATCACCGTCAGATTTCTTTCAATTAGTGGAAACAGGTATGAATGTAAGTCTTTTGTAATAGCGAAGCAGCATGAAGTGAATTTTTGGATAGCGGAGGGGAGCCCTGTATGTTATGAACTATCACCTGGATGTTGACAGATTTATTTTGACAATTTCAGGGCAGGGCACAGCTTCTGGAAGGAAGAAAAAGTATAGCCGTTGCAAACCATAGCCAAAGAAGCTGGCCCTGAGAAGCCCTTGCCTAAAGTGTCACATGGGCAAGAGCTCCTGCTTTGTGCCTGGACATTGGAATCACATAGGGAGTTCTTAGTATGCTCCTGACTGGGTTATGCCCCAGGAGATTGGGATTTAGCCGGTCTGGGGTGTGGCCTGGGCATTGGGATTCTTGAGAGTTATTTTAGGTCATTTTTAATGTCTAGCCAGGTTTGCAACTCGCTTTTCTTTCTACACTGCTCAGCGCCAAAGGGCAGGAGAGAAGGGATCTTGTAAGCCAGGTTTCTTACATTCCCGTGTCCTGATTGCTGACCTATGTAGTCGTGAGTGTTTAAAGCCCATCAAGTGAGCCCTCTCAAATTCTACCATCATAAAGCATAAGCATAGAAAGAAAGTCAATTCTGTGTCTTTGTGGGACAAAGGGGCCATTAAATAGCAGACCGATTGAGAAGGGCAGGCAGGGCAGAGACTTTAGTTTTGAGTTTGGATTGAGGAGACTCAGGTCTCAGCATCCAGGTATCAGCTCCCTGTGTCAGACCTTGTTGGCACAATGCTTCTCAGGCATAAACCAAGATAACGGGGCAGGGAGATGGGGAGGCGATTCCAGGAAGCTCTCTTCTCTTTCCTTTTCATGGTTTCTATTTATTTCACAGAAGGCACTGCAGGAAAATTACAGAACACCAAGCTGGGTGCTGAAAGGAAGGGGCATCCTTGAGAGGTGAGCAGCGGGGAATAGAGGTGGGGAATCTGGGGAAACAGGTAGTCAAGGAGGGAAGTTGTTCACTGACATTCCCAAAAACGCTGTTTGCTCAGACCCAAGCTGGTCCTTCAAACATACTTTTGGGTGAATTAAAATTTGCCCCTTGGATGTAACCAGCTCCCACCCCAAGGCATGTGAGGAACCTGAACACTTTTCTGTGTGTGTATAGGTGGGGATCAGGATGGGGAGAGAAAGAGGGAGAGAAAGGGCACTTTAATAAAAAAGCTATCCCCACTAGGCAGTAAGCGATCATGAAAACCTGGCACAACACAGCTGGGCTTCATTCCTTCTGGAACCACTTCTCAGCAGCACAAGGTACTAGGCAAATCACATCACCTCACTGAGCATTAGTTTCTTCTTCTGACCTTCCTGTGAGTCTCGGCGTTCCTGCATGTCACTTAGGAATCTATTTTGGAAACAGTAGGCTGCAACATTAGTATAAGGAATTATTAAAAAGCCAACTTTGCATCTTTGTGCTTTTATAGGGGTTCTGGGGAGACCAAGAGCACAGTATTATAAAGCCCTCAAGTGAATGGCTGAAGGGAGTAACAGAAAGGAAAACCAATATTTTCCTGTTGTTACAAAAGACACATATGTCATAGGGGAAAACAACATAGAAAATTGCGAAGAAATGAACTCTGAAATTTCTCCTCCCAAAAGAATAGTAGTATTTGTCTTATAAAACAACTATGTGGGCAGATTTAAAACCCCTTGTATTTTCAAATTTGGAAGTGTTTCTTACAACAATACATGCTTCTTGCAGAAATTGAGGATAACAAAAATCATCTATATTCTCCCATTTAGGACCACCTGGTGTTCTAGAATTTTAAAAAGTCAAGTAATTATTTACACATTATACAGGAAATACCCATTTATCTTATAGAAATTAGATGAACAAAAGGGAAACTGTTAAACTACTTAAATTCCAGACCCCCAAATAGCTGATAACAGTCTGTAATATTTTTTGTTGTAGTCTCTGGACTTTTCTTTTTTTTTCTGGACTTTTCAATATTCAAATGTGTATATATATATTCGAAAGCACAAGAGGTTCCTGTCAAAATCCTTTGCAAATGTGAATGCATATTGCTATTTGGTAACCTGCTTTCCAAATGAAACAATATTTGTACAAATTTCCCTATATTCTATATTACTTTTAATGTCTGAGTAGAATTCCATTAGATGGATGCAACATTATTCATCTAACAGATCCTCTAATGTTAAGTATTTAGATCATTTGTGATTTTTCTTTTTCCTCTTACAAACAGTGCCAGGATGATTATCCTTTAACCACATGTTTGTGGTTTCTTAGTAATTTAATTTTTAGGATAAGCTGGGCCAATGGCTCTGCAGAATTCTAAGGATTTTTGAAGAGAAGACATAGGGTGCTTGGTGTAGTACCTTCTCTCATTTCAAATATTTTTACTTTGTGTATATGAGAATATATTTATAAATTTGAGGTGATTTGATCCCCTGTGAAATACTTTGCCTACCAACACTCTTTATTACAATTCCCTCCTGACTTAATTTTTTTTTCTGATTATACATGTCAGTCTCATGCTCATACAAGAAAATTTGTAAACTACAGAAGAGTTAGTTGGATTGAAAGAGGAAAGCCCCTTATAATCCCAGTACTGAAATGGACCCAGCTCTCCTGTCACCCCTGCCAACTCCCTTGCCACCCATGGCTTTCCAACACTTTTTCAACATTCTCTTTGTAGACTTCTGATTAGGGAGATGTTTTCATGAATCTAAGTGTTGGCTGCTGTTCAGGGAGATTTTACCCCCCTTTGCAACACTCAGGATTGTTTCCAGTAGCTAACAGCAAGAGATGTGCACCTGGGTAAGCCTATGTTGAGCTATTGTGTTCTTACTCCCTATCTTAGGGAACACAATGTGTACACACCCCTAAGGTTTGCTGCGGGTGCATAGAAACGGGGCATCAGAGGCTTCACCTGGCTTAATAGTCTCGAGTTCATATAAGAAAAAATAGAAAAGCCCAAACAGAAGGTGGGCATGTATAGACCAAGGGAAGATGAGACCAACAACTTCTTGCTATACGTGCCCCAGATTTTATGTTAGGTGACCTCAGGCCACCAGGGTACAATTTTTCCATTCAGATAAATAACTTTAAATTTCTGATTATAAAATGAACATTCATTCATTATAGGAAACACATTTAAAAGGAAAAAAGAAAAACCCTTATTTTGTGTGTTTCTTTCCAGTTTCTTGATGCCTGTTTTAAGATGAATTAAAGCCAAACAGCCTATATACTGGTTTTGTTTTCCCACTTTGTATGATAGCAGAGGCGTTTTCCATGTCAACAATCATGTATGAGGATTTCTTCAAGTTCCATCAGTAATTGCACTGCCTTGAGAAATGAGGAAAGAGCACACATCAAAGAGTTCTATGAAGGGTAAACGCAGCGATATCAAGTAAAATAAAATTGTCTACAGTTCACCCACAGCTGACAGTGAGAATGAGTTTTCCTTCCCAGGTTACTAAGCCTTATCTTCCTAAGCAAGATAAAGCGGTTCTTGACTAGAGAAGTAAAATACTGCTTCTCAAACGTGAGCCTCAGGTGTAAATAAGCCCATAGAAAACTAGCTCCTGTTCAGAAGAGATAAACCAAGGGGGAACTCGTCCAGCAGGGGATGATTTGAAAGCAATTTTATTATTATTTTTTTTTAGTTTTACTGCTTTTTAAAATTGAAGTATAATTAACATTCAATGTTACATTAGTTTCAGGGTAGATTTTTGTTTTGTTTTTAGATTTTGTTTATTTTAGAGAGAGATCATTCTACGAAGGGCTCAATCTCACAACCCCAAGAATATGACCCAAGCGAAATCAACAGTTGGATGCCCAAACTGACAGGGCCACCCAGGCACCCCAATTTCAGGGGTGATTTTTATGGCTGGTGTCAAAGGAAACACTTGGTGCTCTGGGAAGTAGAATTGGGCCTCATGAATGTGGCTTGATCAGACAACATGTGGAGACCACTTACATCTTCTTGGCATCTCCTCTTTAAAAAAAAAAAGTTATTTATTTATTCATGAGAGACACAGAGAGAGGCAGAGACATAGGCAGAGGGAGAAGCTCCCTATAGGGAGGATGCAGGACTCGATCCCAGGACCCCGGGATCATGCCCTTAGCCAAAGGCAGACGCTCAACCACTGAGCCACCCAGTTGCCCCTTGGCATCTCCTCTTTAACCGAGAAGCAAGTTAAGTGCCCAGATTACCCACCACATTTTCCCCAAGGGCATAATGATTGTTACCTCCTTCACCAGCTACATCCTTCCAGAAGTGAGACTATTGCCACCTGCCCTTGTACTTCTTTCGGGGAATTTGAAGACGATGCTGCTTCCTTGGGATACATTCCTTCCATCTGTTAGAAACTTGTAATGCATTGGTTTTGTTCCTGACCTTGGCCGACAGTTTTCATAATTAAAATACAAGTAGGCAATAGCTACAGTGAGAACAGAGTCCTCCTGACCCACACCTGCCAGTTATAAGGCCCCACACAGTGCAGCGCTGAGCAGGGAATGCAGTAGCCCTGCTGAGAAGGCCAGGTGAGCCTCTTGCACCGGTACTGATTATAACCTGGGGTTTTAATTGCTACCACCCCTGCCCCTCACCTCTACCAAAGCTACTGACTTCTCCTTAGTAATTTAACAAACATTTGTTAAGCATTTGAAATGAGCCAGAGCCTGTGCAAATAAAGAGATGAATGAGCTATGGCATTTACTCTCTGCAAGTATACCTTCTATTGGTGCTGGAGGGTGTTGGGTAAACAGATAAAAGCAATATAAAGAAGTCTACCCTTTAGGTCTCTAAGCGTTGGAGTATTTTTTCCAGAGCTAGGATTATGGTGAGGTGAGGGAGGGAGGGACATGTAAGTATAGGGTAGGATCTGGTCTTTATTAAAAATCTTTATTTATTTTTTCTTTTGCATCAATTACAATTCTTTAAAATACTGAGTGAGAATATTGTTTACCTCAATATTATGTTTACTAAGTTTTGGGGGTCCCCTGTAAATTTGGCTCCTCCCTTGCCTCCCCCTTGTTCTGGTCTGGAACTCAAATCAGACCTTACTTTCTGGGCATCAGTGATCATCAGTTCACATTGATACGCAGTGGGTATCCAAGCTGAGTCACTCCCCCTGTGCTTTTGTGGCTGGAATATAAGTAGGCTGGCCTTGCCACTAATTTTGCTGTTACCCCAAGCACACAGCTTTTCTTTTCTCAGCTTCAACGTCTCACCCAGAAAAACGCTAAGCCCAGAGAATTATCTTTTTGACAATGACAAGAATGTCTCCTTTTGACAAATATTTGTGGTGTACTTACCACATGCAGGCGCCTGTATACAGGCCCTAGAGCCATTGACGTGAACAAGTGTGGGTGAGGGCAAATAAGTAAGCAAGATCATTTCAGTGTATGCCACATGTGGTATGAGGGAGCATCTGTGTGTGAGACATTCCAATCGGGGGTCAGGGAAGTTCTCTCAGAGGAGGTGGTATTTAAGCAGAAACATCAGTGGTAAGTACACACCATGGCCTATAAGTCTCAGGCTTGCAAACTTTTTTTTTTTTTTTGACAGCTAATCTTTAATGAGTCCTTTGTGCCTGTTATAATATCTATAACCACTGTACCAGTGCCCACCCATCTCTCTCAATACTGTGAGATTAGGACTCTTGTTATATCTTTTTTTTTTATTTTTTACTTTTAAATAAACCTGAATGTTTTTTATTATTTATTTTTTTAAAGATTTTATTTTTTCATGAGAGACACACAGAGAGAGGCAGAGCCACAGAGGGAGAAGCAGGCTCCATTCAGGGAGCCCCATGTGGGACTTGATTCCAAGACTCCATGATCATGCCCTGAGCCAAAGGCAGACGCTCAACTGCTGAGCCACTCAGGCGTCCCCTATGTCTTTAAAAAAAAAAAAAAGAAAGAAAGATTTTATTTATTTTTTAATGAGACATAGAGAGAGAGAGGCAGAGACATAGGCAGGAGGAGAAGCAGACTCCCTCTTGGGAGCCTGATGTGGGACTCAGGACCCTGGGATCACCACCTGAGCAGAAGACAGATGCTCAACCACTGTGCCACCCAGGCGACCGGGACTCTTGTCAACATCTTTTCTGAATTGATAAGGAGACAGAATCACAAAGTTAGTTACTTTGGGAAGATCACGAGCTACCAAACGGTGGGAAAAGAATGGGCACGTGACGGGTGGGGGGTGGTGGTGGGGAGCTTCCAAGCTGGCCCTGCAATGATTCACCAGTTCCTTAATGAGCATCTGCTATATTCCAGGCATTGTACGGAGAGGGGCATATGTCCTCCTCCTCCTCTTCCTCCACCTCCTCTTCCTCCTCCTCCTCCTCATCTACCAGGACTTAGTGAATGCATTCCATGCATGTCACAAACTTTTAAAACAGTTTTGGAGGATGATGGAATTGCTCTAGATCCTGATTGTGCTGTTACAGGTCTGTGTGAATTTGCCCAAACTAGCAGAATGGTGCATAAAAAAGGATGACTTTTACTACATGCGAATTATAAGAAAAAAAAAAAAAACCAACAACCTAACACACACACACACACACAGACACAACCCGCATCCGTCTCCTTGCACCGGGTCTCCCAGCCCCAGCAGCCGGGCACCTCCGAGCGGCCCCTGCCCCACCTGGGCGGGGGTGAGGCAAGAGCCCGGGGGGCGGGCCCAGGTGCGGGGGGCGAGAAGGTCGGCGCAGCGGGTGCGGGCAGGGCTGGGAGCCATCCCCGGGAGGCGGGGGGATGCCGGAGAGGGGGAGGGCCGTGCGGGCGGGGGAGCGGGAGGCGGGGAGGCGGGGAGGCGCGCGCCGCGGAGCGAGCCCGGGGCTGCGAGGCGGAGACAGCCAGGCCCCCGGCCGCCCCGCCCGCCCTCCCGGCCGCCGCGCGGACGGACCGACCGACGGACGGCGCTGCGTGCAGGAGGCGCCCGGCCATGTTCAGCCGGAGCTCCCGGAAAAGACTCTCCAGCCGCTCGGTGAGTGTCCCCCACCTGAGCGGGGCTGGGTCCCCCCCGCCCGGGCCCCCGCCCGCGCCCTGCCCGGCTGCCCTGCGCCCGGCGGCCGCGCACCTGTGGCCCCAGGTAAGCCGGGCGCGCGGGAGCGCTCGGAGGCGCCGAGGGGGTTAAGTTCGAATCCCCCGTCGGGGCGAGAGCGGGACCCGGAGCCGCAGCCCCGAGTGTCACAGACTGGGGCTGCCCCGGGGAGCCCCCTCCCTCGCTTTTCCCCCCTTAAGGCGGATCGGGATCACGGTACCGAGGCTCCCCCCGTGCAGGCTCCTGGGGCTCTAGCCGCGGACTTGACTTTGGGCTGTGTTTTGGGGCGCCCCGCGCTACCCCCTTCCCAGGGCACAGCTTGGCCCCAGGCGAAGGCGCGGTGGTCGCTTCTCGGGGACCCTGGGGGAACAGAGAGGTCTTGCTTTTGTTTCTTAGGACGCCTTGACCAAGGTGTCCGGGGGAGACAAAGCCCCAGCCGTGGCCATCCCTTGGTGGCTTGGTGCCCCCGCCAGAGGTAGCCCGTCTGGGCTCACAACCCTTCCCCACAACACACAGGAGCGTGGGCGTCAAGTCCGATAAGGTGGGGTGGGAGGGGCAGGTCATCCTGCCTGGGACGCCGGTGGGGCTTGGAGGGAGCCCCCGGGCTGGAGACATGGTTGTGTTGTCTTTCTGTTTTGAAGTTGACCGGACTGGGGCGGATAGAGAGAGGCCAGCCATGTAACGCCTGCGGTGACCAGTGCCCCGGGTTCGCCTTGCATAAATGGAGGTAGGATGCATTAAACCCGATTCCTAAGGCATAACGCTTCGGGGGAGGGGGGACTAGGGAAATATGTATATGCATATATATATATATATGTATATATATATACACGCACACACAAACGCCTATATTTATCTCCTTTTGTAAATCTCACTTGTAAGTCACATGGAAAGAATGCAAAGGCTGTTCCTTTAAGAATGAGGCTACATCTGCTACAAATATCGAAAGGTGGAAGTGGTGGCCAGACACTGGGGGATGCAGGAGAGCTGGGCTCAGGCTGCATTTCCCTGATGGGAGAGTTTTGAGTCCCTCCTACCCACGCTCTGTGTATCTAAGTTGCTCAGCCCCCAAACAATTCAACTCGGGCATGGCAGTGTCTCCAAGGGCCGCAGTGTAGGGTTCCGAGGATACCCTGGACTAGCTGGTGTTTTCCGATTGTGTTTTTAATTCAGCCCCTGTAGCTCTTGGGTCCCACCCACAAATCCACTACTGCCCGCCTGTGCTGTGTCAACCCTCTTCGGTGGCCAGATGTTTCTTATTAATGTGCCGTGAATGTTGACTTCCAGGCAGCCCCAGCCTGGATTGGAATGATTATGTTTGGGAGATGCGGGATCTGGGTGCCCTCCCATTGCATCTGGCTGCTGGGGCTCTGGTTGGAAAAAGTTGGGGTGCAGGCTTGCAGGATCTCAGTTTGATGATGTAGAGAGAAGAGGTGGATCCTTCTTGGCAACTTCACGGAAAGGAAAAACCAGTGACAGGAGGATATTCTCCAACATCATAACATGTTCTCTCTTTGATGAGTGCATCTTTCCCTTTTCCCCACCACTCATATGGCTCTTTGAAGAGGGCGGTTTCTGGGCACAAGGGAAAAAAGGATGCTTTGATTTTATTTTACCCCTCTGTGCGCGCTTCTCTACTTTCTCCCAAATGGTAATGTGTGCTGGGCACCCAGTTATAAGGAAACTCCCAACCGGCTCCTTCAGAAATTAAATGCTTTTGTTCCTGCCTCATATGGGTCTGGCAGCCTCCTTGCCTTTTGTTTCAAGGCACTGAGCGGAGCCCTTATGGCTTCCCCAGCATTTAATAACTTCTGTGTCAGAGGCAAGGCCAGGCGACCTTATAAATATGTAATGGGCAGAAAGAGGCATCCATCAGGGCTGGTTTTGTAGCCCAAATAGGTGTGGTCTGAGCTGGCCCCCTACACATCCCAAATGCAAAAGTAGGTGATACGTGGAATAGGTGTAGGAGCTTTATTTGGCAAACCCAATCCAGGAGGGCAGGACCACTCCACGCTTCCTTCCTGATCTGTCTTGTGCTCTCACTGAGGGTGGGAAAGGCAGAGGCTGAACTGGAGAGTGCTTGCCAGCTCCTCCCCTACTCTGGAGTCTTCTGAGAGGTCTGTGGGGTGGTGGTTGTGTGGGGGTTGTGGGGGTTGTGGCCGGGTGCTCCTTCTTTCTTCCCTGTGACCTCTGACCTCCAGTAAGTCACTCACTCTCCCGGGTTCTCTGTTTCCCTAGCCATCAGGTGGGAATAATAATGGTACTTAGCTCACAGCATTATTGTAGGGTTTAATTGAGATACGGAAAGCACATTGTTTGCCAGGATTAGGCACACAGTAACTATTGGCTACCTTTGTTCATTATTTTTAGCTTCCTCTCAACTGCTACTTGGGAGGAGGCATAGCTAGCCTGTTTGAGGCTGCTGGGTGTCCAGGTTACTTTAGACTTTCATGACCACAGTTTCTTGGAGAACCTTCAGCTGTTTTAATCCAGTTGATTTTGTGACGCAGAAAACAAGTGTTGTATTTTCAGCCCATTATGGAGCCTTTCTTTTGGAAAGAGACCCTTTCATTAGGCTGAGATGGGTTTTCATGCAGAAGCAGTTTCTCCACTGGCAGGAGAAAGGCTTCACTTTGGCTCCATGAATGGGGTTTTTATGGCATTTCCACCCATTGCTGGAAAGGAAGCAGCTCCTTGCTTTTGCTCCCTCCTTTTCCCCCATGGGCATATTTTCTGGTGACCTTTTGGAGAGGAGGGACAACCATTTCTGGGTTACAGCACAATGTTCTTTTTGGCAGTTTGAAACCTACAGCATGCTCACTTTCCACTCCTCTGCCTGGGGAGGCTGTGAGCCCCCGGGAAAGACCGTTGTGCCCTAAGAGAAGCAGAAGGCTGGCCTGACATAGGCTGAAAGGCTTCTTTTGGTCTGACCCAAAGAGAGAGAATTTTCCTTACCCTGGAGTACCAAGGCACCCGAACTATAACTGTTTGGCCTCTCCTCTAGCATCTCTGCTTCCACAGTGGTCCCCTCCAATCCACTGCCCACCAGCGGACATCTCCCAAAAGTAGAAGAGAATTGTGTCCCTGCATCCAGCTTGAAGGCACTAAGGTTCTAGGGGAGGAAGCGTCTTGTAAACAAACTTTGCTTCCTCCTCTGGTGCGGTGGGGGGAGCTAAGGCTTTGAAGTCCAGAAGGAGCCGGCCTGCTGTCTTGCTCTGGCTTTGACAAGCTGGGTGACCTTCAGCAAATGGCTTAGGCTCCCCGAGTTTCATTTCCCTCCACTGCCAAAGTGGGATCGCTCTACTGAACAAATATTTGAGTGCCTGCTTTGTGCCTGGTGCTCTGCTGGTGCTGGGGTTGCTGCAAAGAACACACCAGACGGGATTCCTGCCCTCATTCACCAAATAATTACATGTTAGATAAGGTGGTCTGGAAAGGACCCCCTGAGGAGGTGACATTTGAGTGGAGACCTAGAGGAAACAAGGGAGGAGGAGGAACCCTGTTGATTCAGACCTGGGGCGAGAACCAGCTGTATCACCATCTCCTGGGAGCTTGCTAGACATGCAAAATCACAGGCCCTGCCCAAGACCTCCTGAATCTGAGTCTGAGCTTTAACAGGATCCCCAGCTGACTTGTGTGCACTTTAAAGAGAGAGAAATGGCGAGTTCTAACACCTAGCACTGCGTATGCCAAATTGTTCTCTGTACTTTGGGGCTTTCTATGTGTGAGGAAAGATGCCGAAGGTCCCATGGAAGTCTCTTAGAGCTTGTGGGTTTTCCCTGAGTTAGAATACTCTTTCCCTATTTCTACCATCACCCACACCTGTAGGTGGCAAATGTGGGGATTTGTAGGCTTTTTAAAGGGGGGGATAAAAGCAAACCCTAGGAGGATTTTCGTGCCTTGGGGAACAGAGGGCTCGCAGTTTGTCCAGCACAGCACTCTCCTCCACCTGACCTAGGGCAGGAGCAAAGGTAAGCCCTGCTCCCTGCAGGTGACCTGGCCACGAAGCAGCAGCAGCACCTCCGGGCAGCCTAGGGCAAATCCCACAGTGGCCAGGCCTCAGAGGGAATTTTCATTAAGAGGAACATTTAAGGCATCTTCATGGGCTGTGGCCAGAACAAAATCATTAATAACTAAGCTCTTAGTGTACAATGAGACAGCGTGCTCAGTGGGGGGTTCGTTGGGCTTGCTTGTTTGCAACCAGTTTGAGCAGGGAGAGAAAAATAGCCATTTTTACAGTGAAGATTTGCCCTGTGAATGCCTAGGGTCTGATGAATAAAATAGTAATAATAATGCCAAAACCCCAGCAATGCCAAGGATGAGCATTTACCCAGTCCTGAGCGACGTGCCTCCCCATATTATGTGCACTTCTAGTTCATCCTCACCAAACGCTCCAAAGGTAGATGTGGTGATTTCCCTGATGAGGAAATGGAGGCTCAGAGTTGTTAAATAATCTATCCCAGGTCTCCTGGCTAGGGAGAATGAGCCGGAATTTTGCTTTAAAATCCAGGTTCATTTTCTTGTGAGTTATTTCTCTTGTTACCTCCCTGTTGTAAGGCAGAGGGCTCTCTGGTCACATCTAGCCTGCAGGTGGATTTTCTTTGGTCTGCACAGTGTGTTAAGTAAGAGGGCTTTTTATAACATTAAAAATCCAGGTTTCCAGCTTCTCTTCAAAAATGCAAAGATGTGAGCAAGGAGCCTACTTTGCTCTCTGGCAGCATATAAGCAGTCTCCCTTCAGATGGGTGTGACCTTGGCTCGCAGTAGTCCCTGACATTCCAGGTGCATTCAAGGACCTCTTCACATATTTAGATGGCCTGTCCCATACTGGAAGTGACTGGAGTTTATAACTCCTGGATAAGCATTTTCCTCTCTCCAAAAATGATTTAAAAAAAATAGTAAGATTCTGTAATGTTAGCTACCATTTTAAAAGTATTGACAGTGCCAGGCAAGAATTTTACATCTTTCTTGTCTTTCACTTACAACAGTCCTTGGCAATGGCACAATTATTTATATCTGTTTTAATAGATAAGGAAACCGAGTCTCAGGGTCGAACAATTTGCCTAGACTCCATAGCCAGCTAGTCGATGGTCCTATAACTCCTGTCTGACTGCAGAATTCTGTGTCTGGACCAGGACTTTTCAAACTTGGCTTACATGTGAATTCCCAGGGCATCTTATTCAAATGCAGATTCCAAATGAACAGGATTGAGGCAGGGGCCTAAGATTCTGCATTTCTAAGAAGCTCCCAGGTGATGCTAATGCTGCTGGTCCAGGGACCACACTTTGAATAGCAAGGGTCTGGACCAGGGGCTGGCAAATTAAGTCCCACTGGCCAAATATGACCCACTACCTGTTTTGTATGACCTATAAGACATACATGGTTTTAACATTTTTTTAATGGTTGGAAAAAAATTAAGGATAGTTTATGACATAGGAAAATCCTATGAAATTCCAATTTCAGTGCCCATAAATAAAGAGCTATCTGAACAAAGTCAAGCTCATTTGCTTGCATACTGTCTATGGCTGTTTCCTTGCTATGGTGATAGAGTTCAGTATTTGTAACAGAGATCATCATCATATGGCCTACAAAGCCAAAACAATTTGCTATCTTGCCATTAACAGAAAATGTTTGTTGATCACTGGTCTGTACCACTGTCTAGGGGAATATGCAAGCAGCTTCTCTTGGTTTTAGGAGAAAGGATTGTGAGAACCTTTTGGAATCAGAGGAAACCTCCCCTCCCCTCCAACCTGGATGGGATTGGTGCAGAAATCAAAGACAACCAAAGAACCAGGGAATAGACCAAAGCCATTTCTAAAGGGCATGTGGAGATGAGGCTTGCTGGACCAGATCAATGAACCGCCAGTGGATTCTAAGCTCCTTGTAATCCCTTTAACGTTTCAGCTTTGCTGATAAATGTAAATTCAACTTGACTATTAAAAGGCGGGCTTTTAGAACAAGCCTCCTGGCATTGCACTTGCAAGAGCAGCTGACGTGGAAAGCTCAGACCAGTGGTAGCTATGTGAGGTGGTTTTAATTATGCAGAGCAGTTTGTCTCTGGACAACCAGCGGCCTTTCCAGGCAGGATGCTTTGGCCTCACGCAGCCACCCCAGAGGCAGTGCTCACTGGGTCAGCCAAGACTGCCTCGAAAAGCATCTTAGTTGCCCTGGCAATTGTGTTGATTGATGACTCGGGTGGTGATCTGGGGAGATGCCGGCCTGGTTTCCTTTAGTGGGCTGTAAATTGGCTAAGAAATGGGTTCCCACCGATTATTTTGCTTAGGGAGGAAAAACACTCTCTGTCTCAGTCACTTGACGTGCCAAGAAAAGGGGGAAAGAAAGAGATGGTGAGTGTGTATGTGCACTCAAGGTTTATGTCTGGAATCCTCAAAGTAGAGAAGGATCCTTAGCAACTCAGAAACTTACTGTTTGGCTCACTTTATGTCCGTAGCATTTGATAATATGTTTGATGGAAGCTCTAGCACCTTCGTAGGATTTTTTCTCTTGAAGAAACCTAATAGTTCATCCCATATGTCTATATTATTGTCTCTGATTTCAAAATAAGGCATGGCTATTATGAAGTATTTAAAATCACACATCCTCTCACACATGTGCACATATAAAATTTACAGCACACAGAAGAAAACCCTTAATTAGATCTCAGAGAGCAGGGGTCAGCAAACTATAGCCAGTGGGACAAAATCAGGCTGCTACTTGTTTTTGTAGAGCCTACTAGCCAAACATAGTTTTCATATTTTTAAATGGTTGAGGAAAAAAAAAATCAACAGAAGAATAACATTTTGTGGCACATGTAGATTGTATAAAATTTACATTTTAAATCCATAAATAGAGTTTTAATGGGACACAGCCATGCCCATTCATCTAGTATTCATCTCTGGTGGCTTGTGCAATAGCAGAATCAGGTAACTGAGATAGCCCTCATGGTCTAGGAAACTGAAAGTGTTGATGACATGGTCCTCTGCAGAAAGTTTGCTGATCTCACAGCTAGAGACCTATTGTTTATGGCTTGGTTTTATTTCCCCAGATTCATTCAAATTATTATTTGTTGGGATGCCTGGGTGGCTCAGTGGTTGAGCATCTGCCTTTGACTCAGGGCATGATCCTGGGGTCCTGGGATCGAATCCCACATCAGGCTCCCTGCATGGAGCCTGCTTCTGCCTCTGCCTGTGCCTGTGTCAATGCCCCTCTGTGTGTGTGTGTGTGTGTGTGTGTGTGTCTCGTGAAGAAATAAATAAAATCTTTAAAAAATTATTATTTGTTAATAAGATTTCAGAGAATATATACATTCTATGTGGTCTTTTATAGCATACTTTAATAATGAGAATTTTTTTTTTTTTTACATCTTCACATGTCATTATACAAAGAGCAAAAAGATGTATCTAACACATTTATTAGCTTTCAGAATCTGGTGTATGGGTTATCTATCACTGAATTAAAAATTTTCTGTCCGTGACCACTTTGGTTGTTTTCCATTGTCCCTGATTATATATTATATGATAATAGCTTTTCCTATGCTACAGCATGACTATGTGGGGCTCTTGTCAAGTTGTCCTCCAAATAGATGGTGCCAAATTCCACCCCTGCTATTAAAAAAAATCTGCGTATATTTATGTGTTCTTCAGGCTGAAACTTTGAAACATCTCAGCTTGTATAGCAACCTTGTAATTAATCCTTGTTTAATCACCCTGAGTGACAATTTGTACCCGATGAATAGTGAGAAAACATGGAGCATTGATGTCAATCATATTTTTTTTCGAAATACATTTTTTTTGTCTTTAATCCTGAAAGTGGTACTCACATTCTGCTGAAAGATTGTCATTCATCCTTATGCTTCTGTTGTTTAACGTTGGTGGGATGTGGGGGGATCTCATAAATGTGTTATTTTGTGGTCTGTTGGTTCAAAAAGCTGTAAGGTTATCCTTTAACTCTGCCATTAATGAGAACCCCAGAGGGAATTCCCTGTGGAAAGAGGGAACATTCTGTAAAGGCAATGATTCCCAGAGCATTGAGCACTTTGAGATCAGAAGGCTTCTACCTGCCTTGTATATGGAAGAGCCATGGGGGTGATCTCTGGGGAGGAATGTATACTGTGAGGCAGTGTCATAAAACTTCTATGAAGCATCTAAGGGCTTCTATGGGAACATTATAGTTGAGTGGTTAAAGGAACAGGCTTTGAAGACATTTTGCTTGGATTATAGTCTTGTTTCTGCCTTTTACCAGCTAAGAATCCTTGAAAACATAACTTAACCTTTTTGAGCCTTTCTTGGTTTTCTCACCTGAAAAATGGGAATAATACTATTACGAGGTTCTCTTATGAGACTGTCATGAGGATTACATGGGATAAAGCATGTAACATGCCTCATTGTACATGTTGTGTAATGTAAGCTCCATCTGTTTGTGGTCAAAAGAAATGAATAGTAACAAGACTACATAGGAGTACGAAGGTAGGAGCACCTGGTGGCTCAGTTGGTTAAGCATCTGACTCTTGGTTTTGGTTCATGGCATGACCTCACAGGTTGTGAGATTGAGCCCTGCATTGGGCTCCATGCTCACTGACTGGGGAGTCTGCTTGAAGATCCTCTTCATCTACCCCTTCCCCTACTCACAGTGTCTGTGTGTCTCTTGCTAAAAAAAAAAAAAAATCTTAAGGAAGGTGTGGGTTCATGGCCCTGGGAATTCGAGATTCAGTGACAGAACAAGTCACTCCCACCGTGAGCTGCAATGCTTCATTTGCTAAATGGATGTGATGATCCTTGTTTTATGAACTTCAGCCAGAAGAGATGGGATCCCCAAGCTCCACTACCCTCAGCGACGTGGGAGTTCAGGTTCTAAAGAAATGAATATTCCAGATGGAATAGCAGATTCACATCACACACTTAACCTGCAGACATAGGCACTTCAGATGAAATGGAGTTTGGTAGAATTGAATCCTATACCCTCAATATCTGTTTGCTTAAATGACGTATGCATATGATGTTTGTTCAAACAATTTGCAAACCATAACAAAAAGACATTTAAATTTTGCCCTTGGGATGAGTATATAAAAAAAGGACCTTTTTTGTGCCTCACACCTATCACCTGGACCATGAAAATTCATATCCAAGATGAAAGCCATGCATCATTAAGGTGGTACTTACTCCATGTTACTCAAGCCTGCTTAATAAGTGTCAGTGTTTGTGGCTTCTGGTGTGCCATACCAAACACTTTAACTTACATGATCATTAAGCAGAAGCTTCCTTTTCTAAGGCATGAAAAACAAGGATAGTTATACAACATTTGAACCCAAGATTATACCCTGAGAACTCCTGAGATAAGATCTGGCCTCTACCTATATTTTGTTGACATGGTACCAGATTTAAAATTTTAGGTAGTTGCCAGCATTTGATGTTTCATGTAAGAAATCAGATTTGAGGTTTTCTCTGGGATAATGAGACTTTCTGGCAGTTCTGGGCTTCCATTCTTCCCTTCCTTTCTGGTAGGAACACATGTGCCCAACTTTTCCACAGTCCCCATCATTCCCTATTGCATTACACTTGGCCTGCCTTACTCATTTACATTACTGACTACCTGTTGTAGACCTGTAATTTTGTGCTACTAATTTGAAGAAGCAAGAGATTATGCATGACTGGAAGGATGATAAGCAAAAATGGCAAAATAGAATAACGTTGCCACTTGGCAGGGACAAGTGTGCTGAGCAGGACATCTAAGTATTTAAATCCTCCCTATTTGGGAGATGCTCTTTGGAAGGAGCTCACCTTGTTGAGGGTCTGCTGTATTGGCTTTTTTCATACAGTGGCACATGGCTCCCTCGGAATAATTTTCTGAGGGAGCCATGTGCCATGTATTTTATCTTCTACTTGGTAAATAGGAGGAAACTGAGATCCAGGGAGGTTAGGTAACGTGCTGTAGGGTCACATGGGTGATAACTACTGGAGTCAATATTTGAAACCAGGTCTTTGAGGCTTAAGATCACAAGTACTGTAACCAAGACAGAGTGTTTAGCTCTGGCATTTTGACTCTCTTGGTCTAAATATAAAACTATATGTTGGGGAAAACAGTCATATTTTCAGTGATCTGGGGATGAGATTAGATTGTTGTCTACACTGAACAAAATGTCTTAAGAACCCTGGGCTAGTTGGTTTATTTGTGGATGAGACGTTAAAGGTGAAGCTTCTATAAAATCAGAGGGTGTGGTGTTGAGCTTCTTAGGGTGTCTGAAAGGTGAGAAATTGGCTACTTACAGTTTCCCCATCAGATCTGCATACATTAAGGGCGCTCCATTCAGTTTATTGGCAGCTTTGGTGTTAAATTGGGCTATGGGGCCCGGTATGCTTGGGAAAGGCAGGGGTCTGCAGAATGCCATTTGCATGTGCCCTAGAGGAAACCTCTACAGAAGAGGTCAAGGGTGGGAGTTTACAGAGCACCCCCTCTGCAGCCAGTTTCAAGTCCACAAGCTAAAAATAAATCTGATCTGCAGTCTTTGGAGCTGTTTTTGAGCTGATGTTCCCCAATGCTCTACAGATCCTGACACCACATTGCAAAACAGACATAAGCACCTTTGACAGCTGGAAGGCATTTAATGAGAGTGTTATTTGATTTTATGTTTGGTAAACTACTTGGTGATGCAGAAACTGCTCTCACAATTCTTAAAAACTGGCTCATTAAGTGTACATGGAACATCCAAAGCGGGTCCTCCACTTTGAGTGCTGAGGAATTAGGCCTCCAGGGGGCTTATTATAAGAATGCAGGTGTTTTCTTTCTTCAACAATACTATGAAATTACTCTGATCATATAATTTCTCAAAGCCTTTTGTTCCACAGTCTGGCACCCAGGAGCACACTCCTGTCATTTGCATCCTTGATGACTCGGCCTTTGGAGCTTCTCCGTTGACTTACTGAGTTGTTTGGAAGTCATAATTACAGTCTCCTCTCAACTTCTTGAAGCCCCAAATTTGGAGGCAATTGATAACAGGAATGTCTCCATCATCTTGGGTCCAGGAATATTTGAACCCATAGGGAAGAGTGCATACATAGGTTTTTCCTGGGTTCTGGAAGGTAGAACAGTTGAACAGATGTATCCTACTGCTAGGGATTTTGGAAAATTTTGGGTTTTACTCTTGAAAATTCCAGTGATAAAGCATTTTAAGGCAGGTTGATTTCTTATTTTAAATTAATTTTCATCAAATTGTTGGACAATGAATGAATGGGCCATGTAGATAGTTAAGATTCAACAAAGTCAAATGATTTCTTTAGGAAAAAAAAAAAAAAGAGTGCAACTCCATCACCCAGAGGAGTCCTCTCATCATTAAGGTATGATTTTTCTTCTAGGTTTTTTTTGAATAGAAAGTTTTACATAATTGTATTATTATGTAAATTAAACTGGGTGGCTTTAAATAACAGGAATTCATTCTTTGGCAGTTCTGAAGGCTAGAAGTCCAAGACCAAAGTGTCAGGAATGTTGATTGTCTATGGAGGGTCCGAGGGGGAGTCCACTCCTTGCCTGCATCTCAGCTTCTGGTGGTTTTTGGCAGTCTTTGCATAGGTGTCACTCCCATCTCTGCTTCTATCATCATCGCGTGTTTGCTTTTGTTCCCCAGCCCTTTTTCTTTTCTTGTCATTGGACTTGGGTCCACCCTAATCCAGGATGACCTCAAGTTCCTTAACTTTGTTAGATCTGCAAAGACTCCTTTCTGAAATAAAATCAAATTTAGAGATTCCAGGTGGATGTATCTTTTGGGGGATATCAACTGTTCAACCCATTATAATAATAATCGTGGTGATAAAGTGTATACTGTTTCATTATAATAATCGTTATAAAACATACACTATTTCATATTCTTCAGCAATGCACCCAATGAGGGCTTTTTAAATGTGTTATCTAAAAGTATAGTGGTGCTGGAGGGCTAGGTATTGAATTTGGGGCACCTTTGTGGGGAATGTGCCTTTTTCTAGGTGCAGTTAAATGCTTTGCTTGCAACAGGAGGGGATTGTGCAAACTGCTATTAGTGGATGGAATTTGCTGTCTATATTGATGAATTCAGCAGTCTGAATTGGTTGACCCCCGGGGTCAACCTATGAAGTTCATCCATCTTCTTTTCGCTTTTGCTGGGCTTTGCCAGGAGATGTATAAGAAATGAACTGATAGTGTGTGGACAGTTATTTGTGGGAAGCACTTTTGGCCCTGGGGCTTTTAACTAATGCCTAGGTTATATAATTGATTCACTTTCGACAGGGGGGAAAAATGGGCTCCCTTCGAAAAGAAAATTCTTCATACTCCTGGAAATCGGTCCCATCTCTACAAAGTTCCACCAGAATTAACTTACTCCACTCCTCAGCTCCTATCACTTCTCTGTAAACACAACCAGAAAAAGTATAACATTAATTATACTTCCCCATGCCCTGATTTCTGTTCTGTTCAATTCAGCATGAATGGATGTAGGCTTTTCATAATAAATGAACTGAAATAAAATGAAAGCAAATGAAGATTTTTCTCATTATCCCTATCATATTAGCTATCATGAATTGACCATTTACAATGTGCAAGGGCTATTCTATTCTAAGCACATTTCTTATATTCTCAGATTTAATTCTTGAAACCCTTTATGAGATAGACACCAGAATCCAGCTTAGTTTCAAAAGGAGACCTGGATGCTACAAGTTTAACTTCCTTCCCCAAGGTCACACACACAATTACTTAGTATTGAAGCCAAGGTTAGATTTTACAACTAAGATCTGTGGTATGGGTTTTTGAGCATCATATTATTTGCCTAGCTCCAGAGGAATCTAAATGGTAGTAGGGCTATCCGCTTCCTGCTCAGAGTTTCCCGTTCATTAGCTCTCCATTGGTGCTTAATTTATATCTAATAAATTAGGTGCTGCTGCTGGTGGTAGTCCAGAGAACACAGTTTGAGAACCACTATAGCCCAGCCCCCAGGACTCAGTGTTGCATCGGGGAGACCAGATAAACCTGATTAAATGATTGTCCACATTAGCAGTCTATGAGCTTTCTTATCATGAAGTAGTTTAGGTTACTGTGAAGTGATGGGTGTTGCTGTCGAGGGCCAGAAGTTTTAGGTTGGAGAGAGTCCCCACCCCCACTTAAGCATTAGTATATTCTTCCTATCACTAAGAAGCCATGGAATTTACTAAACTAGATTTTAAGCTCTTTCATCGGCTGGGAAGTTGAACCAGTCAGTCTGGTATCTGTGAAAATGACTCAAGATGGAGGTGGTTCTGGCTCCACTGGACAGTAAAATACATCCTAAGGCTACATGGATGAACTAGTGTGGTGCTGGAGCAGGAATTGATCCTTGAGGCAGACCAGGATGCCTCCAACACTAGATCCAAGTCTCTGGGCACAGTCGTATGCAAGAGAGGTGACATGTAAAAGCAGTAGGCTAAGATTCAATAAATGGTACTAGAACAAGCAATTTTCCAGTTGCAATAAAAAGAGATCCAAAACTTGAAAAATTTTTTTTTTCTTTTGGGTGAATGCTTTTACAAATTTGGAAAGTAAAAGGCATATCTAAATTCAAATAGTTTTTCTTTTTCTGTTCCCACTGCATACCCTCTTACCATACTGACCACCTGACTTGTCCCCAAACACAGTTGGCATATTTCCACCTCAGGGCATTTGCCTATGCTGGTACCTCCCCCAGATGTCTACACAGTTTCCCTCCCGGCCTCTTCTCCAGTGTTCCCTTAGAGCAGCATTTCCTCACCATCCTAAATAGTGCTCCAGCCCTTCCCTTTTCCCTGCTTCTCTTAGGTTTTTCTCAGAGCACTTTTCACTACCTGACATTATATTACATTTTTAATGGATTTTCTACATTCTGATCTGCTCTCAATTTAATTACTAGAGTCTATGCAAGAATTTCAACTTCATAAGAGTCTTTTGTTCCATGTCTTTTTTTAATTCCCCAACACACCAAAAAATACCTGGTGCACAGCAAAAATCCCAATAGAAGTTGTTGAATGAATGAATAAATGAATGGATGACCTGGAGCCCGGAAGTCATAAAGGAAGATTATTTTCATGTGAATAACTTAAAATTTTTCAAAGGACAAATTGAGAAAATTATTTGTAGTGCGTGATATACAGAGACCTAATTTTTCAAAATGTGGAAACAGCTCTAACTAATGAGGAAAATATGAAATGACTCAATAGAAAATTGGACAAAGGATCTCAACAGGCAGATGTATGAAAAAACATTATTTGTTTTCTTAATGACATTAACATTTCTCATGTTTCTCTTTACTTGAGTCCAGGATAAATAGCTATTAGAGAACAGATTTGTTTTCTAATAGATGGGTGAAGTTTGTGTTCATGAACTATAGCATCTGTTTTCCAAGGAATTATTAAAATACTATGCATACCCTCATGTTTTGGGCCAAGCTTTATTCACTTCTGTCAAGGAGACTAAAAGAGCTCTTAAAGTTCCTTAGGATTTGATATTGTCTGTAGGTGTAAGCAAGGTCCATAGCTGTGATTGTGTGATCCAGGAGACAATTGGAAAACAACTCTACAACTACAACAAAAAAATCACATCTACATCTTGGGATGTGGGCATCTGGTCACTCATGACTGCATTTCTGTGTTCTTGTCACAGTGACTTGGAAGGGCTGCTCCTGTCACTCAGTGGGCTGGAGACAGGATTGTTGAACATTCTGCAGCCTGAGAGTCTGTGCCATCACAGTCAAGGTAGTCCTGCCCTAAAGCCAGTGGCATTCTCACCCCAGTGAGGAGTAATGCAAAGTGTTGCAAGCAGCAAATGCCTTTGGGAAATGAAGAGCATATTTCTGATACTTGGAAATTTACCGGACTCCTCTGGATCTCATTTTCCTTCTTCTTGAGATTGAGGCAGATAAATGAATCAGGAAGGGCTCCATCATCATTACACATGATGATAGCATTACTTACTAGGGCTTTTTGGATGAAACAGCCAACTGAGAAGATTTTGGCAAGAAGAAAATTGAGAGGAGTTTTTTATTCAATCCCCTTGCTGTGTAAACTAAAGATGTCCATTCCCTCAGTGAAACATCCAGTTATTAAGTCCTTTTTCAGGACACTCTCCTTCTGTAATCCCTGTAGTTGTGTTGTAGACCTGTGTATTACTGGGACTGAATTTGTTCCTAAATCTATTTGTGGATGTTATACTTGGGACTGCAGGTACATATGTTAATTAACTTCATAGCTCTATGAAATAAAGATGTAAACAGAAATAAGAGTTGTGATTTCTATGAAAATTAAGCCGAATGCTTGGAAATGACCCAGTGATGAATACTAAGAACAATCCAGTTGAATTAGGTTTTGGGCAAAATGATTCTAAAAGACCAAGAATGAGGCAGAGATGGTAAAAGAACATAGATTTTGGGGGGACATCTTTAAGTTATGACACAGGTCTAAAAATAACCAAAATGGAAAGTGAAGAAAATGGATGATAGGTTTCTTTTGTCCATGGCATAAAATGTGTTCTGTTCAGTAAACCCATATGCAAAATCTCCTCTCTCCCTAGAAATGAATGTATGGCTGTGTATTTCAAGAAAAAAATTAAGATACGTATATGTTATTTTGTGATTCCTCAGTGTGGTAGGTACTGCTGGTTGTCCCCCCATCCATCATCTACTCCTTCCTTAGGGATAAAACCTTTAAAATATTGTCTGGGGGCACCTGGGTATCTCAGTGGTTGAGCGTCTGTCTTTGGCTCAAGTTGTGATCCCGGGGTTCTGAGGATTGAGTCCTGCATCAGGCTCCCAACAGGGAGCCTGCTTCTCCCTCTGCCTGTGTCTCTGCCTCTCTGTTTCTGTGTCTCTCATGAATAAATAAATAAGATCTTTAAAAAAATTAAAAGATAAAATATTGTCTGGCATATAGCCTGAGAATTAAGACAGTATGTCCCAACTCTTTTTTACTCCTAAGGGTTGCCATTTGACTAGGTTCTACTCAAAGGCATTTAAGTTGAAATAGTAAGTAAAAATTTGGGGAAATACCTTTCAAAAGAAAGCACACCCCTGCTTCCTGCCCACTGGGACATGAGTGTGACAATTGGAGCTCAAGCAGCTAAATTGGACTGTGAAGTGGAAGCCCTGTGTTGAGGAACGCAGAACAAGACAGGCACTGCCTGGGTTCCTGGGTGACCCTAGAGACATCATGGTAGCCTTGAATTGCATAACTCCAGACTGTATTGACATGAGGGAGAAATTAGTTTCTTGTTTAAGCCACTATTATCTTGGATTTTCAGTCAACCACAGCCAAATTTCATCCCAACTGGACTACAGATGTTGATTATGTTGGATAAAAGGCTCTATTATATTAGCTATTGCCCAAGAGTCAAGAATTAGTTTTGACTACTTTGACAGATTTAGAACTGTCATTTCTAGCAATAAGCATTATGTTCTCAATGAGGATCCAAAATTTTTTTTTTTTAAATTTCAGGAGTCCTTGCTAAGGGCAAGCGTGCTATTCCAGAACGTATTGTTCTGAGGTAGGGATGACTTCATCTGAAACCTTGAGTTTTCCTAAGTTAAGAGAGTAAATTCAATTACACATGGTTATAATAAGTATTAAAGCGAGAATGTTTTTTCCCCCCTGTAGTTCAACTTCTCCGTGAATCTGCACCATTATCTATCGAGGAATAACCTGGAACATTTCAGGAATGTCATCATGGAGCACTGATTTCACTCTCTGAAAAAGTGCATATGCTGTTGTGGAATGCATTTAGAACTGCTTATTTTAGGATTAAAGGGTATAGAATGAAGGGATACGATTAATCCCTGTGATAGCCCCCTATCGTTTTACCAGCCGACGAGGCAGAAAGCTTGGGTTCACATTACATACGTGGGGAAGTATGCCACAGTGCTACTGTATGTGAGTGTGGGCAAGGCCTGAAACCTTACCGCCTTTGTGTGAAGAGAGCCGGCATGTGCCTTTTTAACCTCTTAATTAAATAATCACCATTCAAAAACTTTGCTTGCCGGAAAGTCTGCCTTGTTGGTTATATTGCAGGATAGTTTTTTTGTGTGTGTAAAAGACGTTAAGCTGGAATTGCTTTTTTGATGGTTATTCCTCACCGGCTTTCCCAAATTATCTGAGAAGAGTGTTAAATTGGTAAAAAAAAAAAAAAAAAAAGAGAAAAAATTGGATGACATTTTGGGGTCAAGTTTGATTTATAAAACACACCGGGAAGTTGATTTATAAAAAGCATGTAGGGAATTTATTCATTCAAGAAAATTTATGTGCCTACTACAGCCTCACATGCCCTGAAATACAGTAAAAATCATATCATAAACTTATATAGTTTGAATTAGTTGGATGTCCTTCCTTGAGGCATGTCATATATATGGGTATGGATATCTATTACACATATGTCCTTATGAATATACATGTGTGTATGTGTACCTAACATTTGTTTTTTTAACACAGATGGTAGCATATCATAGCTGCTTCCTCTTTGTCATTCAACAATAGAGCCTTTAGTATCAGTATACGTAAATATTCTTTTTAAAAGGGACTGTAAAATCCCATTAGATAGCTGTACCATAATTTGTTTTTACCAGATCTCCACCGATGATCATTTAGGATATCTAAAATTTCTGGATATTGCAAATGTTGCTCTAGCAGACATTCTTATCTGTAGCTCATCATTGCCTTTATGCATGAAAGTATAGGATACATTTTTAGAAGTAGAATCACTGAACCAAAAGGAATATATGTTTCGATTACATAAATAATATTAGAAGGAAAAATGTTGGTTTTTGAAGATATTTCTATCCATGCGTATGGGGGTAGAAGACTAATTTTAAATGGCTAAGCATTTAAGTTCAACAAACTTCTTGGAATGCCAATTAAAAACTTTTTTTTTTATTGTGGTAAAATACACATAACTGGAATGCCATTTGTATTCATTACTTTGATTTGCCACCCTCAAGTTCTTGCAAAACCACTAAATTGGATTTAACCTCACTGTACTGAGATAGGAGCTATTAAATATTTTTCTCCTGATAGTCTCTGTGGGAGTAAAACACGCCGTCCCTACCGTAGACAAGGACCAACATGCTGGCAACGTTCGGCTGCTGATCATGCCCACAGTGCGGGACTGGATGTCAGGTGTATGTATACTAATGGTGGTTTGTGTTCTCCACAAGGTTGAGTGGAAGGAGGCAGAGACCTGGGTGTTCTTGATTTCAGTAGTCATGGCTCTGTTCTGCCCCTGATTTGTCTCATCTCCTCTCTGGGTCTTGATTTACACATATGTAAAAATCAAGGGATTGACTAAATAAATACCCCCCCCCCCCACCCCGGCTCATCATTCCCATCACACCCTCCAGAAATGTTTGGGAAATTAAACCTGGAAGCGGTTTTTTCTGTCTCCACCGAATCCCCCCTCTACTCCCGACCACCGTTCCTTCCTGTCTCAGCAGCTGCCCTTGCCCCCAGCAACTCTCCCCACTTCCACCTTTTCACCCCACTAATCGATTTTCCACACAGCGCTCAGATACAAAGCAGTAGTTCTGATGAAATATTGAGCAGATACAAACACACTCATAAAATATGTATTAGGCATAAACAATAGCAACACAAAAAAAAAAAAAAAAAACAATAGCAACACAATGGATGCCCGTGAGCCTACCACCTGCTTGAGGAAAAAGAACCTTGTTGTTATCTTTTCTGATTCCATCCTGTCCTACCCCCACCTCTTCCACCCAGAGGTAACCATTCTCCCGAATTAGAAATTTATCATCTCCTTCTTTGCTTATGAGATTTGCCCCACATCTGTCTCCCCGATAGTCTTTTGTTTGCATCTCCAGTTGCTGTTTGGGATAAATGTGCAAGAGCTGCTCTGATGCAGGGACCCAGGAGTGGCCTTGCAGGGGGAACTTACCCAGATAAGGAAATGTTTCCCGAATCAGTTCCACTCCCATCAGCGGATAAGGTGGTTCTCGCGTTCCTCCTTGCCCACACTTGGTTTGTCACCTCTCCCCTCGGTCCTTGCACATGTGGCTTCCTCTGCGTGAAATGTTCTTTCCTGTTTATCCCAGGCCTGGGTGCTCCTCCACTCAGCCTCTAGCTCTCAGTTGAGATGTCACCTTCTCAGAGCAGTTCTCCCACCATATGCCCCCTTGGCCCAAGTTTGTAAGCCCCAGGTGGACAGGGCTCATCCCTGCAGCCTCGGGGGGGCCTAGCACAGTGCTGGGCACATAGGGGGTACTCAGTACACACATAGTGGGTTTATTTTTTATTTTATTTTATTATTATTTTTTTCCCCACACATAGTGGGTTTAATAAATAAGTGGTTGAATGAGTCAGGTCCTTTCCAGCCTAGAGTCCCCTGGTTCAGTGACATGAAATAAGACTATGAGAAAGTGAAGGAAAACTTACTTTATGTTTGCCTCTGGTTTCAAGGCAGTTTTGTGATGGAGACGAGAACAGAAGACCTTCTTTGAAGGTATGTCAACACTGTGCTACTCTGGTACAGCATTTCTAACACCAGATACCAGAAATGATGTCCATTTGCATGTCCAATTGAATACCCAGAGCATAAATAAGTGAGAGTTTTATACTTGCCTGCCTTCAGATATAGGTATAAAGATAACAGGAACAGAGTGAACCTATATTCCAGTCAGTGGAACGGGGGGGGGGGGGGGGAGTAATCCCAGATGAGAGGCCTGGGCACATTTTCCTCAAGAGCCTAGATGCCCATTGTGGACATCCTACCAGTGGGTGTTTGTTTTTATGCCTGGATGCATGGGACTTGGATTCTTTCAATCCTTCTTGGTAGCACATTGCCTCTGAGGTAAGCATGTTGGAAGCTGGGCAGTAGAGCTGCACGTCTGGACAGACTGGGAAGGGGGGCAGGCCCTTGTGAGTGAAGCTAAGGAAGTACCCAAACTGATCTCCATAAAGAATGAAATCCACGGCACAGAATCACTCAGCCAGCAGAGTCCTTTCTCATACGTAGTCTTATCAAATTGAAATGGGAGGAAGTAAACTTGTGCCCAGCATTCCAGAGAAGTCCCAGCAGGGGATTGGGGGGTGGTGGTGGGTGATTCCAGCTCCAGCTGGAATCTCAGTTTGCTCATCGGCCTGCTCCATAAACATGGGCAAGTTAACTTACCTTCTCTGTGCCTCAGTTTTCTCAGCTGTAACATGGAAATATTAATACCTCAAGAGAGGTATCTCTGATATAATACCTCAAGAGAGGTATATCTGATAAGAATCAGGTTTCCAGTGCAGAAAACGTGATATAAGGAAGGTGAACCATTTAACCTAGTGACAGACACATAGTTTTTTAAATGTCTGTCTGTATTTATTTACTTAGATTTTGTTTATTTATTCATGAGACACACACACACACACACACACACACACACACAGAGGCAGAGACACAGGCAGAGGGAGAAGCAGGCTCCATGCAGGGAGCCCAGTGTGGGACTCGATTCCGGGTCTCCAGGATCACGCCCTGGGCTGAAGGCGGTGCTAAACCACTGAGCCACCCGGGCTGCCCAAATGTCTTTATTTTAAAGAATTATCTTTATTTTACCCATAAAGGGGCAGGGGCTACACAAAGGGGGTTAACCTATTGGAATATGTATTTGAAAGTAGCCCAGAGCCCAGATCTGCGACTGCTTGCCATTGTTCTTTGTACTCACTGGACTCTACTCTTGAGAGTCGCTAAGATAACAAACTTCTCTTAATTTAGCTGTTGCTGTGAAGGGGCTACTCTTAATTTTTAAAAGGTTTCACAAGTCTTTTTTTTTTTTTATGTTTCTTAATGGCTTATGACTTAAATTGGGAGGATTAGAACAGAGGAGTTGGCAGTAGCCTACAGGTACAAATGACTTTGAAGATTTGTTAAAAATGAAGCAAGAAGGCTAAGGAGAGTCGTCAGAGCATCAGCCTCCAGACTGCACGCCTGTGGGAAAAGAGGCTCTGAGGGGCTCTCTGTGGTCTTGGCTTGCTCCCTGACATGAGAGGCCGTCTTCATGTCTGTGGCCAAGAGGAAGTGTCGTGTGTGTGTCTGTGTGTGTGTGTGTGTGTGTGTGTGTGTGAGAGAGAGAGAGAGAGAGAGAGAGAGAGAGAGAAAGTCAGCTCAGTGTGAAAAAGATAGGCAGGCTGACTTGTGATAATTAGTGACCCAGCAGGGTAGAAAAATCCCCCTCTAAAGCTGTTTACTTTCCACCAGTGGATGGATCCTCCCACTTCAGCCCTGGCCTTATCCTGACATCCTTCTAGAGCACCATTGCTTAACCTGGCCACCCCTGATTAAAATTCAGGACAACCTTGAACTTGGGTGGAGACGGTTTTACATCTTTCTACTAACCCCTGCTTGAACTTTGGCATTTCCCTCAATTATGAAGGTGACAAACCACAGTAATAGCATTCATTAGCAATACCTGTGAGTCTGTCCCCAATAAAAATTCCAGATGTCTTCATGTCACATAGTAGTCGTGGAAGTCATCTGGAAATATCATTTACATAGAAATTAGGCTGCTTAGAAATTATGGAAGTTATCAGACTTGGTGCTAGATCTTCCTGTATCCTATGTTAATAAGTACATTATTACCACATATAGTAAATCATATAAATCATAGCTTACATATAAAACTTAACAGGATAAAAAAAATTAAAAAAATTAAAAGCACTTAACAGGAGCACCTGGGTGGATCAGTTGGTTAAGCATCCAAGGATTGATTTCAGCTCAGGTCATAATCTCAGGATCCTGGGATCAAGCCCTGCCTCAGGATCTACCCTGGAGCCTGCTTGGGATTCTCTCCCTTTGCCTCTCCCCTGCCCTGGATCTCTCTTGTTCTCAAAAAAAAAAAAAGCAAAATTACTTACTAGCATGTAGCTTATAAGCATATAACACATATATTGTCTATGACATGCACAGTATACTAAGTTACATAGTATATATGCCATACATACTAACACAAAAGGACATAAATTGCTACATTGAACTGAAAAATTTTAGTAACTATATATTTTAATGTAACTGGTTGCCCTTATCTGATACATTTTATTTTACTCCCTTTGGGAAGCAGTTCCCCAAAGGAGAGCAAGGCACAGAAAGATGAATTCTGACACTTGTCTGGAGAGAGGAGAAGAAGGGGGAGGAAGATGCCCTCAGATATTTTGTGGTCTCTCTTTAGAAGCCTGTGAGCACAGTAGAATTGCTGGTTTGGGGTTAAATTTGGCTTTTCATAACCATTCTGTTGAGTAGTCTTTATTTTTAAATCAGACATTGCTTTTCAGACATCTCATTTCAAAATGAGAAGCCTTTTGTTCTCCAGAGACTCATTCGTCCCCTCACTCCAGTGTTTTGTGAAGCCTCCTTTTCTTGGATTCACTGAGGACCAAGTCAAAAGCAGAGTCTCCAGAGGTGAATCAGAGCTTTGTGTGTGTCTACCACTCCTCACGTTCACTGAAAATCCCACCACACACACACAGCAGGCCCTCCGGCTGCCCTCCTTCTTCCCTTCATAGCGTGATGAACCCTTCTCTCCAGCCCTTGTCCTGATCAGAGTTTAAAGGGGAGAGAAGGCCAAACCAGGGCATCACCAAGCCCCACCAAGAACACCTCAGGGAACTGCCATGTGTCAGTGATCCATTCACTTGCAAGGGACTGGGCCTGACAGCTCCCTTTATTTCACCCAAGCAGCACTCCTTAAAAACACCGCTTCCCAAAGTCATCTGCTCCTGGCCCCTGCTCTGTGCCTTCAGCTAGATCTAGAAATGGTCCCTGTGGCCGAGAGGCAATCTCAGGTGGTGGTTCTACTTAGGAGGCCTCAGACTGCCACGGTTCCCATCCCAGCTCCACCCCTGGGTTGCTGTGTGTCTTTTGCCTTTGGGCAAGTTAGTTAAGCTCCCTGGGCTTTCATGTTGATTCCCCCATCCCAGAACTCAGGATTGGAAGAGTGCTTATGGGGTTGTGAGGAGGATTAAGTGAATTAGTGTGTGTGAAGTCCAAAGAGCAGCGTGTGACTTCCTAAGAAGCACTCAGTTAAGGGTTGGCTATTGAAATTTGTGATTGCTGACTTTATAATTTTGTTAACATTGGCCTACAAGAGCCAGAATGAATATAATTTAGAAAGGGAATTAGACAATATTGAGGGGGGAAAAGGTGTGAAAACAGGGAGGACCATGGGTTCAAAGAGTTGAACTCCAGGGGCAGGGGGTAGGAATTCCTGAGGCAGAGAGAAAGATGGGTAGGGGTGGGGAGCCAGGTCCCTCACTGCAAGGGAAGTCGAGGGCCAGTGGGACTACAAGTGCCTGACTGAGCATGGGATCCAGATCTGAGGCTAGCAAAGGTCAAGCTGGTAGGAAAATGAGAGAGGAGACACACGGTCTGAGGCTGGAGTGGGGGTGCTGGGCTGAGGGGTGATGGGAAATGCTGAGCTGTGACATGGAGAGGCATGATGGAGCCTAAGGAGGAGCTAGAAGAATTTGGAAGCTGAGGGATTGGGGGGCTGGAGGAAGTGTAGGGGCAATGATGTAAGGCATGGAATTTGGGCTGGGGTATGGGTACTTGATGGTATAGTAATGAGTTTTCCAAGGGATATACTTACATGGAAATTGTTTTTTGAAAACTTTTTATTTAAGTATTCCATGTAGAGATTAAAGTATACAAATCATGGGACGCCTGGGTAGCTCAATGGTTTGAACATCCGCCTTTGACTCAGGTCATGATCCTGGGATCGAGTCCTGCATCAGGTTCTCTGCAGGAGCAGGAGTCTGCTTCTCCCCCTGCCTATGTCTCTGCCTCTTTCTGTGTCTCTCATGAATAAATAAATACAATCTTTAAAAAAAAAAAAAAAGATACAAATTATGTATGCAGCTTGAAAAATTTCCCCAAACTGTACAACTGAAGGCCTAGATCAAGGAACAGTACCGTCATCCTTTGTACAGTCAATGCTCCCACCAGTGGTATGTGTGCCGTGCTTTCGGAGGCATGCAGAAGAATCACTTGGGAAGGCTAATCACTCCAGTTCATGTTGGAGTCATGAGGTTTCATATTTTTTTTTTCCTCAGTTGCAATTGGCAGTAGGTGAGAACAGTGACAGTTATATGGCCAACATTTCCCCATGAGGCAAAGATATAAATGCAAGTAAGGAACCAAATACAAAGGGAAGGAAACCAGTGTGTGTTGGGTCCCTCTCTATGGTAGCTGCTGTGCAAGGTGCTTTATATACACTGTCTTTCAGTCCTCAAAACAGCCTCGCAAGGTAGGCGTCCATTTTACAGAGGGTAAAACTGAGTCTCAGAGGTCAGCTCTTGGCTTAGCCCACGTTGCTGGTAAATGTCAGAACCAGCATTCAAGTCCAGGTTTATCTAGTTTGAAAAGTCAGATCACGTTGCTTAGCTTTGCTCATCTTTACTGCTTTTCTTGTACATGAGAACAATGATATTCATTAAATTTTTTTTTTTTGTTACAGGATTTAACCAAGTAGAATTCTATGAGACTTAGGGAGTTTTGCAAGGATTAAATGATAATATCCCAATATACTTAGGAAATAGCCTGGCACATATTAAATTGCCCCATAAATGCTAATTACCTCACCTGACAAAGAGGTATTAAATAAATGTTAACTTTTGTTGTTGTTGTTAAGCCTCTAGGCTGAGAACTATTTGTTCAGACTCCTTATTGAGTGTGTGTCTTTAATGTTATCTGGTAATAGTTACTCCTTGGAGCTAAAACATCTAATTGCACAGGGAAAGCTTTTTAATGATGATGCCTAATAAAAATAGAATCTCTTTTTATCCACTGACTCTTTCATTGCCCAGTTAATTCACTTGATTTTTGTTTTCTGGCACAGTAGATAGAGAGTCTGTGAATAGAGACCTGTATATTTTGTTTCTTATAGATTGCAACTTTTTTTTTTTTTCTTGGCCTGGTATTCACATTTGTCCTAGCTACTTAAAATTGAAAGGAAAAGAAGAAGTGGTATTTGAGAAAGTCATTTTAACATCAATCACTTAAAAAGAAAAGGCAAAACTCCCTGTAAGATATCTAATTTAGAGTATTATGAAAGATTATCTCTGAAAAATGATATGTGTTCATCCAAAAAATTTAAAGCCTTATTACTTTCACTTGAACTGAAATATCCGCAGTGATTTTTAATTAGGTTTCTTTCTTTTTCTTTTTCTTTTTTTTTTTTTTTTTTTTTGACTCACAAAGTTCCCAGGCTAGAATGGAAAAGGTCAAGACAGTTTCTGAAGAAAAATGATCTGATTTTTATTCTTCACATTGTATAATCATACTCTTTTTTTTTTTCGTATACTTTTTTTCCCCCATCTCAATAGCTGACATTCTAAAAATAATCTTGTGTTAGTTTGTAAGCTTCCTTAGTTTGGCCTAGGATGATTTTTTTTTTTTTTTTTTTTGAGACGTTATCACTGCATTTGGTTTCCAGTGATAATCTACATGAACTTAGAAGAATTCCCCTAGCAAAACCTTGTGAGGTCGGCCAGGGCAGATGTTTAACATTTCGGCAACTTATCTCCTTGTTTGTTTAGCATTTCTTAGCCTTTGAAGCTTCCCATAAATAGTCATGAAGTTATCACAGAGGAAATCAGCGAAGATGAATTGATGTTATTCCCAAATGCAGGTTGAGTGCCAGAAGCTGGCTGGTATTTCAGAAAGGTGGCAGTGCAAGCAGTGTTGCCTGCATTGCCAAAAGCCCCTCTTTGTGGCATCAGACACTGCCATGTCAGTGTTGTTCTCCTAATGGCTAACCCTGTTGGATCTTTGCAATAAGCCTTTTGAATTTTGATTTCATCCTAGTGGACTGGAGTATGAATTAGGCAGCCAACAAAGGAAACTCTTGACTCCACGCTAATTTACCAGTGACATGAATGCTTTTGTGGGGATGGAGGTTAGCGGAAGGAGTAAGTGCCTCCAAAATACCATCCCTAACACATGCACGCACCCCAGTGCCACCATCAATTACCTAAGGAATTCAGAATAGAAAAATATATCAGACTCAATGGACTGGATAATTGTCTTAATTACCTACTTTGCTTTGACCATAGAGGCTGAGTGTTGCATTGCTCTTCACTGAAAGTCCCCCCAAGGCACCATGTCTGCTCTAAGAAATGATACTGGAGCTCCGGGGGGATGATAAATCATTAAAAAGGACTTCATGAAGATCTGCCCCTTTTCCCTGACCCTTTGCTCCCTCCCTGGTCCCTGGTAGCAGGGACCAGGACAGCATGGTCTTGAATCTGTGAGTCACTTTGGAATTAGAATTCTTAAGACTCAGTGGCTGAGTTGAAATTGAGGGATTGAAAGAGAAGAAAGGTTTCTGTATTCTGGGTGATGAGGAATATCCTAAATGGGGAAGACAACATTCCCAGAACTGGGAAGAGGAGGAGAACACACTTGGGGAGAAAAAGAAGAGCTTCAGTTTGGATAAGATGGGGTTGAGTGGCCTGTGGGATGTTCTGACCAAGAAGTTCTAGAGGCTGATCTTAGACACAGGTTTGGTGTATGCCTAGCACTTGAGATAAAGATACTAGTAATTGGTGTTTAGGTAGTTAATGGGAGTTATTGAAGCCACAGGAACAACTTGAGCAGGAGAGGGTATAGACACTATATTGTATGATAAAGAGTACAATTATTGGTGAAGAACTGCACATGCAATTCTGGAATAACACAGACCCCTTCCTCCCCAAGACAAAAGTTGGCTTAAATGAATTAGGAATTTTATTTTTATTGTGTAATGAGAAAGAGTGACTTTGGGCCTTCGGGGTGGTATGTCAGCTTAGATGCTGTCATCTGAGACCCACACTTCTCGCTCTTTCGGCTCATCCATTGTTAGCATGTACTCTTATCCTCAAGAGAATAAGATGGCTTTTCTTGCCCACCTACCAGTTATGCCACCCTGCACCAACATTCTCTTTGAGATGGGAAGAAAGGGGCAGAGTAACAAGCACGGTTTCAGCTGAATTGTCTTCCTTCCCAGAAGATTTATCCATGACATTGATGCACATCTCATTGGCCAATGTGTGGTCACGTGGCCATCCCTACCTGCATGGGAGGTTAGGAAGCTGAGCTTGGTTTATTGGCACTCTGAGTATAACATTGTAGTCCTGGTAGCAAGGCATGAGGGCCAAAGGGATGAATAAATAAATGAAGTAAACGTTTGACAAATATTTACTGAATGCGACTGTATGCAAAATCTGTAAGCATCCTTCCTCAAGTGGCTTTCCTGTCTTTATATTACAGTCTTCTTCCAGTTGGATCATGGCCTGCCCTGAATAAACTGTGGGGTACTTACAACTGGTCAAGGACTGATCCAAGAGTTTGACTTGCATTCTTGTGTTTGATCTTCATCTACAACCCTTTGGGACTGGCACTGTTATGTCCATTTTGCAGGTAGAAAAACTGAGGCATAGAGAAGTTTCACTTGCCTGCTGTCACATAGCAGGTGATACTGTTTTCAGTGCTTTCTACATTTTTGGCTCCATATATGCAACCCAAAGTCCTACCTTCTGCCAAGACCGTTTCTTGTGCCCAGTTGTTTTATACCAGTTCATTTCCTGAGTTAACATAGTTTCCTCCCTACTTAAAGGCCAAGTGCTACTTATCTCACCTAGGATTCACATTTTTAAGCAGAGTTTGCAACTGAAGGGGCCCATTTTGTGTGACAAATGGTGGATCCAAAGGAGAATTCCAAGAGTATTCACCTATACCAAAGTGGGAAGTATTTGGGGGATGCAGGTAGAGAGATTCCAGTGGAGAGAAACCTAATCCCTGTGGCAAGATGGTGGCAGGTGAGTTCCTGTTGGACCAATTCATCCTTGTGGCAAAGACAGAATGAGAGATGGAAATACTGTAGGAAAGTGTGGAGACGTTATCTTCCATGCTACTCATGTGGCCCAGCCCCAGGGTGAACAGGAGAGCCAGAACATGAATCTCTTGCTTCTTGTTGGTTTCAGCTTCTGAATCCCTGTGGTAGTATGGGCTTCTGGCCATGCTGGGTGAGATGCTAGTGTTTATAGATAAATATTTTTTAATGCATTGATGCAAACTGGTGACTTTGTTTAGTTTTCAACTTGAAGCAGCAGCAGTGTCTGTTTCAACATTGGCAGAAGACTGCCTGGGGTAGACCAGGAGAGAGGATTATCATTATGCAAGGTCACACCTTTCTCAAGCGTATTGTTAAAGAATAATTTCCCTCTACATCAGGGTTTCTTATCTTGACACTATCGACATGTAGATTGGATAACTCTGGTGTCTGTATGTGTGTAGGGGCGGGGGGGGGTGGGGGTGTTCTCTTGTTTATTGTAGGACATTTAGCAATGTCCCTGATTTCAATGCACTAGATGCCAGTTGTGGCAACCAAAGATTTCTTTGGCTATCACTACATGTTTCCTGAGGGGGCACATCGTCCCCAGTCCAGAGCCACTCCTCTACTTTGGTTGGCTTTGTGTGCTAACTTTAAAACCCAAGCCTTAGCTGTGGTGTAACTCCATATTTTTTTTTTCTAGCTCTATTGAGATAAAATTGACATGTAACATTTCCAGTCTGTATTTATAAGACTCCTGTAAAGCTACCAGGAGTGAGATACCTGGGGCTTAGAGAAATACCATACCATGACATTGGACAGAGACAAAAACCTACCTGTAACACACCATGGAACTATTTATCCATTACATTTTTATTGAGTGCCAGTCAAGTGCTAGTCACCAAACTATAATGCCTGTGTACAGCAGGATAAAGCATAGATATAGTTTATGCCCTCATAGAGATTCTTCTCTACCTCTTTGTGCTCATGAGTCCTGAAAGATTAAATTGTAGATTTCATTAAATTGCAGCAAATGCTCTACAGGGAAAGATGGGATGGCCTGATCAAGCTGAGTAAACCAGAGAAGGTGATGTTTAATCATTTAGTCTGAAAGATGAACAGGTGACAAAGGGAGGGAGGAAGAGTCTCCTGGGCAGAGGAAGTGGCATGTGCAAAGGCCCTGTGGCAGGGAGGAACATAGAATATTTGATGTACTGAAAACCAGGGCAGCTGATTCACAGAAAATAAGACAGAGAGTGGGAGAGGTGAGATGGAAGAAGGATGCATGGACTAATGCCATCTTGGGGACTTAAGATTTTATCCTAAGGATGGTAGGAGGCCATTGATTTGACCTGGGGGAGCGATATGTTTCACTTAGGGCTTTAAAAGATAAATCTGTCTCTGTCCACAAAGTACAGGTTTCTCTCCAGACCTTGAGGGATTGATCTTGTCCCCTGCAGGCTGACCCTGATGGGAGTCTTTTGAGGTTACCACTGCCATTGGAACCTGTGCCCATCCTCCAACCAACCCAGTTTGGAACCTTTTAAAACTTTAAATAAAAGAAGCAATTTCTGTCCATGTTCTCCCTTTGTTCTCCTTCTTTAAACAGTGATTGAAGCTGAGCTCAGATATCTGAAAACCCCAGAGAAGAAAATGATTTCCATAGCAGCCGTAACCATGGGAAACCTTCAAAATAGCTCCCATTCCTATATTCCGCTCTGCTCTATTGGTTGGCTAGAAATGAGGGCTCACATTTTGGTGTTCTTCTTTTTGTCAAAATCCATGTAGATGAGAGTCGTCTTTTCATTTCCACATATATCTTATCATAGCTTGAGAATCAAAGGATGGCATATTTGGGGTGAGGAAGAAAAGATGAAGCCGCTAGGATACCTTCATTTGTTCCTAATCTAGAGACACTCAAGTGGAATGTTGATTTAGAAGATGAGACCTCAGGTTGCTTTTCCTGTGGCTTATTTCCTCCCAAGGTGCATGCTAGGACCAACTATATCTCCTTTGAGAGGTATCAGAAGAAAACATTTTTTTTTTTCTTTTTTGAGAAACTTGTAAGTGCTTTTCATCAGTTTCCCTTCCATTTTGCTCTCCCAGTCTCTTGGTAGTGAGCCATTTCTTTGTCGCTTCAGAGATGCTCAAAATTCTTCCAGAAACACGTGATTCCCCTTTGGAGGGTTTCTGTCATAAAAAATCAGGACTTTTTTGGGGGGAAGGGAGCCGAATCTCTGGTCCAGTGCCCCTTTCTGGGGTGGGCACAGGGCAAAAATGGGCTGGTCGGTGTTGTTCGTGATGAGCAGAGTGTAATGAGATGAAAGCATGACAGTGAATCAGAAGTTATTGCCGCAGAAGTTCATAAGGAGACTGGAACATATGAGTGTAGTGTTTGCTTTTGGAATTTAGCCAGACCGCTGGGAGAGGCTCAGGAGGAAAGCTGAGAAAGGAAATACAAAGTTCAGGCAAGTCCGTTATGTGCATTCTCATTTCCAAAATGTTTGAAAACCATGTCGAGAAATGCATTGCCTAAGTTAAACCAGCTGCTGGCGACTTCAACGTTCCTCGCTTTCCTGGGTCACTAGATAACAGGCCAACTTCTCCAAGATCTCTGTGTGTACGATTGAAGACTGGGGGGTTGGGTGGTGGTGTTTCCTTTATGCAACATCCTTATCCTAACAGGGCGGCATCCTTTTACCTCCGGAACTCACTGTATAAAAATAAATGACGACTGTGGTTGAGTTGGACTTACTGCCTGTTGTCCTTTGAGGTTTAGGTTTCTAAACAAGGCACCGAGGACCAGGCAGACGGTCTATTGGAATCATGACGCAGGAATTGAAGAGTTTTGCCCTAGTTCAAGAGTTTGGCCTGGTCTTCCAGAGTTCTCCTGTTGACATTCATGCACCTGATTAGAGAGTTTGCTTGTTAAAATGAAATAAGATGACGGACGCAGCTTGCCTAGCATATGTTCCATAAATGCCAGCTCCTGTCTCTGGTTAAACTCTTATAAGGACGGTCCTAAGATATGACAGTCGAGTCTGCTGGATTGAGGCATGTTGGGGTGGGCATGTTGAGATGTCTTCAACAGCTACAGTTTTCCATGAGACATGTAGCATAAAATCAGACCAGGAGGTCTGGAATGATAATGACAGTCCTGTTAGCCTCTCTATCACTTGTGGTGGAGACTGGCTTGTGTGAAAGCAGTCCTTTCTCTCCGTGTGCAGCACAAGGCCTTGGACAGTGTGCCTCGCTAGCATGCGGTAGCCTCTTTGAGGTCACCACTGAAGATGCTGGTTCCCGTGCTGGAAAAACACACTTTACCACAGCCTGCCTACTAACATGTTTTTCTGGGTGAGTTGTTAGTTGTTAAGTAACAAATGTCTCTATGTCCTTTAGATGTGATCAGAACCACTGCAGAGTTTTTCAGTCCACATTCGTCTTTCAGGGGTACCTTGAGAAATTTCTAGTTGGAGATTCCCTTTCCTCGCAGACTCTACTGTTCAGTTCTTGATGAGAAGAAAACTTTTCTTACATAATCTCAGAGAAAACTACCTTTTCTTTCTGTGTATTATAGAATCTCAGACCTGGAAAGACTCTCAGAGAGTTCCTGGTCTGTCCAGTTGAGAAAACCGATTTACAAGGAGCGGACGTGACTTTTCTTAAGAGAACATTCTGGGTCGCATAGCCCAGGCCACAATCTGGGTCTGCTGTGGTGATTTACCAACTAAGGTCTATACATTCTGTATAAATTTTTTTCCAACTTTTTTAATACTAATAAAAAATTACTAGTTATAAATGCAAAATGCATCTTTTATAGTGAGTGGTTTTTGATCGATAAACATTTTAAGTGCATAAGATTTGGTCACTGAAGTCTCCCTCCAACCACGGACCTAATCCATGGTGATTGGCAGGTGGGAGGGGGACTGTGTGAGACTGGTCCTCCTTTTAAAGCTTGCCTTTAACAAAGATTGATTTTGTGCTGAAGACATCCGATTCTAAAAGATGGGAAGATTGATGTCTCAAATCCCTTTGTGGATGTTATTTGGGGGAGGGTTTGAATTTAGCCAGGCCTGGAGGCAATCCCTGGCATTCCTGCCACCTAATTTTGTGGGTGCGGGGCTGGCACTCGCTAAGCTCCCACTTTCCCCCCAGCACGATGAAGACCATAATACTGCTTTGATGAGGTTATTGTGAAGATAAAATGGTGTATAGTCCATGGAAAGCCTTTAGCACAGTGCCTGGCGGTAGCTACAAACTATTATTAGCTCCAAGATCAGCCACTCATTTCCACTCCTGAATTTGAGTCCAGGCTGACAAAGAAGGCACCCTCAACTTCCCTTGTAATATGAACAAGTTATTGAACACTCTGGCTCAATTTTTTTCCCCCTAATCTCTTAGGCTGACTGAATCAGACCATTCTTACCTGTAGGAAAAGATGTTTGTTCGTTGGCTAACCTGTTTTTCCCTAAAGTCTCCTGTGTCCATATTCAGATGGATCTTCTGATTTTTAGGCTCTTTATTACCAGGGTCCTGATAGACCCACTGTATCTCCCTATTTTGTTTCCAGTCCTGTTATTTATCCTTAGGAATCTGAGTCGTTCCCCCCCACCCCAAGCAGGGATACAAAAGTCCTATTTAAGACGGTGTGATGAAGAAAAGAACAAGAAATCTTACGGGAACAATGTGGAGACGCAGAATAGCTACCCTTTCTCACACATGGAACTAATCGAGGCTCTTGTCTTGGGGCCCAGTTTCTGCACTGGGATCCCAGAGCCTGTCCCGTAAAGAGGTGGTGGAACCACACCTCCGTTGGTGCCCAGTCGGAGAGGCTGCGCCCTCAGCTTGGAGCTGTGCAATAATAATAAAGCTGAACATGTGTAGGGAAAGGTGACCCATATATTTAATAGATCCCAGTGTGTGAACCGAAGTCAGGTCTGATCACAAGGCACGTAAAAGCTTCATTTGGGCGGGGGGGTGGTTCTCATTTTTCCCACCGTTTCTTTGAAACATGGATTATTTACTGAGGCTCTGTTTGTGGCTGCTCTCCCTGCACCGTTCACCCATTCTGTGACCCCACCAAAGGAGGAAGCTCTGAATCCTGCATTCATGCTTTGAGGTTCCAAGATTGCGTTTCACCACCTTCTCAGACCAAAAGGGACATTAATCATAATAGCGGAGCTAACAGAACTCTGTGACTTTCTACCCTCTTTGAAAGCCCCTTGAATTACATTTTCATTTTTGGATTGGCTAGTTCTCAATAAGTGGGTCTTCTTTAAGTTCCTATAGTTTTTCATAGGTAGATTGCAGTAGTAGTTTTAAATATTCATTATGAAGCATCAGGAGTTCTAGTTTTTAAGTACCATTAAAACAGGATTGTTCCCTGAAGGTGTCGCTGTGCTTCCGTCCAAGAGTAAGAATAACCTATATTTGCAAGGCTCTCCATGGTTTTCTAAACCCTTTTGCATATATTAGCTCATGATACTGGCACCCCAGAATATTCTTTTGCTTTTTTTTTATTTTTTATTTTTTATGATCATCATTTTCCAGATGCTGAAGCCAAGGCTCAGAAGTAGAGTGTTCAGCATAGGTGGGGTGAGACAAAACCAGGACAGGAATCTGGTTCTGACCCTAAAACAAGAGCTCAAAAATAAACAAACAAATAAACAAGAGCTCTTGCCTCTTCCTCAAGTGGTCTCTCCATACTTCAGCTACAGTTCATACTGACCAAGGCATCGGCAGCAGAGGTCCACACATTCATCGAGCACCTTCTATAACCAAGTAGCTTATACATAAGTTCGTTAAACCTCTGTACAACCCTCTAAAGTAAGTAGGAGTCCCATCTTACAGATGAGAAAACAAGTTCAGGGAGGAGGGTTTTGCACAAAATCCAGAGTTCCAGAGTTTAGATTTATTTTTGCAGCCTCTGCCTTGTCCTGCCTTCCTACAAAATAGTTAAACCTGTAGGCTGTATACTCTGCTGGCTAAGGTGGGCAAGTCTATAAAATATTTGGAAAAATTAAAAATGGATTTGCTAGAGTTGAGGTTTTTTAAAAAGATAATCTAGAAATATTTGGAAAATGAATACATCCATTAAAAGTTAAACAGCCGAGCCAGCCCAATATGGTGACCCATATTCTTGGTCCCAGCTCATTCATTTTTCTTTGCTTGAGCAAAAGACTCACTTCTCTTATAGCCAAGAATTGGGAAAGAGGTCAAGAGCTTTTATAGAAGGTAGGTGGGAGTGAGATTAAGATGCTGCACTCTGCTTATACAACTCAGCCCTAATGGCATCAGGTTATTCTCCTTCTACTCTAAGAAAATCCCACAATTTAGATCCTATATCAGTTAGCTATTGTCACAGTAATGATGTTTAACAGATAACCTCAGAATTTCAGTGGTATGCAACGCTAAGCATTTTTTTCTCACTCTTGAGTTTGTGAGTTGGGTGATTTGGCTCTGCTTCTCAAGTCTTTCATCCTGTTCTTGGGACGTGTAGCTAATCTGGACAAGTTCTGCTCATGGCAGGGGCAGAGGTACAAAAAAGGTGGCAGTCATTATGTGCTCTGAAGGCTTCCGTTTGGAGGTGGGATATTGTTATTTCCGCTCATTTGCCATTGGCCAAGGCAAGTCATGTGGCCAACTCAGTGGTGAGGAGTGGGGAAAAAAGTCCCATGATGGGCAAGTGTGGATGCAGGGAGAGGTGACAATGGGGACTATTTTAATCTGCTATACATTCCAGTAGGGCATATTTTGGCATTGACCCTTTTTAACAGTGACTTTATAGTTTTTGAGTTTATGAGTCTTTTTTTTTAAATAAAGATTTTATTAAATTATGAGAGACAGAGAGAGAGAGAGAGAGGCAGAAGAAGCAGGCTCCATTCAGGGAGCCCGACGTGGGACTTGATCCTGGGTCTGCAGTATCACTGCCCTGGGCTGAAGGCGGCGCTAAACCGCTGAGCCACCGGGGCTGCCCTGAGTCTCTTTTTGAACATGATGTCTAAACATGTTCTCCAAGAAAATGCAATACATACCTAATTTGACAATCGTTTTTCAGGAGATCTCTCAAGTCCAACAATGAGCTCTAAGTTCTGATAGTCAGTAGGGGAGCATTGCCCTGGGTAGTACCCTGTCTTTTCCAGGTGGTGAGTGAAACAGCATGGTGCCACTTTAGCCACCTTTCAAGAATTTCCTCTTTCCCTGCTGCTCAACCCCGATCCTCCTAAATTTTTAAATGCAAACAAAATTGGATGGAGGGTTTTTTTTTAATATTTTCCAAAATTAAGATAACTTTCTCAATCTTTTTTGATCACACACAGTTTCTCCAAAATAATGGGTAAATATGCACTGTTCTAAAATAATTTGTTCACAGAGAAATGTGAAAAGTAAGGGTTGTGAAACTAAATACAATTTAAAGAATATTTCTTCTTTCTCTGATACTTGTCTTGATCTTTAGATTTGTTTTATTTTTTAAATGATTTTATTTATTTATTCATGAGAGACACAGAGAAAGAGATAGAGGCAGAGACACAGGCAGAGGGAGAAGCAGGCTCCATGGGACTCGATCCTGGGTCTCCAGGATCACACCCTGGGCTGAAGGCGGAACTAAACCGCTGAGCCACCGGGGCTGCCCTTTAGATTTGTTTTAAATTATTCCTTCTTTAAATAAACTGTGGTGATATTAAATAGTTTTTATAAATGTCCCTAAACCCTGCATAGTTCCTTTAAATTATTTTGGACCTTGTTTGGAGCCTGTGAAATGTCAGACTCCAAAAATTACTGATTTAGACCAACTGTCCATCTGAATCTGAAATCTGGAGATTTCTCCCCCAGACCTAAGGACTCATCCAGGCTGTGCTTGAATGGCTCCGGAAATGGAAGGTTGCCAGGCATCCCTGGGTCAGCTGTGACCACAGGATCCTTCTCCCTTATATAATGGACAATCTTCCCCCGTACCCAGTACCCAAGGAGACTGGGATTCAGCACTGTGACTTCTTGAAGTTTGCCCAGCATTTCAACTGTGGAAAGAGGAGCCGACTTAACTTTCATCTGCCTATTGCTGGTTCTGTAAACTCATCACTTGGGGATTTTGTAATAACTTGTGGTCCATCTGAAATGTAGGGACTCTTCAGAGGTGAACCAGCTTCTATTCTCCCTGTGGGCTCTGCCCTGGATTTGAGGTTGGGTAGGCAGGGATGGGAGTGTATCATTTTGTAGCTACACCTCCCCGCTCTGTCCCAGCCTCTCCTCTGGAATTCTTCATTTGACGGAGAATCCTGTACATTGTTCTTTCCCTTTTGGGGGAACAGAACTCAAAGAATCTGTGTCCTCCAGTCCAACAGGCCTTTCAGGTTTCCTGGACTTTGATCCACTCACGGCCTGGCCCAGCAGCTGGCAAACCAACCCTTGGTGCACTAATGAAAACCCACAGCAGAGGGCGGTCTCTTATGCTTATCAAGACCATTGGCGTGATGGCTATTTCATTGAAGAACCCATAAAAATGTTTCCTTGATTAAGTTGGCCTCATAAAGGGGAGAAAAGTCCCTTACTCTCTTAGAGCCCATGTTCAGTCTGTGAGAAGGGCCATTTTTTCCTCTGGAGAGTGATTTGCCTCTTCTTCTGTCCCCAACCCCCTCCTACTGTTGGGGTTATTTGTGAAGTTCAAAGACAAAAGGGGGTTGATTTTGGAGTCACCTTTCCAGTTTTGTGGGGCTGTGTGTGTGTCTACCAAATACACAAAGTGGTAGGGATGCTGGACAAACTGTAGCCAGCCTTGCTGATTTCTCAGGCTCTCCTAACAGCTCCTGGCTCAAAAGATCAGCCTGGAGAAGATTATTAATGCCAAACATCTGTTTTTCTTGTGCCTGGCACTCTGCTGGGTCTGTTCTATACAGTATTGTGTTTAATCGTCATAAGGCAGCTATGTTTGTTATTGACATTTTACAATGGAGAGATGGAGTCCTGAGGTTAAGGGCTGTGCTGTGTGGCCTTGAGCAGGTTGCTGGGGTTCTCTGGGTTTTGTCTTGCTCTTCTTTAGTGAAACAAAGGCATTAAAGAGCTTCTGAAATCCCCATTTCCTTGAGGTTCCAGACAAAATCAAATGAAAAGCACTGAAACGAAAGTTATCATGAAAATGAGACCTCTTTTTTGTGTGTGTGGGGAGGAGGGAGGGCAGGAGTGTTGGTGTCAGTGACAGAGGGAGCAAGGCTGTGCTTTTTGCCGTTGGTTTAAAATTCTTTGAGCTGAGCTGATGGCGAGTCAGGAGCCCAGAAACCCCAGAAGGAGTAACACCCACAAATGATAAAGTGCTGAGCCTGGTCCAGTTTTAGCAATAACCTGCCTCAATTGCCAGGGCATGTTAAAATGGGAATTGCATTAGTGCTTCTGGAAGTTTGGCCAATCTTAGCATATGTATCTACTCTCTCAGGAAAGGCAGAAGCAAATTGTGAACTCACTGAATTATACAAAAGAGATGACTCTCATTTTGTTTCCCCTGATAAAAATTTACCAGAAAACCTGACTTGCCCCCTTCCTAAAACATAAAAGTTTCAAAAAGGAAACAAATACAGCTTTTGGTGGCTAGTCCCCTTAGAGAGAAGTGTTATTCTCTGAAGTATCAACTACCTCCCGAGACTTACGGTGAGTCCTTTCTGATGGATTTATATTCTTTCAGGTACCTCCCAGCAGGCCCCAGATGGTGCTGGGAGCTATCTAACAGGAGTGAGGTGGAGGCAGAGAGAAAAAAACCACACCAAGAGCTTCTCCAGTAACAGTGGCTTTATCTTGGTTGTGTGTGAACTGGGCCAAGCCGGTTACAAAAGGCGGGGGTGATTATTCAATGATTTTGGGGGTTTATAAGTTGTGTGATGAGAAAGAATCATGTTAAAGAGAGAAAAAAAATTTAAGGTATGAGTGAGAAGCTTTTTGTTGGTGGATATATTAAGCTGTACCTAGGAAATTGCTGTTTGGTAGAGAAGGTTGGGGCTGGGAAAAATAAATTCAGAATTCATCAGCCTACAGATGGTACTTAAATCTGTGATTGAGATGACTTCAGGAGAGGATGGATGTAGGACAGAGAGTCTGCCCAAGGCCTGAGGCCTTGCAGTGTTCAGAGGATTTATAGAGGAATCAGCAAAGGATTTAAAGAAAGGTGGAAAAAATGTGTCCTTAGATAAATATTCTATCAGCTGAGTGTAATATGCGTGCGCACAACACACACAAATAAGCGCTGTTAGAAGTCCGGCATACAGCATTGCTTTTTACAAGTGAATTCTCCCCTCCCAAATAACCTTGCCTGACAAACATCCTATTTTGTCAGAGGAAACAACTGGAGCTGCTAAGCTCAGATGATGATTCATTATCTGTTAATGGTTTCCCCCTGGGGTGTGTCTCTCATCCTCGCCATCCCCCACCCCTTTTAGTGGAGATTTCCATGTGCTAGAAAATCCATCTCTGTACAATCTCCAGAATTCCCAAGCCTTCTGGACTTTTCTTGACACATGGAACCCAGGAACTTTTATGCCAATCCAGAGTAATTGGCTGTCACACTGTGCCTGAAACATAGTTAACTTGTCTAGATATATGCTTATGATGGGTGATTTTATGTCAAGTGGCCTGGACGGTAGGGTGCCCAGAGAGCAGTCAAACATAATCCTTCTGGGTGTTTCTGTGGGGTGTTTTTGAGTGAGATTAATATTGAAATAGGTGGACTTGAGTAAAGCAGGTCGCCTTCCATAATGTGGGCGGGCCTTGTCCAATCAGTTGAAAGCCTCGATAGAACCAAAAAACCCCACCTTCCCTGAATAAGAGACAGTTTTCCAGCTGACTGCCTTTGGACTTCATCTGCAATATTAGCTCTTCCTGCCCAACGACCTTCAAACTGGAATGTGGACTCTCCCTAGGTCCACACCCCTGGCTTACTCTGCACATTTTAGACTTCTTAACCTCCATAATCATGTGAGCCAATTCCTTCTAATTAACAAGCCTTCACCTCTCTCTCTAGATAAAGAGAGTGGGCATGCAGCACTGCCATTGGTTCTGTTTCTAATATGATGCTTTTTACCACTGTTCCTACTGTCTGTCTCTACTCACCCGCGCTTCAAAGGCCTGGTCAGGTACCACCTCACACTTCTTTTTTTTTTTTTTTTTTTTTTTTACCACCTGACTCTTCTACTATGGAGAGCCCCCTATGTTCTGGGACGGCATAACAAGGGTAGAGGCCTTAGGACTGCATACATCCAGTGTAGATTTATCGCAGACCCCCAGGCTAGGAGCACTGCCATTATTATAGGATTATGAGCTGCGTGTTGGCCAGGAAGGACTATTTTTACCCCACTCTTTTACCTGTTTGAACTCTGCCCAGCACAGCAGTCTGCTGACAAACAGCCCTCTTGGTTTCTTTTACATGCTTTGCAGATTGCTTCCTAGGATTAGTGACCAGAAAGCAACAGAAGAGTGGAAGAGGAACACTGGTTTCTTTTGCTGTATCAAGTATGCATTTGGGGCCTGAAAACATGTCCCAAAGCATTTTCTCTGCAGTTATTTCCTATTTGTTTTGAAGATATCTCCTATATTTGCTCATTTAAATAGCACAGAAAGCCATAGTAGGTGCAAAAAACAAGTATTGCTCAGGACTGAAATTTAGTCACTGGGCACCAGGAGAGCTTTACTGTGGTTACACTGTTGATTGACATAGCCACCAAGCCAGCAGTGAAGGAGGCCTGGCCTGCTACCAGGGCTGGGGTAGCTGATGGTCGGAGGCAGGCCTCTGCAGCTCTGGCACTGATTGGGACTTCAGAGAAGTCAGGAGGTCAAGTTGGTCAAGAGGCTAACTTCAAGATCTCTAGGTCCAGCTTCTGTAGGAAGAGCTGACACCCTTTCACTGACCAAGACACACACACCAGCAGCATCTGGCCTCCCTCTAGCTACCAGTTGTTGGTGGTTGGGGTCCTAATGACTATTATAATGTGGGAATGCCCTTGAACGACCTTAGTATGGTTCTCTATGTCGACTGCGATTCAGACAGCAGTATTGGTCACTAGTGACGAGTGCCTCAGACAAAAGAGTGTGCTAGCAGGCCTCTCACAATCAACAAATGATTTGGGAAATTGTAAAGAACAGGTTGAAACATGGTTTATGGTATGCCTTGTATCATTTAGCAACTTCTGACAAGCACTTCACTTTTATGCACACACATATATTATGTGGAGAATGAAGGGGAATCCATTTTAAGATTTTGGTACGTATTTTTATATCAACTTAAGTATAGTGTCTTGGGTATAATCACTGAATAGTCTGAATTTATGGAAAAGGAACCAAAGGTATCTGAAACCAAGGGCTTTCCCCCCCTCCTGCTCTGCTCCTTGGAGCTTTCTTGATTTCCTCCCTCTATGGTTTTTATTCAGAGATGGGCAGCAGCCAGTCAGACCTTGTATCTTGAGTCTTATCCTATGTTCTCCCTAGAAACTGTCTTAGTTAATATACAAATGGAAGAAATACTAAATTAGACTAGTGAGGCATTGAGTAAAATGTAGGCGTTTTTAGACAGAATAGTCTTTCTGTCAGGAACAGAAGATTCAGGAGCTCTGAGTATTTATAAATAAAGAGAACAGTATGACAAGGCCATTGAGACTTACATGAATGAAGACAGGGATGGTATAGGGTAGTGGTAAGATGCACCGTCTGTACAACCACGTGGACCTGGGTTCAAGTTCTGGTGCTTCTTTTACTATTTGTGGGTTCTTGGACAGTTGAACCCCTGGCCTTGGTTTCCACATCTGTAAAATCGGCATCATCATCATAATATCTATGGTTTGCTATCAAAATTAAGAAGAATAACTCCTAGAAAGTGTTTAGCGCAAACATGGTAAGTGCTGTATCAATGTTTGCAGTTATTGCAGTTACTCTTGCTAAGCCATTATAGGCTCTAAATAAGAGTCTATTCTAGCTTAGTCAGAAACGTTCAACCATTGTTCAGAGGTGTTTTGGTAATTTTATTCATTAGTGACTCTTGATTTTCAGAAGAGTGTATAACTGTTTTACCAGGTGATTCATGCATTACCTGGAATTCAGCATCAAAATGTCTCAGAATTGACCACCTTTTGCCATCTAGACCACTTTCCCCAGGAAGTATTTCTCACCTGGGAGGGCATAAAAATCCTAGTCAAGCCTGATTTGGGGCTCAGAAAGTACTGTTACTGGCTCTATAATGCGACCAGGACCAATTCTTCCCTGCCTCCGTTTATGTTATCCTGCTCCAACGCAGCCATGGGGCTGCTTTGACCAGTGGGACGTTAGCAAACCTGATGTATGCAGAGGCTTGGAAAAAGTGCAGGCATGTTTTCTGCATGAGTTCTTCCACTCCACTGCCATCCTGAGTATAGCTTAGCCTATGGTCCAGGAAAAACAGCGAGAGACACATAAAGTAGAGTACAGTAGACCGGTGGAACTTAACCTAAATCAGCCAGCCTGCAGATGTGTGAGGGAGCCCAGCCCTAGGATGGCTCTTGCAAGACCCCTGGGAAAGACATGCCACTGAGGTCTTCTGTTCAGCATTATTGTTGCAACAGATGACTGATACAACCTGGTGGGGAGGAAACTCTGTTTTCTGGCGGTCAATTTCTCTATGAGGAGGAAAATGTTGGAATCTCTGTCTTTTTAAATTTTTATATTTCATAAATTTTTTTTGATGCCTTAAAGGGAATGAAGCTGCAAGCTGACATGTCCTCAGGAGTGCCAACCAGATTTTCAGCTCATGGCAGGATGTCGTTATTTAAAGTCTGCTGGGAAATAAAACATGTGTACTCATTTGAAGCTGCTTGTAAGTGCCACAAACAATAATCTATAAGAATGGGGAAGGGGATGAGAGGGGGACTTTGTTTCCCTGCCACATGCTGCTGAGAAGTACTCAGAATAGTGAGAGCCCAGGTCCTCGGATCACTGCTATATGAGATCTCTGGGGTAATCATGGCTGGTGGGGGCTCATGTAGCTGAGGAGGAGAGGATGCTACCAAAGAGCAAGCAGTCACTGGAGGATTCCATTGCCAGTGTCCTTGGCAGGGGTGGACATTGTTGATTACCTGGCTCCATCTTCTTTTGGATTCCTATTCTCTGACCTGTGTTGGAACCTGAGCATCTGCCACCATTGTGCTTCCTACATGGTATCCTGTGAACCTATTTGGAGGTTTTCCCACTAGCCTGTGACTCTTCTGAGGGCAACAAGTGGGGCTCATTCATTCTTTTTGGTTTATGAACTATCCAGTATGTAGTTGGATTCAAAGAGTGAATGAATGAATGAACGAATGAATGAAATAGCATTAAGTATTCACAAGGTGCTGAATTTTTCCCTATTTGACAGACATACTTTGGAGACTGCAGACAGTTAAAGAAGCCACGTATGATATCAGAGAAGCTATGTCATCTTTTTAAGCCTGATTTTGCCTGTGTGGGAAGGACAGTAAAAATAACTAACTAACAAACAAACACGTCCTAGAGTTAGGTTGGGAATTCTGTGAGTAGGCTTCAGGCTCGGCCCAGTGCCTGGCACATTCTACATGGCTAACCGAACATTAGTGGTGTCAGTGGTGGGATTTATATTTTAAAAGTATAAATTATGCTTAAGACGTAAGACCCCCAAAGAGAATCCATGTGCAAGTACTTGAATGGGGATGGTAAGAGAAAGACACAGTCGCAGTGGGAGTTAAAGCAAGGACACAGCTCCCCATGGGGACTGCTGCATCTGAGACAGTGGGGCCTAGCACGGTCAGAAGAGAGACTCTGAGGAGTGGGTGGTTTTTGAAGGATGGGTGAGATTTCAACAATGGTCATTGATGTGACACAGATTTGGGGACTTCATGGAATTCTGAGAAGGTACACATCTGCCTGGATGTGTGGCTCTGGGAGTTTGATGAGCAAAGTGGACCTTCCATTGGGCCTTGCGGGGAAATAAAAGGACAGAATTATAGAGGAGAAAGCTTTATTTCTTGGACCCCTTTAAATCTTACTTCTATATTCTGGATAGATATAATGCATTGCAGAGTACATTGTATTTCTTCTCTTCCTATGTTTTTCTCTGTTTCTTCCATTTCTTTTCATCCTTCACAAAAGCTCATGGGCTGTGGATTTGAGCAGATCTGGGTTCTAATTTCAAACACCATAGCTTATTTCTAGTGTGGCTTCAGGAAAGATATTTTGCTTTCTGGGTCTTGATTTTCTCATCTATAAAATCATCTATAAAATGTGAAAATAATTCCTACTTAAGAAGGTCACCACCGTCATTCAGTTTTTATTCTGCTTGCCATCCAAGTACAAGGGACCCTCTTCAAGTGACCTCAAGCTTGGAGAGAAACCAGTTTAGACCCAAAGGCTGCTAAGTGATTCAGCATTACCATTTGGCTCAGCCACCCCACTTAAGCTGAGTGGTCTTCCTGTGGGACAGTCCATTGGTTACCATCATACTCCACAGGAAAACCTTGGGGGTCTGTCCTCTGAGTATGCTGTTTCCCTGAGTCCTTATCTGCCACTGGTGGATGCCTTCACAATCCACAGCTGATACCCAGCACTTGAGAAGGTTCTAAGTCTCTTAGTTTACACTCATCCATAGTCATTGCTGGTTACTAAGTATTTTGATTGTTGCTCTTGGCTGCCACCTTCCCAGGCATTGGTTTGCAGGACAAATGATTAGGAGATGAGTTATTAATGTCTACCGTTGAAGACTGTAATTTAGAGACTGGCAGCATCTGGGCCGTGACCAGATAGCTCAAATCTGCATGGACAGGTAACAGAGACTAAGGAATTGGAGACGGTTTCTAAGAAAGAAACCCTTATTTTCTAGAAAAATTCAGTTCCTCAGTAGTTCTGGATTTCTCAATAGGGGAGCTATAGGATTTGGGGTTGGGTCCATTCTTCATGGTAAAAGAAAGACAAAATCACATGTATATCTTTGTCCTTTGTGCAGTAAACACACAGCATCAAAAACTGCTCCCGAGTATTTCCAGATGTGTCTGGTGGGAGATTGGTGGTGGAGAGGAGTAGTAATAAGGCCTTTGGTGGAGAACTGCCATGTAAGCAGCCAAACCAAAATAGTGAACAATGGTTTTATGAGTACATTGCAGAATAAAATTCAAGGTAGAAAAGCTGCACATAATAAAAAATAATAATAAGGAAGATTGAACTCGCTGTTTAATTTAATTCTTGACTTTAAAACTGATAGGTAGTAGCCCTGAAGTGTTTCATTTAGCTTATGCTTAGCAGTTACACTGTGCCAGGGCCTGGACGAGGTGTTGGAAGCACAAGGGAATACCAGGTAGTTCTTGCTCTTCACAAGCTAACGTTTGCCGGCCTGCCAGACTGGGTTCTGCTGGCTTCATTCACTGGGCAGCAGAAGTGTGGGCGGGGAATGTCCATTTATTCCTCCTCCTCATTCTAGAAGGAATACAGGCACACCTCAGAGTTACTGCGGGTTTGATTCCAGACCACCACAATCAAGCATGTATCACAATAAAGTAAGTCAAATGAATGTTTGGTTTTCCAGTGCCTTTAAAAGTTAAGTTGAGCAGCAACTTCTTTCTAGATGGGCCTCTTGAGGCAAGGGAAACAAAATTCAAGAATAAGCATTTGGGATATCATCAAAATAAAAAGCTTCTGCATAAAAAGGAAATAATCTGCCAAACTAAAAGGCAGCCTACGGAATGGGAGAAGAGATTTCAAATGACATATCTGATAAAAGCTTAGTATCCAAAATAACTAAAGAACTTACAAAATTCAACACCCTAAAAAAAGAATAATCCAATTAAAAAATGGGCAGAGGAACTCAATAGGAATTTCCAGAGGAGACATCCAGATGGCCAACAGGTACATGAAAAGATGCTCAACATCACTGATCATCAGGGAAATACAAATAAAAATTACAACGAGATATCACCTCACACCCATCAGAATGGCTAAAACCAACAACACAAGAAACAACAGGTATTGGCGAGGATGTAGAGAAAAAGGAACTCTCTTTCACTGTTGGTGGAAATGGAAACTGGAATAGCCACTCTGGAAAACAGTATGCAGGTTCCTCAAAAAGTTAAAAATAGAACTACCCTGTGACCTGGCAATTGCACCACTGGATATTTACCCAAAGAACATAAAAATAGTGATTCAAAGGGATACATGCATCCCAGTGTTTATAGCAGCATTATCTACAATAGCCAAATTATGGAAGCAGGCTAAGTATCCATTGACTAATGAATAGATAAAGAAGGTGTGTGTGTGTGTGTGTGTGTGTGTGTGTGTGTGTGTGTGTGTGTATACACAGACACCTAAATATTACTCAGCCTTAGCCATAAAAAAGTAAAATCTTGCCATTTGCAACAACATGGTTAGAGCTAGAACATACTATGCTAAGTGAAATAAGTCCAACGGAGCCAAATCCATTTGATTTCACTCATATTTGGAATTTAAGAAACTAACAAGCAAAAGGAAAATACAAGTAAACCAAGAAACAGATTCTTACCCATAGAAAACAAACTGATGTTTGCCAGAGGGGAGCTGGGTGGAGGCATGGGTGAAATAGGTGATGGGGTAAAGGAGGGTACTTGTCATGAGCACTGGTGATGTATAGAGGTGTTGAATCACTATATTGTACACTTGAAACTAACATTACACTGTTAACTAAATGGAATTTAAAAGCTTTTTAAAAAATGTATGCTTATACCATACTGTAATCTGTTAAGTATGTAATAGCATTTAAAATAGCAATGTACATACCTTAATTAATAATACTTGATTGCTTAAAAAAAAGGCTAAAACTTACCATTGTCTGGACTTTCAGTGAATCATAACCTTTTTGCTGGTGGAGGGTCTTGCCTCCATGTTGATGGTGCTCACGGATCAGGGTGGTGGTTGCTGAAGGTTGGGGCAGTGTGGCAGATTCTTAAGATAAGACAACAATGAAGTTTGCTACATAAATTGACTCTTCCTTTCATGAACAACTTCCCTGCAGCATGTGATACTGTTTGACAGCATTTTGCCCACAGTAGAAGTTTTTTTCAAAACTGGAATCAATCCTCTCAAACCCTGCCACTACTTCATCAACCAAGTCGATGGTAATATTCTAAATCCTTTGTTGTCATGTTAACAATCATCATAGCATCTTCACCAGGAGTAGATACCATCTTAAGAAACCCCTTTATTTAGGGATGCCTGGGTGGCTCAGCAGTTGAGCATCTGCCTTCGGCTTAGGGTGCGATCCTGGAGTCTCCGGGATCGAGTCCCATATCGGGCCCTCTGGTGGAGCCTGGTTCTCCCTCTGCCTGCGTCTCTGCCTCTCTCTGTGTGTGTCTCTCATGAATAAATAAATAAAAGCTTTTTTAAAAAATACTTTCTTTAAAAGAAGGAAAGAAAGAAAACAAGCAAGCGTTTTCTTTGCTCATCCATAGGAAACAACTCCTCATCCATTAAAGTTTGATCATGAGATTGCAAGCGGTGCCATCACATCTTTAGGCTCCATTTCAAATTCAAGTTTTGTTGCTATTTCCACCTCATCTGCAGTCAGACCGCACACATAACGTTTACTGATTAAGTTTCTCATCTTACATGGGCACTGTTCATGGCGTCCCAAAACAATTACAATAGTAACAACACCAGTGATCACAGATCACTGGGACAGACATAATGAAAATGCTTGAACCGTTGTGAGAATTGCCTGAATGTGACAGAGATGCAAAGTGAGCAAATGCCGTAGGGAAGATGGCACCAGTAGGCCTGCCAGATACAGGGTTGCTACGAACCTTCAATTTCTAAAAGAAGCAGTATCTATAGAGTACAATAAAATGGGGTGTGCCGGGAGACCTTGATCTTATTCCTTTGGGATTTTATAAAGCAATATTTAAGTTCCTAGTTGATGGGTTCATCCTTTTCTCACCCCTGGAATAAGATGGGGAAATGTCATGTACACAAAAATGATATTAAGAATATTTAATAAATGCCATGGCACAGAAGCCTGGAATTGACAACCAGTCCTGGCCCTCACCCTGGCAATGGGCCCCTGGGAGAGTCCCTCTGGACCCCAAGCAAGCCCTTTATTGCTGGTGGGGCTGCCTCAGGGAGGGTTTTGGAGAAGCGTCTGTTTGCCAAGTATTTCAGTACTTCAGCAGTAGATACAGTTGTTCATTCTTACCACCCAAAGTCAACCTTGCATGTCAGTCCTTGTGACCCTCCTTTTGCAGGCAGGCAGAAGACTTCCCAGGTCACTGTATCGGAAACCCTGTGCCCAGTTTCCCCTCCTTGGAGGTGGGGTGCCATTCTCCCTGTGTCAGCTAGGTGTCCTCATTAAAGCACCATTAGTGGCACACGGGTTGGACCTACGTGCTTCTGGAAAAAGTCCATCTGCTTACTGCAAGGCAAACATCATAAACACACTTAATGAAGATGTAATACGTTCTTAAGCCAAAATGAAGGGGTTTCTCCCCCATTAGTACCAGTTCTGCTCTTTCTCTTTTTATACAAGGTCACGTGGTATCTTTTTAAAGTGGTTCCTCCCTCCTTTGGACCAGACTGCGCACACCCAGCTGGCTCTCTGGGAATCTGTTCCCAGCCCTGGTGCTTTCGTGTTTTTGCTTCTGTGGTTTCAAGACAAACCTCTAACATTTGTCCAATGTAGCGTTTTGTGGTCACATACATGTGAGCACAGAGCTTTTTGAAGTTGATTGACATTCTTGTTTTACAAATTGCTACCTTTTGAGATTTTCTTTTGGTTTTCTTTGGCAGAATAACTTTTCAGTCTTGAGATCCTGGCAGCATCGGATGTCTGCTGGCTTTTGTGTGTTTAATATTATAATTGCTTTGATATCTGTTCTTACCTCTAACTTGGTTAGAATATTTTTTCACAGTGCTCTGTGTTTGCTCAAGGGAGACTGTAAATCTATAAAAGTGTTTGATTTCTGTTCCCTGGTTTATTTTAAGGGGAAAATAAATGGCCTTTGAGTACAGAATGGTGGAAGCTGATGTCTTCGAACCCATTTGATAATCATCAGCCACCCAAATAAGAACGTGAAAAGGGGTATTTATCCCAATCATAACCCCTAAATTCCTATTAGCATTTGAAAGAAAAATGTACCTGAGATGATAGAATTACAAAATGGGCTGTTTAGCAAACATTTGTTGAGTCGTAAGTCAGTCGTTAAATCATCTCTGTTCATGGCTTTAGGTGAAAGAAACCTAATTTGTCAACTGCCTTACAGAAAAGAAATTGGCGCCTCTAAGACTTGGTAATTTTAATCAAATCAGATCTTTATTGGCTTGTATCATTGAAGCTGCTCGGGAATGATTTTTAAACATAATTATTTAGTCACAAATCAAAGCCTCAGCAAAAGGGAAATGTCATGGAGTAAAATGGAGAACACTCCTTTAGCTGTGTAATACAGGTCAATTTGCCCTCCTTTTGAAACCAGAAGAGGGCCTTCTGGGTTCTTTCCTCCTGGTCCCTTGTGGTTCAGAGCCATTTCTCACTTTCTCCTCCCAATGTCCCTATTAAAGGCTTTTAGGGATCAGAGGCAAAAGGGGTCGGTGGGGGATTTGTGCACGGGGAGTGGTGTTGGATGGGAAAGATGTGATTCAGGATGTAGGAGTGGAGGCAGAGTGAGAGGTAAGGGAAGGTAGGAAGACAGAAACAGGGGCCAAGTCTATGCCTGGCTGAATTTCTGGGGATAGCTCCAAGCTCCATGTACAGCCAGCCTGGCAGATACCTCTTTTGATTATGATCAACTAGGGTGGAAATTCATGATGGTGGTGGTTGTCCTAGCCATAGCAGCTAACTTATAACTGAGTACTGACTATCTACCCTTTGAAATGCCAAGTGTTTGATTGGATTATCCCTTTTAATCCTCATGGAGACCTTAAGAAGATGAAATTTATTATCTTCATTTTCCTGTTGAAAAAACTAGGGCTTAGAGAAAAAACTCAGGGTGAAAAGAAGTAATCGTTAAACTGGAAACGGAGGTTTGTTATCTATACTTTTCACATGAAGTATCCGTAGGAGCCGGTTTGAGACCATCTCCATGGTGAAATTCCAATCCAGATGTGACCAAGAAGGCACAAATGGGAAGATGGAAAACACTTTGAGGTAGGCTTCCACTGTTTGGGAAATATGGCGTTACACCAAGTCAGAGGTTGGAATTTATCAATTTGTTTTATTTTTATTGGAAGACAGAACTTTTAATATGTTAACATGTGTCACAAATTCTCTAGAAGATTTAAGTCTATTTTTCTGAACCTTCTTGGCCATAGAACCACTCCTTTTCTTTTTCTTTCTCTTTTTCTCTCTTCCTCCTTTCCTCCCTCCCCCCCTTCTCTCTTTCCTTTGGATTATCTATTAGCTTCTCAAAACGTATATATGAAGCACCTTTTGAGAAACACAGATGAAAGGATAGAATGTCTAACTAGAAGGAAAACGATCTAGGTGCCTCCTTAGTTTCACTCCTGACTCTCCATAATTCAGGGTAAAATTTCACTGCTCTCTGCCAAAGCTTTGCCTCTACAGCTTGGAATGTGTGCGTCTCTGATACTACGTTACAGAATTGTGTTACTGTGAGTAGTTAAAGTAAAAATTAAAACATATTTCATTGTGGATACTAAAGTGATATGATTGCATTTTGTAAAGAAAAAATGTTATAAGAATACATTATCAGCCTTCAGTAGTGGCCCCCTGGAAGAGGAAATTTGAATTTTCTTCCAGGACCTAGTAATCTAATAATCTAAAGTATTGAAACTGATTGTTTTCCTTCATGCTTGGGAGGTTGGAAGGAACATTTTGAAAAGATGATTGAGACGTTTGGGTTCTGACACGTAGGACCTTGTATAGACACAAAAGCACACACAACTCAGCTGGAAGTTGGTAACCCTGCTTGGATGAAGAACCCCAAATTCTGAGCCAGAGTCCTCTGAAACTGTGGTCTTGTTCTTGTGATGTAGAGCTCCTGGTGACTGTTCGATCCTTGTCAGAAACAACACAAGTGCAGTAACTAGACAGGAATAGTTTGTACAGTCAAAAAGGAAAAGATCACACCTCCCAGAATCCCCCGGGCAGGAAGAGAGCCTGGACCAAATTAGATACCAGAGGGAGTGAAGTGGCCATATTGCAGAAACACATCCTTGAATGTTCTGTGGGTTTTTCTTTCTCTTTCTCTTTCTTTTCCTTTGAGGTATCGGTTGTGAAGCCAGTACAGAGAAGACCTCTCCCTAACGCCAAACAGGAAAATGCCATGGAGCCTTCTGAAGTGAACGGTACAGGGCGCAGAGCTGTGGAAAGAAGAATACATTTTCTCCTCAGTGAGGTCATGCATTTAGCAGCTTTTTGATTGCACTTGACCTCTGAAGCGTGGCTGTGGCCAGTTTAGGTTGCTGAAACCTAAGATGGCGTAGAGGACCACGGAGGCAAGGCCGCCGCCTCGCTGACGGTCCGAGATTCAGCTCCGGTTAGCAAGAATGTAAAATATCTTTCCATCCCAACAACGGCAGGCTGGCGGTGGGTTTTTGTTGTTGCTTCTTCCACCCTTCTTTCTTTTACAGTTCATTGACAATTCTGCTCAGGCTTTAAAATAATCTGGGCTCGAAGTGAGGCTTGCATCGCGCTGATTTTGATTACTCCCACATACCGTATTTATTTGCCATTTAAAGCATCTTTGTCTGGAGGAGATTCAGTTTCTGCAGCAACTGATCTTGCTGCGGTTAACTAAGGAAAGGTGAAGGGGAGGCAGGTCCCTCCAGTGTGGGGCCTATAGTGTGAGGAGGCCTCCAGGGAAGATGGAAGCCAAAATAACACTCAGAATGACCAGGGGAGCTTGACTGTTCACTCAAACCTTTGTCTGGTGCCTCTGCACTCTCTCTAGGGCTTGATGGGTGGTTGTGCCGTCAGGACTGTCCTTATTTCAGGAAATACACAGCATTCATTGTGGACCTGGCAGCTGGGCCCTGGATGCAGTTCCATAGGCTGCTGTCCTGGGACTCCGCTCTTCTTTTCTTGTCCTGTGGTGACACGAGGTGCTAAGGGACCAAGTATTTCCATGTTTCCCATAAGTTCAAGGGCCCAGGGTTAGGGGAGTCATCCCCCACCCCCCCTCCTGGCATGAGAACAAAACATCAAAATTTTGGATAATGAACTTTGTGTGAAGACTGCGTCTTCACAGTGCCATACAGGAGCCAGAAGCAAAAGGGGGAAAATTTGGTGACACTAATTTTGTTTTTATTTAAAAACTCTTGACGATCTGTTTAGTGTCAAGCTGTTTTGCATTAAATTTGATTTTTTTAAAAATATTACATCGAACCATGATTTTCTCAATGGCTAAGTTTTGTGGTGCCCTCTTAAATGTTGCATCCAAAGCAAGTGCCTCACTTGATCTCAGCCCTGATAACAAGTTCCATAGGAGTGCTTTTTTTTTATTTTTAAAAATTATTATATAGTAATGTTGATAATGTAACTTACCTCGTGGCACATGGGCCTCTTAGCATCATGGGAAACATTCATAAGGATTAAGTCATGAACAGAGGTAGGCACTGTGATTATTCCCATCCTACAAAGGAAGAAATTGAGGCATCAAAAAATTTAGGTTGTTGGCCTGAAGTCATCACTCAGCCAATAAAGGCAGAAGTAGGATTTGAGCCCTGTCATTGATGGCTCCAATTCTCTTTCTTAGCCTCCTATCCTTGAGGGCCTGAATTCTTTTCACCCTACTCCATGTGGGTTGATTCTCTTTTACCTGGCTGGCAACTTCACCTTTTCCATGGTTGAAATGTATCATGTCGACTTCTGCCCCAGAGATAATACATCAAATTGAAAGTGAAGCCTGAAATAGGAGATCACAGAAAGCACATGGAAGTCCTTGATTCTGTGAATCCATGGAAAAGGGGTAGCTGGGTGTCAGTCTCATCCCCTAGCCCTTGTCATGCAGATGGCTTTCTCATAATGGCTTTAATAGCTTTTAAAAAATTGTAATATTGAAAATGTGTGCCTATTGGTTGGTTCTTCAGTGATATCGTAGCATAATTTCATCGCCTTTATTTTCTTTTTCCTCAAACACATTCATTTTGGAATTCTTGTTAGGAAATTTGGGTCTTGGCTGGAAGTGTTGCCACCCCCGCTCTGTAGACCTATGCTGTGCGGTACGGTAGCCACCCACCACATATGGTTATTGAATACTTGAAGTGTGTCTCATCCTTTTTTATTTTTTATTTAAGATTTTATTTATGTATTTTACAGAGAGAGTGTGCAAGAGCGGGTGAGGGGCAGAAGGGGAGGGAGAGAATCTCAACCAGACTCTGCTGAGCATGGAGCTCAAAGTCTGACATGGGGCTCAACCTCACGACCTCACGACCCTGAGCCCAAATCAAGAGTCAGACGCTTAGCCTACTGAGCTACCCAGGTGCCCCAAGTGTGACTCATCCTAAGATGTGCTCTAAGTGAGAAATCATGCTGGAATTGAAAGTCTTATATGCTACAGACAATGGAAACTATCTCATTACTAATTTTTTTGTTGCTTACATATGGCGATGGTATTGTGCATCAACTTGTTTAAATATGATATACTGATAAAATTAATTTTGAGGGTTTTATTTTTTAGACATGAGCTGTGGGGAATTTAAAGTCACGTACACGACTTGCATTTATTTCTCTTGGACAGTGCTGCTGTGAAATACTGCCTTTTAACTGTTCCATTTATGAGGCAAGTGGTTGGTGTGTTCTGTTTATAACTGTTAGAGGAGCAAGTAAACTTTGCCCAAAAAGAAAGAAAGAGAAAACATTTGAAGCTTGAGACTTTGAGTCAACAGACAGTTGCTTCATTAAGGAAACTTCACCTTTGTTCCTGCCACCTCTGCAGACAAGTGAATTCTTTAGGCTCTAGCATTAATTTACATTCCAAGAGGTGTGTACACAGTCGGGCCTGTCTTCCAGAGCTGCTGGCTTTAAATGACATCATGGCACTCTAAACCATGTTGAGGTGCTCCTTTAGGTACTGGATGCTGATGGAGCTGAGTAGCCTGTGTTTGCCAAGTTAGGAGCTCTGCCGCCTTTTCCTCAAATTCTTGTTGCAGAATGGTTCTCTGAGCACTAAGGCCTGCATTTTGGCCCTCAATCTTTTGTTTGCAGGAGAACCTGGGGACCTCCATAGAGATGCAGATTCCTGCAGGCTGTTCCCTGGAGTGCCTGGCTTGGCTTTCCTGGATCAAGCACATCTGTATTCTTTCTAACAAAGCCCTCAACCCTTCCTCTTCATTCAGATATGGGTATTCGCTCTCCCTGTTCACTCTATCTTGGGGATATCGTTCCTCTTTCCAGAAAGCATTCATCAGTAGTCCAATCAGTTTCCCCTTCTCCTTCCTTTCCATAAGCTGGAGATGCTACATATTAGCCACCCTTAGCTTTACAAAAATATCCTTCTAATGCATGAGGGCAGGAGATTGGGGGGAGGGGCAGTCTTTTTTTTCCTTTTCTCTTAATTGTCTTACAGATCAGTGAAGTTTAACTTGAAAGATATCTGAATTCCCCTTTGAAGTAAATGAGATAATTTTTCAGCAAATGTTAGCTTTAGTGCCTGATAGAAGATGCTCCATAAATATCTATTGAATGAATGAATTTCTGTCCTGCATATCTTCCTTGGAAGCTGCATTAATTCCCTGTTACCAAGGGTCTGAATCTGTAGTGCTCTAAGACACTAATTAGGTAACTGCCTAGAGGAATTGTGTGTGGGGCTTTAATGCCAATTTATAGATTGTGCCTCAATGCAGTAAATAAAATGCATCCTCAGGAGTAACTGAGCACAACTTCCCCTCGGTATTTTTTCCACGCCTCTTGGACCACCACATCTGCCCACTTGCCATTCGGCATCTCTTCCTTATAGTGGAATTGTATTTCTCTGGACTCTGGGTTGCAAATGTCAAAGACCAATTTTAAAGGGATTTATGCATAAAACTGAGAATTTATTGGTTGAGGTTATCAGAATACGGTGCAACGTATTGCTGGCTGTGTGCAACGGTTCTCTCCATTACTTGGGTACGGATCTCTCCATTACTTGGCTCTACTATCCCATCCTGTCCACCACCCTTGTTAGTCACATGGTAGTAGGTCATTGTTAAAAGTCTTCTCAATGCTCTACACCCCTCCCCCAGCCCTGACCATCCACATTTAAGACCTTATCTCTCCGAGTAGCTCCAGGGAAAATTCTAATTCTCAGGGTTGGCTCTGATTGGATTGTGTGAACTATGGCCAAACAGATTAAATGCTTGGATTTGCCTGATCTGGGTCACATACCTCCCCTGGATCAGGATTCTGGGCTAGCCCAAGCAAACTGCTCGAATGGAGAGAGGGGCAGGGCATGGCACCCCAGAGCTACTTCAAGGTCAATTTATCATTGAAAAGAAGGAAAGGCACTGAGCTGGGAAAACATATCAAAGTGCTGTTTTAAAAACCTACAAAGGAATCACTTTTCTGTTTCTATAGGAGAATGACTCTTGCCACAGAAATCATAGCCCTCCCCCACATCCAAAAATCATGTCAGGGGGGTTCCTCAGTCATCAGCAGCTGGGAAGACCCTGCTCTTTGAACATACTCCAGTACATTGCACACAGCAGGTTTTTAATCATTGTTCCAATCAACATAACTGTGCACCTACTGTGTGCCTGGCAGTATTCAATCACTGAGCATCTCCTGTTGCAATAATCATTCAAATTCGCTTTTTCACCATAGCCTCCTGACAGCATGAGCCTCAAGAGGGTGCAAAGATAGCTCCAAATCTGACTCTGCCATTGACATAGACTCTGTGGGTCTGGGTGAATCGCCAGTCCCTCTATGCCTCAGTTTTTGCATTTATGAAATGAGGCTACTATAGTAACTTCTCCATATAGTGCGTGTGATGGTTAAATGAGATGATGCATATAAGGTGCTTTGCACAGCAGCTGGCTTAGAGCGAAGGCTGACACGTAGTCATTAGTAATTAATGTTAATATATGTCAAAGAACATATTTGGTGACCATTTACATTCATTTGGTATCTATTAAATTTTTGTTATATGCTGGGTCTTTTGCTAGACTCGGGATAAAGATGAATAAGATACAACTCTTGTTCTTAAGGAATTTGTGGTCTCTTGGTAGAGGCAATCATGTAGATAATCAGAGGTAATGCAGATAATTGCATGGTCCATGTGATTCAATCCCTAGAGCTGTGTACAACCAAAAGCAATTTATTCAGATTTCTAGAATATCACAAAGAGAATCCTATGCTCTGTACGTATCATTCCCTCTTTCCCTCTTTCATTGACCACCCTCAGCCTTCCGAGACACGCAAGTCCCTGTATTTCATGGACCTTGCTGAGCTCCTCTGCCCCATGCACTATGACAAAGACTCCCTGATGACTCCTTTCCCTTCCCTACCTTAGATTCTCCATCCAGTCATTTTCTCTGCCAAAAAAAGGCTCTCTCTATCCCTTTGTAGGTCGAGCGACATTTACTATTCCTTCAAGACTTAGCTTAAGTGCCGCCCTTGACTTTAGGCCTTCCTGGCCTCTTGGGCCCTAGCAAGCGGTGTGCACCACTGTTCAGAGACTAGCTTTCTGAGGATGTGATGATTGGCCTTTCGGACTATTGTGTGTGGACTGCAGGCAGGTAGGTCCTCCAGAGAGAAAAATCATCATTTCCTGTATTTCCTCTGGCATGCTGGCACCATGTGGGATGGAGGGAGAGAGGGAAAGTGGCCGTTCCCAAAGGCTAGCTGGAGGGTCCTCTAGGTTGACAGTTGACAACCTAGGTTGACAGTTCTCTATGGCTAATTTCAAATGGCCATCACCTAGGAAATGATGTTTCTTCGTGTCAGTTATAAAATGACAGTAAAGGCAGAGTAGTGTGGTGTGGCCACTGCAAAGCATGGTCTTTGCCATCAGCTAGAACTGGGATGGACTCTTAGCTCTTACTGGCAGGGGGCAAGTTACTTAACCTCTTATACCTCCTTATCATTACAATGGACGTGATGACAGGGTTTATCATAGGGGTGCTGTGAGATCTCATTTTATGAGATGGTGCTGGGAAAGTCCTTGGCACAAAACCTGGCACCCAGTAAAGTCCTCAATCACAGTGGATGCTGTTATTACAAACATGAAAATATATTTCTGATAGCTCCAGTGATTTTTCAAGGTGAACAACCAACAACAGTGTTCTTCAAGGCAGTGACTCGAAGGTGTCTTGTGACAATTAGGAAGAAAGAAACAAACAGCATATTGGTTGCAGTGAGGGAACGTGATTTTGTTTTGGTTGTTGTTTGCTTGTGTTTTTCACACCTGTTTTCTCAGGGGATTGGGAGGTAGTGTCTCGCCAAGACTTGACGGCAAGTAAAATATATAGTTGAAAGTCCTCAGCAGTCACAGCAAATGTGAAATCAAATCTCTCATTTGCTTTGGAGCGTCCGGACGGCAAGGACAGCTGCAGTGCTGCTATTTTTTATTTCAAATAAAAGAGTCAGCTCCTTGTTACCATAGAAACCACCAACCTAATTATAAGGAGTTTTGTTCACTGGATAAAAGTCATCATTTCTCTTTCCTCCCCACGCTCATACAGGTCCCCAAAATATTGGCATGGATTTGATCCTAGATGAAGGGATTTGCAATCTTTAGCAAGATGATTATAGTGCACTGACCACCCCACACAGGAAAGGAAAGCACTTGGAGCTGGCCAGAGACTTGGAGCGTCTGAAGCTCATTTTCTACTTTGAAAACAAGCATTTAGCAAGAACAAATTCGTGTTTTTAAAGTAACATTTAAAGAAAGATGATCCTGATCTATCCTACCACTAGGTAGACATCCCCTTTCTTATTTGGAAGTAGAAAGGTAGATGCTAGCTCCAGGGTCCTTCTGTGCTAGGATTTTATACTGGAATTCTGAGATCAATCATATTATATAACATTGCAGTATTTGGAGAAGTGGTGCTGGACCATGGGTTTCCAAGAGCTGTTTGATGTATGTTGGGGGTTTGCTAGAATGGTAAATAGTTGTATGTCACCATTAAGGCTCACCCAGAGAATGTGGAACCTTCTGGTACATGCTTCTCTCTTCTTGAACCCACTCTTCCATCTGTTTCCTGACCTTCATGCTGATAAGTACCTAAGTGGAGATTTGTTTTCCCTGACCCTGAAGAGGTGGTCCCTCAATAGTCAGCTGGTAGAAAGCTAAGTGGCACTGGGAATTAAGAGTCTTAGAGGTGTTTCAGGCATAAGGTTACTTAGGGGTTAGAGATTTGCAAGTACCATTAATATATATATTTTTTGAAGATTCCATTTATAGAATGTGCCAGCTGTAGGTCAGTGCTGGCACTGAGCACATTGCTTGCATTTTGTAGATACTGTAATACTCGGTGACATGAATGTTCCATATACACATCAGGAATTTTGGAAGATACATCAAGCCATTTGGGGGAGGGGGAAACGAGGCTTGCTGTACAGAAGAACTGGACTAGGATGGGGCCAGGTGAAAGCCTGACAGTGAAGACAGGAGTCCCTGAAGAGTCCCTAAACATGAAAAGAAGCTTACATAAATATGTGTGGGGGACAAGGTAGGAGCGACGGTGGTAAGAATGCCCCTGGCTCTTAACTTTTTAATCTGGGGCAGGTCAGTGCATCCTTGGTGCTTGTCCAGAACTAGTCCCTTGATTGGGAAACAGGTGTCTTTGACCTGGACTTGATCATTGTATGGTTTCCTTTCCCCTTTGTGCTATGGACACCCCTGCTCTTGATCGTGGGCGAGAGGAGTGATGGAAATGTTGGTGGCACTTGTAATGACCATGGTGGTGGGGATGATGGAAATTGTGATAATCGTGGTGGTTGTAATGACCTTGTTGATGTTGATGGTGCAGGATGGTGCTTCATGTTTTGAGCACTTTCTCAATTGTTGACCCATGTTGTAAGCGCTTATATCCACTTATATCCAATGTCTAGTCCTTTATTTAGGCCAGAAACCTGCGATTCTTTCCTGATTGATCCTTTTTCTCACACATGCCATCAGACTATCAGCAAGCTTTCACCAGTTCTACCTTTAGAACCTATGTGTGTTTGTCCCCTCTCACCATCTCCTTTGCTACCACTGTGGGCCACACTGCCTCCCTCATTCAACCTGTCTTACTGCCAGACCTTCTCCCTGGATTCCCTGATTCCATTTTTGCCTCTTATTATTCATTCACAAAGCAGGCAGAGTGACCTTGTAAAATCATACGTACTCCCAATCCAGAACCTTCTTCATGGTTTCCCTTTACATTGACAGTGAAATCCAAGACCTTAACACCAGTTAGGTCTCAAATGCCCATCTTACTGGCTTCATCTCCTACCCTTTACCTGTTGCTTATTCTCCATTCCTACCACCTTTCTTCCTGATCTGTGAGTAATGCTGGTCCTGCGTCCTTAGCTCCTCCCCATAGGATTTAGCAGGGCTTATTCCCTTATTTCATTTAGGGCTCTCCTCAAACTCAGCTTCCTCAGGGAGGATTTCCCTGGCCATCCGTTATGAAACAGCAGTCCACCTTTCTCTGTCCCTCATCTTCCCTCTATCCCATTAACCTGATTTATTTTCTTCATAACATGTAACACTCTTGCCATCATTTTATAAAGTTGTATAATTTATTCTATCACTGGGGGAGTTTTCCTCCCTAGAACATCAACTTCCTAAAGACAAGAACCTCCTCTGAGTTACTCACTTGTATACACTCATGGTCTAGAAGTGTGCCTGGCTCATAGCTGGTTTGAAGGAATGAACAAATGATAAGCGTGTACAATTTAAAAATAAAATCCTAAGACTTGGGGACTTTGGGAGAGAAAATCTAGGGATGTCACTTTCCTGGGAAACTTGTTTGTAACTCATTTGAATTTCTCAAAGTTGCAACTCTGGCAGGCCTAATACAGCATTCGTCCAACTATGTGATCCTTGGCATTGGTGGTATACAAGATGTCTTAGTTCATAGACAAGACAATACTGTTGAATCACAGCATGAATCTCCTTTTTTTGGCAGTGGAATTTAAAAATTTTCTATTTTATTTAACAGTGACTTAATTTACATGGCATACAATTCAACAGTTCAAGTTGTATCATTCAACATATTTCAGTCTCTTCAGAGTTGTGCAACTATCGCCATAATCAATTTTAGAACATTTTTATCACTCACAAAAAGAAACCTTATGCCCACGAGCAGTCATGTCGCCTCTCCCCAGCCCCAGACAACCACTTACATTTTTTCTGTCTGTATAGATTTGCCTTTTCTTGTTATTTTGTGTCAATGGAATCATGCAATTTTTTCTAGATATACAATTTTGTGTCTGGCTCCTTTTACTTTAGTATAATGTTTACAAGGTTCTTCAGAGTTTTAGCATTACTCATGATTCCATTCCTTTTTATGATTGAATAATACTCCTCTGTATGGATGTATCCCAGTTTGTTCGTTCCTCATTTGCTATATAAAAAGTGTGGTGTTTACACTTTTTGGCTATCAAGAATAATGCTGGGGATCCCTGGGTGGCGCAGCGGTTTGGCTCCTGCCTTTGGCCCAGGGCGCGATCCTGGAGACCCGGGATTGAATCCCACGTCGGGCTCCCGGTGCATGGAGACTGCTTCTCCCTCTGCCTGTGTCTCTGCTTCTCTCTCTCTCTTTCTCTCTCTGTGTGACTATCATAAATAAATAAATAAATAAAATAATAAAAAAAAGAATAATGCTGCTATGAACACTCATGTACAAGCTTTCTATGTGGACATATATTTTCAGTTCTCTTGGGTATACACCTGGGAGTGGAATTGCTGGTTCACACAGCAATTCTATGCTTACCATTTTGAGGAACCACCAAACTGTTTCCCAAAGGGCTTCCACCATTTTATATTCCCAGCAGCAATGTATAGGTGTTCCACTTTCTGGGCAACCCTGGTGGCTCAGCGGTTTAGTGCTGCCTTCAGCCCAGAGTGTGATCCTGGAGACCTGGGATCAAGTCCCACATCGGGCTCCCTACATGGAGCCTGCTTCTCCCTCTGCCTGTGTCTCTGCCTCTCTCGCTGTGTCTGTCATGAATAAATAAATAAAATCTTAAAAAAAAAAAAGGGGGTTCCACTTTCTGTGCATTCTTGCCATCACTTGCTGCTGACTACATTTTGCGCTATAGCCCTCCTAAAGGGTGCAAGAATGAATTCACTTTTGTGTTTCCCCTTTTAAGAAAGAAGTTAGAAGGTAAATGGGTGGCTCAGTCGGTTGAACTTCTGACTTTGGCTCAGGTTATGATCTCAGGGTCCTCGGATGGAACCCCATATGGAGCTCCCTGCTCAGTGGAGAATCTGCTTGTCCTTCTCCCTCTGCCTTTCCCCCCTTGCATGCTCATGCATTCTCTCTCTCTCTCTTAAATAAATAAAATCTTAAAAACAAAAGAAGGTAGGCCCTCAGAGCTGTCATCAGGGAGACTACAGGGTCTAAGTAGAATTTTATAACATTATTTGACATTTACTGTATTTTATAATAACAAATCACTTTCCTTTTATTGCTCCTTTATTTTAAAGTGAGAGCATTATATAGACTTTCAAAAACACAGCTTTATGAAGATATAATTTACGTCCCACACAATTCGCTCACTTAAGGTGTATAATTCAATGGCTTTTAGCATATTCACAGGGTTGGGCATCCTTCATCACAGTCAATTTTCAAGTATTTTTATTACCTTAGAAGAAACCCCCACACCCCTTAGCCATCATCTTCCAAGTTCCCCTCTATGTGAGCCTCTGGCAACCAGTAATCTACTTTTTATTTGTATAGATTTGCCTATTCTGGATATTTTGTGTATTTTTTTTAAAAAGTGGTTAGCTTCTGGGGGGCATCTGGCTGGTTCAGTCAGTGGAGTGAGCTACTCTTGATCTCAGGGTTGTGAGTTCGAGCCCCACATAGGCTGTGGAGATTAATTGGAAATAAAAAATCTTTTAAAAAAATTATTAACTACTATTTATAGCAAAATGTATTATTTTCCTATTGAAATACAAAGTTTCCTATTAAAGTAAATATATTAAAATGAAATACTAGTGGGGCACCTTAGTAGCTGAGCATCTGTCTTTGGCTTAAATTGTGATCCTGGGGTTTGGGGATCAAGTCCTGCAAACTCGGTCTATGTTTCTGCTTTTCTCTGTGTGTCTCTCAAGAATAAATAAAAATGGACAGCCCTGGTGGTGGAGCGGTTTAGCGCCGCCTGCAGCCCACGGCGTGATTCTGGAGACCCGGGGTCGAGTCCCACGTTGGGCTCCCTGCATGGAGCCTGCTTTTCCCTCTGTCTGTGTCTCTGCCTCTCTTTCTTGCTCCGTATCTCTCATGAGTAAATAAAATAAAATCTTAAAAAAAAAAATCAGATGTTTAAAAAAAAGAATAAAAATATAAAAATAAAAAAATAGTAAGATAAAATAAGTGGTATGTACATAAAAGGTAAATATTGCTGCAGTGATCAGTGATGGGCTGTAGGTAGGGTAGGTATCCTCACAGTAGAATGCCTGCGGCCACCGTTTAACAAATGGTGGATGATCAATGTCCGTGGTCTACACTGATCAAGAGAAATAATATGTCTTTGGACTAGAACACTAGAATGCTCAGGGAGACTAAGCACCTTCTAGGCCCACACATCCACATTGTCAAAGAGCACTGTCCACTCAAGAGTCATGTGACCTTGTACATCAGTGCCTCAGTTTGCCAATTTAGCCTGGAGGGGACAAAACCCATCTCATGGGGTCATAGTGAGGACTAAATGACTGACTCATAGAAAGCATTTAGAACATTGCCTGACACAATTCGCTGCTAGCAGATTTCAGTTATCGCCAAGAGGGAGCTCTGACTCCTCCCTACCCCCACTTTATCCTACCCCGCTTTGATCACTTCTTTGTGGCCTTGTCTTGTCTCTGCCCCCACCCCCCCTGCTGCTTTGCCTTCCCAAAGCAGACAGCTTTGCCAGAAGAATACCCTACCCCTAATAGCCAGGCAAAGCTTTCTGTAGTTGAGGATTGAGGGTATTTGAGTAGCTGTGTTAGAAATGTCCCAGCTAGCTTTCAAGTCAGAAACATATTGCCCTTAACCAAGTTTACAAAACCACAGGTTACCTCTTTATGTTTTTGCAGATTGCATCAAGTCAAACACTGAAAGCCAAACTCCATGGGGGCTGAGTGCCTTTGTTATCAGTTTAGCAAGTAACCCTTGGACATGTACATGTTTCCATACCCTAACATTTGGAATGTATCAGCAGACCAGAAACACGATAAATGATTTTTAAAAAAACATTATACAAGTAAATTGGGATTTTAAAAATGCATTTTTAACATGTTTTTCTTCAGTTGGATCAACCATATGTTAAAGTAAGCTTCACCTATGGCAACAGTTTTCATCTGTGGCTTATTATAGCTTAATAAAAGAGTGTGTGGGTGGTGAGCCCAACCTCCTGCAGAGCTGCTAGAAAGTCGGAACTAAAGGGCTTTTGTCTTTTTGCCTTGATTGAAAATGGTTTGATTTTTGCCAAGATTATGGATGGGTGAGTCCAGATCACCATTACTGCAGGACTTAAGCTAGACTCTGTAGATGTCCAAAGAGAAGATCTCATTAGGGCAGAAGCCACGGGCAGAAGAACCCAGGACTGAGAATGCCTGGGTTCTCATCCCAGGTGTCCCCCATTTAACAGCTGTGTGAAAATTATAATTTATTAATTCCTCCAACCTTAGGTTGCTTAATCTGAAAAATAGAGCAGATGACATTTACCTTGCATGATCATGCTGGGTCAAATGGAATATCGCATGTGAAGTTCTTTGCATGATGCTTGGCATGGAGCTAATTTGCCTGCCATCATTGCTATTATAATTGTTTTCCTTCCCTCATTTCTGGAGAATTTGACTCCTTCGGGCCTGTCTGGAATGCCGTCTGATGTCTGGTCTAATTGCATTTAATTTCCACACTGGGCTCCTCTCTGTTTCTTGAACATACCCGTTTTGTTCCTGCATCAGAGCTTTGCATTCACTGCCCACCTACCCTGCCTGCCCTTTCACCAGCTCTCCACATGGTAGCTCCTTACTAACCCTCAGGCCTCTCCTTCAGATCTGCACCTCCACTCACATGCGGTTTCATCTCATTGTGTTTCTTGCCTTCATTGCCCTTGCCTCACCTGAAGCTGTCCTGTTCATTGGTCTGTTTCCTTGTCTGTTGTCTGTCTCCCCCGCTAGCCTGTAGGCTCCAAGAAGGCACTGTCTAGCTGAGGTCTGATGGCCCCCTCCTAGCTCAGTGCCTGGCATGTAAAAGGCACTCCTTAAATATCTGTTAAATTTCAGCATACAACGTGGAGCTCACATACAAGGTTTCATAAGTAGTGGGACGTGAAGCTTTAAAATAAGTCCTATACTAGAAGGGCTACCATGGTTTTACAAGCCTTGTGTTCTGAATTTATCTCTCCCCCAACTGTCTCCTTGATCCAACCTGATGTCGTTAGGAGGAAGGGATATAGGGTGATAACAATAATTGATACAGGGAAATAGGACTGGTTTAAAGGCCATGAGAGGATATAATTTTCATGCCACAATATAGGCAGCCAAATTTCACTTGTGGTAAAATGCAGGCATATGCATGGACTGTGTTACCTCCTTTTTTGCCAGTTAGTAGATGTTTCATGGAAACAATTGGAATGATCATAATGAAAATTTTGTGGTGCTTGTATGACATGGTCCTGAAGGGAGGAAGAATATCCTTCTGGGGCATCCATGTCAGTAGATCCTTGCTGTTCTGTTTCTAGTGTCCTTAGGTCCCTGGAGATAGCATTAAAGAAGTAAGCTTTAATATATTTACTATAGTATATTAATAATATGTTACAAGTATATTATTAATTGCTTACTATAATAAATGCCATGGAGGAAAAATATGGTTTCTAATAAGAAAATAATTGTTGCAGCAAACCTACTTTCTATTGGATGATCAAAATGAATGAATCCCTAAGAAAAGATGAATATCATTTTTTTTTTAATTTTTTTTTTAAATTTTTTATTTATTTATGATAGTCACAGAGAGAGAGAGAGAGGCAGAGACACAGGCGGAGGGAGAAGCAGGCTCCATGCACCGGGAGCCTGATGTGGGATTCGATCCCGGGTCTCCAGGATCGCGCCCTGGGCCAAAGGCAGGCGCCAAACCGCTGCGCCACCCAGGGATCCCTGAATATCATTTCTTATAATTTGGTGTGAAAAGTAGATACTCTGATGTCTTCACACCAGAATCCTTTTCCTTGTACTACTGGCACAAGGCAGAAGGAACATCAGTGATTCTTCAAGCACCCAGCTGATTTCTGTCTTTTTCAGGCAGGTAGTGTGTGCTAGATCCTCTCCTTGCTCCAGTATCCCTTCCCTCTCTGCATCCCTCCCCACCTGAGAGAAAGGAGTACCAGGTGGTTCAGAGCTACACAAGGACCTTGGACTTGCTGGGTGGCCACCTGCTGTGGTACATTGATGAAAAACAAAATCTTCTTGGAAAGGAGTGAGGACAGTGGTGACCTCTGGGTCATGTCCTTGGCAGAGCATGTGCTTGTCTGCAGTGTTGCAGAAGCCTCTGGAACAGATCCTCAGTGCTGTTTGGAGTAGTACAGGAAGATAGATGTTTTGGCAAGTGGCCCCTCTCCACCTGTTCACCAACCCAGCCAGGGCCACCTTACACTTCAGATGTGGGAGCGCAACACCTGGAGCATACATTCTGGCCATGTCTTCCGAAAGACCCAGTGTGCATATTTGTTTATTGATGTTTATTTCTTTAAATCTCTTCCTGTTTCAAAGGTTTCAATTTATTTAAGGACTGTGTGCATCATCTGGATTAAACACTGTACATAGACCTTATCACAGTGCTAAGAGAGGGGCCTGATTCTGGAGTGTAGTTCTTTTTTTTTAGATGGGGAAATTAAGGCTGCGAGAAATTCTGTTTACTTAGGTTAGCGTCGGTAGGAATCACACAGCCCTTTCTCTTAACCACTGTGCTCTCTCTCTCCTCACAAATCGCACATGCTCATCGTGAATACTTAGATGATAGGGATAAGAGAAATAAAAATTAAACCTGTGAGTCATTCATAGGGTCTACTACTTAGCCCCACATAAGTTTATTAACCACTGTTAAATTTTTACTTTTTAAATTCTGTGGGCGTGTGTATTTGTGTGTGTGTGTGTCTGTTTATGTAAAATATCCAATGCATGTAACTTTATATAAATATATGACTATAGTTTGAGACTTTAAGAAAAAAGCAACTAATAACTTCCCCTATCAATTATAGCTACATGTTATTTAAAAATACTGTGATATCCTATGCTTGTAACGTCTAGTGTAATGTGCTGTAACATGACTTATTTTACCAAATCCCTATTATTGGACTCTCCATGGTCCCTCCCTCCCAGATGACAATAATAAGCCTACTGTGGTCCAGTCTTCCACTATTCCAAACTTCTGCTATGTATGTTTTTATACATAAGTCTTTTTGAATTTGTTATTTCTGTAGGATAATACCTGGGGTGGTATCCAAGCCCTGCCACAAAAGATAATTCGGGATAATGACTATAGGCAATCAGACTTAGCAATAATATAGTGCTCTGATTATTTAATCTGCCTCTCTGTTTCCTGGTTGAGTAAATTCTGGTTGACTAGTTGCTTGCAGCTAGCAAGGAGCAATGCAGTAGGGTAGAGAGAGGTTGAAGCTTGGTGTTATGATGTGATAAGTTCAGTAATAGAAATATGCTTAGTATATAGGACAGAGAAAAGTTGCACCTGCCTAACTCTACCTGGCACTGGATGGATGGATAGGGCAGAGGATGAACAGCTTAGATTTACAAAGTGGAATATAGTAGGTAGAATAGCCAGTGATGGAGCCAGAAAAATAGCCAGGAGCTATATCAAAGAGGGCTTAATATATATTACTGAGAATGTTTCGACCACCCTCTGGATTTGATACAGATGTGATGAGTGAAGACCTTGGAAAGGCCCTAAGGGTAGTTGATTTGCATTGTAGAAGATTCCTGCTGCCCAGGGGATGGAGGACAGCTGTGTGGAGACAAGGTTGAGACAAAGAGAGATGTTGGAAGGAGGGTACAGTTTTCTGGGTGAGAGGTCATGAGGTGTAGAGGCATGAAGACGTCAAGAAGGGCGGATGGCGGGGCTAGACTGGAGACTGTGTAGATCAGTGGCCTCCACTTGGATATGGAGTTAACTTTACAGGAATATCTGACCCCTGAAATTCTATCCAAAATTGTGCAAAGATGGAAGAACAGCTCTCTTTCTAAATATTATCCCCACCCTTCCCACCAGTATACATCCCTCCCTAGCTTGAGTGTTCAAGTCATATATGTGACAATTATAAAATTTTGTATACTGACACTTGCCCCATCCAAGTTTTAAAAACCCTTTCCATTTGGAAAGGCAAGAGTGATTCCTTTACTGCCTGGCTAAGAAATATGAAATGATTTTTTTCACTTATTTCAGAAGTCAAGAGCAAACATGAGTTTGATCCTATACATTCATAGATCTGCTTTATATCTACCAAAGAAAGAGAACCAAGTTTAATAAGCAACACAATTTTATATTCAAATGAAAAAAATATATATATACAAATATTAAGAATATTTAGACTGCTAAGCCTTAAATGTTGGGCATAAACAACCTTTAGTGTTGTACCTGTTTGTTCTGGCTGAGTTATTAGATTTTTTTCCAAAGGATCCTCATATGTGAGCGATCTTATTAGTGATAAAAGTCTTCTAAAACTGGATGATAGTGATGGTGTAGAACTTGATAAACTTACTAAAAATCATCCATTTGTGTACTTAAAATAGATGAGTTTTGTGATAATTTTTTTTAATTAATTTATTTATGATAGTCACAGAGAGAGAGAGAGAGAGAGAGAGAGAGAGAGAGAGAGAGAGAGGCAGAGGGAGAAGCAGGCTCCATGCACCGGGAGCCCGACGTGGGATTCGATCCTGGGTCTCCAGGATCGCGCCCTGGGCCAAAGGCAGGCGCTAAACCACTGCGCCACCCAGGGATCCCGAGTTTTGTGATAGATGAACTATACCTCAATGAACTTTATAAAGGGGAGAGATCCAAAGTCCAAAGAAGATAAAAGCCACTGTATTACATGTGTTGAATTAAGATGTGTTGGTTAATTCAACGTGTCAACTTGACTAGGCTTTGGTGCCCAGTTGTTTTTTTGTTTTTTTGTTTTTTTAAGATTTATTTCTTTCTTTATTCATGATAAACAGAGGCGGGGGCGGGCGGTGGCAGAGACACAGGAGGAGAGAGAAGCAGGCTCCATGCCAGGAGCCCGACACGGGACTCCAGGATCGCGCCCTGGGCCAAAGGCAGGCGCTAAACTGCTGAGCCACCCAGGGATCCCTGGTGCCCAGTTGTTTCGTCAAAGACTAGCCTAGATGTTGCTGTGAAGCATTTTTTTTCAGATGTGGTTGGTGTTTAGTCAGTTGACTTTAAGTAAAACAGGTTGCCCTCTGTAACGTGGGTGGGCCTTTTCTAGTCAATTAAAGGTCTTAAGAGAAAAAGCCTGAGGTGCCCCCAGGAAAGAAGGGATTTGGCTTCCAGACTGCAACATAGAAACCCTGCATGCATATATCCAGACTGCTGGCCTGCTCTATAGATTTCAGACTCAAGACAGCAGTATTGACTCACCTGAATTTTTAGTCTGCTGAACTGCCCTGTGCATTCCAGATTTGCCAGCCCCTACAACTGTGTGAGCTAGTTCCTTAAAATATTTCTCTCTTTCCTTCTCTCTCTCCATTTATATATATGCATACATACATACACACACGCACACAACCGTACATATGTATATCCTCCTGGTCCTTTCTCTGAACAACTCTGATACAAAAGGAAAAATGAAATATTTTGGTTGCTTTAATTTTTGAAGTCCTTGTCACTCTGAAAGGTATCTTCTGATCTGCTGTTCATATTCCAGCCTGGTATGCCATGGGCCTGGCATTCTGGCATATTTTGGGGCAAGTTAGGCAGAGCTCTGAGGGCCCTAGGTCTGCTCCATGCAAAGTTAGATGTCAGCTCCAGTACAGTATGGGTGGATGGACAGGCCATGTAGACGGGCTTGTAATAGTGGTCTGTGAGAGGCTGCTCCTTTTGTAAACAAGAACCCAAATGAATCACAGAGAAGATGGCCCCTGTGTGATTGTGGCTCTCAGAAACCTAGCTACCCCTCCACTGTGCCCCCCACCCAGCCTTCAATCCAAAGTGTGTGTTTCGAAAGAAGGCACACCAATGTGATCAGCTGCAGCTCTGAGTTTTGTTAAGGGTTGGCCAGAAACTATGTGAAAATGGAAGCCAGTTCCCAGCTCTGGGTTCTCATCCCTCTACATATCATGACTCAGTGTGGGTCCCTCTCGCAGCTTCACAAAAGGGGAGCTAATGGTTGCTTTCTCTGGTTTCTGTTTCTGCCATGGCATGTGGGGATGGAGGAGGGAATTCCAGGCAGACATTTCTGGGGAAACTTGAAAGAGTGGAGGCTTCTTACATAGAATTCACTGGAACTTAGGTTCGCATTGGATATGTTAGTGGTCTAGTTTTTATTGAATACCTACTATGTGCCAGGAATTATGTTGGGCTTTTGGGCTGCTGTTGGCCCAAGGTCTTCCTTCCTGAAAGAACTTCCTTCCTTCCTGAAGTAGTCTTCCTTCCTGAAGGAACAAAGGAAAAAAATATATCCTCAGTGGGAAAACCGTGTTCTATTCTAACACAAAGAAAGGACAAAGACTGTTGCCTACTTACCTTGTTCCCTCATCTGCAAAACCCTTCTCATCACAAAACTGTGGCAAGGAATAGATGAAACAATGACTGTGAAAAGAATTTGTAAGGAGTTACTGTGTGCCCAGCATGAAGAGTCATGTCGTCTTTTAACAGTGCAAGAAATGCCTCTTGGTCTTAGTGAAATTGCATTCAAAGGAGGGAGATAGACCTCAATAAAGCTGGGTGTGTACTGTTTTGTGTGAGTGTGTGTGTGTGTGTCCAGAGCCCAATGTGTTGAAGAGATGTCATCAAAGAAAGACATTTTGACAATTTTTTGTAGGTAATATAAAAAAAAAATGCATCCTTTTCTCAGACGTCATAAAGTGATACGTGAACGCAATCCTTTAAAAAAAAAGATTTTCCGCATCCATCTACTTTTCTCTCACACATTGTTGGTTCTCCTCCATCTTTGTCATCCAGACTTACCCAGAAATTCCTCAGAAAACACTCTCCCCCAGCCCTCCTCCTCACAGCTCTTCAATTTCTCCTTTTCCACCCCCACTTTCTCTCAATTCAGCTTCACAGAGGCCTAATCTAGTGCCCTAGTGAATGCAAACCCCCCTTGGCCTGCACAACCACAGATGGGGTGCAAGGTAGGCATAAGGTGGAGATAAAGAAAGCAGATTGGCAAAGCCAGAACTTTTTAAAACATTTTAGTTCTTGATTGAGAAAGAAAGAGAACACACAAGCTAAAGGAGAAGGGCAGGGAGGGAGGGAGAGAGAGAAGTAGACTTCCCATTGAACAGGGAGCCCGACATGGGGCTCCATCCTGGGACCCCAAGATCATGACTTGAGCCAAAGGCAGATGCTTAACCAGCTGAGCCACCCAGGTGGCAAAGCCAGAACTCCTGTCAGTAGTGTGGGGGCAGGGAGCGGAGTCTGGAATCACGTGTCCATCAATATTTGCCTGGTCACATGTACCTAATGCTATGGCCTTTCTCAGGGAGTCCACACAAAAGGCCACTAACTCTGCCTGGAGAAGCCACAGGAGGTCTCTGAATTGGGCTGGAGAGGAGGAGTACAGTGGTGTTGGGGTGGCAGCAAGGAGCAGCATGCTGTGAATCAGGGAAGAAAAAGACATTCTGTGAGCTTGGATAGACAGGCAGGATGAAGAAGATGGAAGACAGATAAGGCTGGACAGGATCTTTGGGGGCCGTGTATGGTGCGAGCTAGCTCTGCACAGGTGATCTCCATCCCCTTGGTCAGGATGCCTCCTCATACTTGCTGGTTGGTTTGCAGATGATCCACCCTGTGACCACAAGGCAGGTGGGTGAGGATTTTGTGGCTAGCCTTAGGCAACCATCTCTGGCCCCTGAAAAACTGCAGGGGAAGTGTTCAACATTTTCTCCCTGGTGTCTCCCTCAGATTGCTTGGGTTCTGAAACAGAAACCTAAGTTACTAACTGATGCAAAAATGTTGACACAAGTAACTAAGCAATCAGGAGAGGTGGTGGGGGCAGGGGACGGGAGGTGGAGTGTAGTGAGTGCCTGGCTTTCGGCTTGGGCACTGATGATGTTTTTATTTCAGTCTGTCTGTCTGTCTCTCCTTGTGTTCTCTTGTCCAGACAGATCCTCTGCCGATGATGGCAGAAGGACCCAGGCAGCCCTAGGCTGACATGCTATTAACATAATGCTCCAGGGAAAGAGAACTTTCCCTTCCAGTTACCCCTGTAGGAGTTGCCACTTGACTGTCCTTGTACGTTCCCATCCCTGAACTCTGGCTGCGAGGATGGACTATGCTGATCAGCCAGTCCTGGCTCATTTGTTCTAGGGTAGAAGCTGCCCGGTGTGCTCAGACCTGTGAACTGAGAATGAGGGAAGTGTGCCTCCCCCCGGAGGATGACCAGGGTGCCACTAACCAGACCTAGGAACGGATCAAGGTTAAAACAGCAGATGCCTACAACATACAATTTCTTTTCCATCTTAGATCTTGGAAGCACTGAGAAAATGACCTACCCTAGAGGTAATGAACATAGCTATTGTTAGGGCTTTTTATGGAGGGAAGGGGTGGGATGACTTCAGGGAATATATGTGCAGCAGGAAAAAAGATTTGAAACGAAGCCCAGCTTCTTATGGGTTTTTTAGTATCTTGTTTGCTGAGGCGAATTAAGCAAGAAGAGAACTTGATTGCGTCTGATTGCTTGTAAAAGTGTTCAAAAGGCATTTTATCACGCTGTTTAGATGGGTAAACGGCTAGGAGGTGAGCGCCACCCTCCAAAGTAATCAACAGAATGTGAAGGCCTTCCTTCATATTGCATTTATTTACGATTTTGAAAGTGCAGCCTGTGTTCATTGCTTGAACTTGGGAGGAGTTGTGTTAACTCAGGACAGATGGTGCTTAATACTGACCACACATGAAGACTGGTGGCCCCAGGCTCCAAGTTCAGGCAGAAGGCAAAACAGATTTGCTTCCATATGGGATGAGTATCATTACATACTAGGACACTGTGGTTTGGGAGTGAAACTGCAGAATTGTCTTGACTAGGTATGTATTGTTAATCCGCTAATTTCAATAACCATTTTATTTGTATTAAAGCAGGGTTTTACCATTTACCTAATGCTTGCAGGCACATCTCTTGTCTTTATCCTAATAATCATCATGTGCAATAAAGTTTGTTCATCTCCGTTTTTACAGATGACAAGTGCCTGACTCATTATCACAAAGCGATGTTGTCTTGCCAGCAGTTGAGCATTTGTATCCATACCTTTGCAAATCCAGGGCTGTTTCAATGGTTCCATCATTACTTGTCTAGCAGTCCTCCTCAGTTATCAAAGTGCTGGATTTCTTTATGTGCCCATCAATGCAAACATCAGAATTAAACTGCTCTCTACCCAGTAATCTTCATCAGCATCCTTGGCCTTATTCGTTAATCTCCGAAGTATATGGTATGATAGCCCATTCAGGGAGGGAAGATGATATTAATATTACTGTGAATAATTATTTTTAAACAACTGAACTAGTCTTTAAAAACTTGTTATTTTGAAATATTTTAGAAGTACAGAGAATTGCAAAACTAATGCAGAGAGTTCTTGCACACCTTTCTTGCAGGTTCTTATAAGGTTCATATCTTTCAAAATTACTATGTAATCATCAGAACCAGGAAATTGTCATCCACACAATATTACTATCTAAATTACAGACTTTATTTAAAAGTCGGGAGCTTTCCTCCTGATGTCCTTTTTTCCTGATCGTGGATCCTCTCCAGGACCTCACATTACACTTAGCTGTCATGTGCTTTATAGTTTTCTACTCCAGCCTTTGACATTGCTCGGTCTTTGTCCTCATGACTTTGACACATTGGAATAGAACTGGTCATTTATTTTGTGGAGCGTTCTTCTATTTTGATTTGTCTGATATTTTGTATGATCAGATTGAAGTGTGCCTTTTTGACAAGAAGACCACAAACAGATGTTGGGCTCCTCTCAGTTCATTGTATCAGGGGCTACGTGATCTCAGTGTGTTTTGGTATCAGAAATACCAATCTTTTTTTTAAAGATCTTATTTATTTTTTGGGGGGTTAGGAACAGAGAGGAAGGGAGAAGAAGAGGGAAAGAACCCCAGGCAGACTCATTGCTCAGCGCCAAGCCCAATGCGAGCTCGATCTCACAACCCTGAGATCGCAACCTGAGCTGAAACCAAGAATCAGATTCTTAACTGACTGAGCCACCCAGGTGCCCCAGAAATGCCAATCTTGACACCTTGTTTAAGGTACTGTTTGCCAGGGATCCCTGGGTGGCGCAGCGGTTTGGCGCCTGTCTTTGGCCCAGGGCGCGATCCTGGAGACCCGGGATCGGATCCCACGTCGGGCTCCTGGTGCATGGAGCCTGCTTCTCCCTCTGCCTGTGTCTCTGCCTCTCTCTCTCTCTCTCTATCATGAATAAATAAATAACATCTTTTAAAAAAAAAAAAAAAGGTACTGTTTGCCAGATTTCTCTTATATCAAGCTATTATTTTTCCCTTTGTAATCAATGGGGAAACATTTTTGAGATTTACAAATATCCTGTTTCAGCATACATTTTGCCCACCATTTTTGCCTCTGTTAATGTTTTTTGTTAGCAACATTTATTACTGTGGCATTCACCTAATGAGTTTGACTGAAATTTCATAAATTTTCCCTTAGTGCTCTTACTCAGATGTCACATCACGTGATGACATGCCATGGTAGTACTCTATATTTTTATGTTTTCTTTTCCTTTGTCTCTTCACATTGATGCATATTTTTACTCAAAATAATAGTTTGTGGGCAACTTTTAAAGTACTTTTTTAAAAAAGAAACACAAAAAAAGTGTTTTTGGAAGCATATTATTGACTTAAAGAATTGCCAGGAGGCTAGAGAATTGAGCATGGAACTCTAAGATCATGCAGGAGGACGCATGGAAAAGACAATATTCTGCTTTCTGTTGCCCACTGGAGACCAAATCCAACCTCGTCAATCCCACTTGATGCTATATCACAAGGATTTCTACATGATTCCAGTGTTCCCAGTTATCATTCTTTAATACCTGTGTAAGATCCCCCATACCACCGTTGGGTGTTTAGTTTGTTCCAAGTTTCCTAGGGGATGAATTCATAAATATCTTCTTGCTCAGTGTTTCTGAAACTTGGCTGCACATTAGAATAACCTATGGAATTTTAAGAAACATGGTTCCCTGGGTTCTACCCCCAGAGATTCTGACATAACAGGTGTGGCTATGGACTGGGCATGGGGAGTTTTTAAAGGTCTCCAAAGATTCTAGTGTGTATCAAAGGTTGAGAACCATTATTATAGAAGCCTCTTTGCCTGTATGGTGTGTGTTTTCTTATACATGAATAATTCATGTATTCACTAGTTCCTATTGACCACAGAAAATTGTGCTGTTTTCTCTTCACTAGACAAAAACAACACATTCACACCCAGAGGCATTCACACGCGAGGGTGGCCTAAGATTGCTTTGTGATATTACCATTTCCTGATTATACAAATAGGACAAGGTGTATGGCTTTCTGTACCTTTGGGGTTTTTTTCTTTAAATATTTATTTATTTATTTTAGAGAGAATGCACACAAGTGCATGCATACTGTGGAGAGGGGGAGAGGGTGAGGGAGAGATATAATCTCAAGCATATTCCCCACTGAGCATGGAGCAGGACGTGCAGCTCAGTCTTAATGACCCCGAGATCATGACCTGAAAAAACATCAAGAGTCAGATGCCAGGTGCACCTACATTTGTTTTCTCATCTGTGAAATGGAGAAACATCATGTCTCCTTCCTAGGGTTCTGGGGATGATTTAAAAATTGAAATTTAGACTCTTTAAGCACAGCTGTTTAGTGCAACCATTTTAGAGAACAATTTGGCAATATCTGATAAAAAGGAAGATGTGCATCCCCTGCTCTGGAAAGAGCTTCAGGCATATGACAGTGGTTAAATTCTTGGATGAAGAGTTAGAAAACCACGATCATGTTTTTCTAGGGCTGGGCTTAAGAAGTCATGGAGCCATGATGATGGTTCTCCAAGACTGGGTTTGGTAGAAAGCACGAAAGGGTATCAACCTCTTCTCTTAGGGAGCTGGCCACCTTTGGTATAGCCATCTCAGTGATTGGTAAGTTTCATTACCAGTTTTTTGGTTTGTTTCTCCACTTATTTCATTTGAAATGTGTTTTTAGCTTTGTTTTACACAACCCATAGCACAGTTTTGAATTACCTGCATGATATCCTAAGCATTTGCTAATCTATGCCAGATTCCCAAATGAAAATGGAAGTGAATGAGCGAGGGTTTGGTAAATTCAGGACCAGAATAGAGATGTTCTAACATTGTATACGTTTTATTTTATTGTATCGTATTTAAAGATTTTATTTATTTTAGAGAGACAGAGGGAGTGCAAGCAGGGGGAAGGCAAAGGGAAAGAATCTCAAGCTGACTCTGCTGATTATAGAGCCTGATGTGGGGCTTGATCTCACAACCTGGGCCAAAACCAAGAGTGGGATGCCCAACCAACTGAGCTACCCAGGCACCCTGATTATATACTTTTTAAATTCTGAAGCCCTTCATTAATTAAAAAGTCTAGCTGCCATTATTGAACACTTCCTCTGGGCCAAGTACAATGATGAACATCTCACAAGATTTATTTAATCCTCACAATTTAGCCCTCAAGGGGTAGTTTGAGTTAGAAATACATGTTATTTTAAGGTTGAGGAAATGTAATAACAATAACAAGATTATCTCCCTCTCTCTCCCTCTCCAAGGTAAGGACAGTCCTTACCATGTCCCAGCCACTGTTTAAATAGTCTTATTTGAACTCACTTATTAATTGCCCCACAAGAATATAAGTAACTTGCCCATTGTCATACAACCCACAAGCAGAGAGCTAGGAATTGAATCCAGTCCTGTCTGCCTGATGTTGAGGCCTGTTTACTTGCCCCCAGAAGGCTGATTTTTGGTCAGCTATGTAAGTATTCAGGTGCAGATGACACAGGAAGATTTAGTTTCATTTCAGTCCCAGCCAAGTGCTGACCTCATTGCCAGGTAAAACAGCACCTAGGTACAGAGCAACTGTAGCAGTATTGTCATTGGCTGCCCCGATCCAGTACTTACCTGGCTCTTTAGGACACATGCTGGCTAGGTAGGATAAGTGCAATCAGCGTTTCATGAAGTTAGGTTTATGAATTAAAAAAATGAAATAGAACAGGCTTTTGTTAGTAATAAGACCAAGGTGAAGGAAAGTCCCTGTTGATTTTCACTCCAGAGAGGAGTGGACGCTTCAGGCAAGTCAGCGTAGATTCTGTTGTCTCAGAGCTTCTGCAATTAGTCCTGGGCATGCCAGGAAAAACAACTCCATTCCTTCTTGTTTAACATCCACAGTGAGGATGTTTATTTTGAGGAGTGCTGCTACATGGATATTAGAAATGCGATTCCAGGTCTCTCATTTAATCTTGTATATTTAACCTTGGATTCTTTATTCTGTTGTCTCTGTGACTTTGCAGAGCCCAAGCACTATGCGCCTGATTTCCTGCAAACAGAAGTGTTTCCAAAGAATTAATACTCAGCTCTGTGACAGGGTGCGTCTTTCCTCCTCAGGCCCCCAAACTCCTGTGTGCTGAGTTTCCATCTATTTCATGGGATGTTCTCTGAGACACGTGGCTCAGAGGGCACCTCAGCATGGTGTGTGTGCCAGTCTCCATGCCTCTACAGGGAAGCAGCTTGGTTGGAAGTGACCAGGGCCGGAATCAATTTTGGCAGATCTCTAATCTTTCTAATCGAAGGCTGGTGTTGGAGGTGGTTCTCCGTGATGCTGCTTATAGAATTCACTTCCATTCCCCTCTGAACTCTTGGAGTTTTCTTTTCCCACTGGAGTCTGTGGGCTCTGGCTTGTAAGGGGTGAGAAAAACAGCAGACATGATGAGCAGTCCAGCAATTCCTAAGCCAAGGAGGAAGAGGCAGCCCTCTCTTCTATAGGTGGGAATGCATTCTCTGCCATTAATGTTCACTTCCCCATATTAGAACATCAATAAGAAGATGAAGCTAAGAGGAAGAAAAGATTAAAGAGCATGGACTGAACCTATTCTCTTGTTCACAAACGATGACTGCTTGCTTTCAGAGTGCCTTCCAGATGGGCAAAGGATCTGAACGGAAAGTGCAGAGAGGCTGAGTCCACATGGCAAATGGGGATTTTAAAAGTTCAGCTCATCAGCAATGAAAGCAGTGCACATTAGCCCAAAAATGAAATGCCATTTTATGTATTAATTTAACAAAGTTTTGTTGTTGTTTTTGTTGTCGTTTGGGTTGCCAGTGATAAAACAGTGTTAAGAGTGTGCGGTGACAGGCACTTACAGACATTGCTGTTGGGAACACACATTGGTTCAAAATTTCTGGCAAGATATTATCAGGATCCCAAAAAATATTCATGCCCTTTCTCTCAATAATGACACTTCCAGGATTCCTTGCTAAGGAAACCATCCAAAAACAGGAAGAAAAAAACTGCAGTGCTTTGGTATTTATAACAATGTTATTTTTTATAATTACAAATCGGAAATAACATAAATATGTAGCAATAAGATTGTGAAACGTTCTAGCGAGAGGAGACTAGAATATCAATATATTTAAATAATGTACCCATTAAAAGTGTTGTTGACTAAGATTTTTATGACACAGGAAATGCTTATGATATATTAATAAGGGAGAATTGTGTATTTAGTTTCTCATTATTTTTTAAAATAATGCATACACACAGGAAAAAAGACAGAAAAGAAATATACCAACATGGTAATTATGGTTATGTCTGGGTGGTGGAATTTTCTTTCCCTTAAAAAAAAAGACAATTCGATGTATATTTAGCTTATTTAATTCTGTTCAGCATTAATTGAATTAATATTGATCAAGTTCCAATTATATATCAGCACTGATTTGTTATAGCTGTATTTATCTTAAAAGTGTTTTTATTTTTGTATATATCTAAGTTGGTTACAGTATTCAAAGTTGTTTTCTCAGGGCTCTCAGGGCAGTGTGAGTTTCCACTGATGAGGACTAACAAACCCTCCTGTACCTAGCCACAATATGACAAGAGGAGAAATCATCATTCTCTGTGTGTCATTGTTTCATGGTCATGTGCTTCATGGTCTCGAGAAGGTTATGGACTCATGGTCCCTGGAAAGAGGGCCTATGTGAAATGGTGCTAGAGGTGTCATGAAAATGCCAAGGAAATCTAAACAGAATGGATATTAAGAATGCAAGAGCTACACAGAGCAACTTCCACATTTGTGGGGAGGGGCGCTTATTTTTTAAATAAGGAAGGAGGATCAGGAGTGGGGATGAAAGGAAGGAGGGGGAGATAAAGAATTCTCCTAGTAAACTCTGTGTTCACACCATGGCTTTGGGTGATTGTCTTGGACCCTCTGGATTTTGAAACTGAGAGGTAGGTCCATGATTTTATATTTTACTGTAGATTGTAGATGTCACCAAGGTGGTACCTTGTAGGACAGAGGGGAAATTACCATGTCATATCAAAAGGGCTTCTTGAGAATGTCCATCTAGGCTCGGGGTCTTGCTTTAACCTTGAGTGACTTCAGCTGTTTGTGCCTGTTTCCTGATCCACAAATCTCCATTAGAGATTTGTAAAATGATCTTTGAGGTCCCTTAACTTCCAGTGATTTTGTTGCTTATATGAGATATCTGGAGATATGAACTTGGCAAGAGAAGGAATTAAGCCTTATTGTGCTAGTTTCCCTGGGGGTTCGCATGCTTCTCTTGGCATAGGTTGAACTGTGGTTGGGTGTCTAAACAAGCAGAGTCACCTCATGAGGATCTTTCTTGAGATATAGGAAGGAATTTTTATAGCATTGCACATGGTTAGAAGTGAAAATAAGTATATTGATAAATTTAACTATCCTATATTAAATGCCATGTCTTGTCATGTCACATTTAATCCTCACAGCTCCCCTGAGAGGTAGATGTACCATTATACCCATTTTACAGAGGGAGGGAGAAAGAGAAAAAGAGAGAGAGAGAGAGAAGCTAAGATCTCATGGCAAGTTACTTAGCTGGTAGGTGTTAAAGAGTAGAGTCTAGATCTAGCCGACTCCAAGATATGTACAATTAATCTTCATCCATGTTCCTTCTCTCTCTTCTTTTACTACCATCATCATTGAAATTCACAAGTTAGCCCAGGGCTCAAGTAACTCAAAGCAGTGATACAAAATGGTGGCCACAGGCAGCGATATACCTATAATGTGTTTGTTGGGCCGTAAAGAATGGGATCAGTTGCTAATGTTTATAAGTTGATATTTCACCTTGGACTCACAGCATTGAAAACCTGGTTGGAACTCAATAACTGGGCCACTTTTAGGTGGGGCATTTGCTGTGCAGTTTGCTGCCTACCCATCTGACCTGGCTCCCTTATGTACATTAGTTCTCAGGTTGAAAGAAAAATTCAACCTTTTGAATAATGCAGAAACAGGACAGCTAGTTCCTGAATGATTATAATCCAACCACAGCTACAATCGAATTGAAAGCACTACAGATGTAAATACCTCCCCCTTTGAAAGTAACTGAATACCATGTCTGAAAATAAAAATGTGCAAAACAATGAGTTATCAGGTACACACTGTGCAAAAAGAGTCTCTCTTGCTTCCAAAAGGCTTTACCAGAATATTCTCTAAAATGATGAGCTCATTTAAATTACAATTAAAAAAAAATTAAAACTAAGTGCTGCTTCCTAGAAATGCCCCTGATATAGAGTGAAGTTTCCCTGTATTGAAATAGCTTTTATCTGCTCAAGGCACCACAGCCGCTATGGCAATGTTGGGGGTGGAGTGGTTGCAGCGTATATAGGTGTTAGCATTGCTTAATGATTTTAGAACCTGAAAAGCTTGGGTTCAAGCACTAGCTCGCTCTTATATATGTTGTACATATTTGGGACACCTGCTCAATCTCTCTGAGCCTCAATATTCATTTTTTATAAAATGGATTGTTTGAAGATGAAAGAACACACACACATACACATTATATGTTTCTATATTATTATCTGTATCACTTAAACATAGTGCCTGGCATATTGAAATAATGAATTTATTATAGTTATTATTGTTTTTCTCCTTAACCTTTGAGAAATTCCATTTTTATCTCTCTTGATCCTGACCTGGTCACTTCCTGACATTTCTTGAAAAGTCTTGTGACATCAGAGAGACCGATGCCCTGAAGTAGGTGACTTTCCTTCTAGTAAAAGCAAGAGAGGGAACAATTACCTGAGTTCAGAAAGAGGAATGAAAAGAACCACTTGTGCAATGGTGTTTGGAAATAATGCCAGCCATCAGGTGAGGTTGCTTGAGACTGAGCTCCTATGCAGGGCTGCGGAGAGTCCGGGGTGAGTTCAGGCTTTGGGCTGCTCTAAGGGCAATCCCTCCTGAAAGGAGCTTGCTTCCTTCCAAGTTGTTATCCCATTAATTTGCCTAGGCAGGAAGGAGATGCCAGGTGTCATTACTTGGAGGTGGGAGGATAAATGGTGGGACCTCATTCTGTTCCTTTTCTATCTTTCACACCCTCCATTTTGTAGTCCTCACACTGTTTCCTGTCACTCTTGCCATTTTCCTCCTTTTTTTTTCACTGCTTTGTGCAGCTGGAAGGAAAGGACCCTCTGCAGGATAAAGTAGCAGAGCTAATTAATTCTCTTCTTGTCTCTCATGCTAAGGACTTGAACGCCCCATTCCTTACTACTTTGTGGCAGATAATGCCTATCTCTCCCAACATCCATTCTCCCAGTCGGCTTTTCTGCTGAAATTTAGGAGGATATGTGGCAAAGACTACATTTCTCAGCCTCCCTTGAAACCAGGTGGAGCCACGTCCCTTAGTTACAACCAGTGGATGAGGGAACCTACTGGGTCACAATCTCAGAAGGAGGAGGCAAGCCCTCATCTCCTCCTTTGTCTCCTTCTTCCCAACCTCAGGGATGTAGCCATGGTGGCAGTGAGGCATCACTGACTTGGGATGATAGCAATGCTTTAAAGATGGGAGCATAACAGAGGAGGAGGAAGCTGGGTCCCTGAACCCATGGAATCTCTGCATCGGTGCTGGTCCCCATATCCTCAGACAACTAGCCTAAGAGGGAAATAGCCTGTCTTTTGTTTAGGTCACCGTTGGTTTGGCCTGTGTGATGACTGACAAACTAGGATTCTGAGAGATGAGATGAGCATGCACACACAAAGCCCTTCCATTGTGAATAAAGATTTTGTGGCGATCCATAACTCTCATGGTCAGAAGTTATTGTTGTATCCTGAGAGCTTTGGGCTCTATGTGCTTTGATCCCTGAGGCACTGTTGAAGACTGGGTGGAAGAGCTGGGAATTAGAGAAATCTGGATTTGAATGTTGGCTCTGTCATTTATTAGCTGTGTGATCTTAAGCAAATTAAACTCCCGTTTCCTCACCTGTAAAATGAGATAATAGTGCCTACCTTACAGTGTTGTATTTTTATAAAGCCCTTTGCCAGTTGCTTAGAATATGTAAATGGATAGATATATATATATCTTTTGGGGTTATCCTTAGCAAGCAATACTGAAGGAGTTTCTGTATGACCAGGAAATCAGTAGATGTCTGCATCTATGGGTGTTATGGGTGTGGGTTAATCCTGAAAATGAGTCGTCATTCATTGTTTGATTGTAATGATTGTAACAAGACCTCCACAATTGGGTCTCTCAGTGCTCTTCTTCCTCCTTTTGTCCAATATTCACTTCATGCAGAGCTGCCGGAAATGCTATTACATTAAATTGTGAATTGGTTATATGTTTTTTTAGTCTTACTGTGTTTTTTCAGTGTATAAGATGTTAGGGCCTTTTCTTTTTATTTAAGATCTATTTATTCATTTTAGAGAGCACACACAAGAGTTGCGGGAGGGGCAGAGGGATTGAACTTTAAGACTCCCTGCTGAGCTAGGAGCTAGATGGACTTGAGGCTCGGTACCACGACCCATGAGATCATGACCTGAGCTGAAACCAACAGTAGGAAGCCCAACTGCCAGAGCCACCCAGGCACCCTGGGCATTCTCATTTTAAAGTAGCATGTCTCCAAAAACATTTGAGTTCTATCTCACTTTATTTTTTTTTTTTATTTTTTTTTTATAGCTTTTTTTTTTTTTTTTTCAATTTTTATTTATTTATGATAGTCACACAGAGAGAGAGCGAGAGAGGCAGAGACATAGGCAGAGGGAGAAGCAGGCCCCATGCACCGGGAGCCCGACGTGGGATTCGATCCCGGGTCTCCAGGATCGTGCCCTGGGCCAAAGGCAGGCGCCAAACCACTGCGCCACCCAGGGATCCCTCTATCTCACTTTAAATGGTGGTATTACCTTATCTGTTTGGGTCAGCTAAAAGTATTTCTATCTCCAGGAAGGAGCCTATGTCTCCAATATATTCCTCAGTGTTTTGTAGGCATAGCTTAGATAATAGTTGTCATGATATCTGACTTCTTGAGATGACAGTCCCATTATTTTGTTCAACTGAATAGTGATAAATACCTACTGGTAAGTACCTTCAGGTTGGTACACCTGTCCAGTGTCTGCAAAAAGTAGAAGAGTCTAGGAATTGGAGTATAAATTTTAAAGGTCATCTGACCCATCTAGGGTCACATACCAGTTCTGTGCTTATTAACTATGTGACTTCAGCAAGCTTAAATCTCTGGGCCTCAGTTTCTACATCTATAAAATAGGGAAAATAATTCATGTCTCAAGGGATTGTTAGGATAAAGTAAGTTATTACTGTAGACTCTATTTTCACAAATATTTTCTCCTAATGCCCCATAATACTTTATGTATGAGTCTGGTTACTCTCAGGAATGGTTATTTAATGTGCTTTGCCTAATTAATTACAACTAAAAGGATATGTGTGATTTCCCAGCATGGTTTGTTATGTTTTCCTGTCCTCCCACCACAAGTCTGGCAGTGGTCCTAATAGAGGCTGCTCCATCATCCTGGACTCAGGAGCATGGGGCAGAGCCACAACCAGTGGACGTGTAGCCTGAGGGAGAAGTAAACCTCTGTGATTGTAAGCAGTGAGCTACTGGCATCCTGTGTCACCATGGCATGACCTCTCCTATCCTTACTAATATGTGTAAAGCCCTTAGCTTGGTGCCTGGCATGTATTAAGCATTCAACCAACTTAGCTTTACATAATTATTGGTCTGCTTGCCTTGTATTTTTCCAGTTGCTGGCCCCACTATTAACTTTTTTTTAAACCTCTTTGGTCTTCTGCTCTCATTACATTAAGGCATGGAAATGTCACTGGCATTGGCTAGTTTGTTCAAGAACAGAACAACCAAAACATTATAAGGAAAGATACATTTAGCAAAAACAGATTCAGTATTCTTGGTCAGGGCTTGGTAACTGCCAGTTTGAGGGCGAATCTGGCACACTTCCTATTTTTGTAAAATCTGTAAGCTAAGAATGGTTTTTACATTTGTAAATGGTTAGGAAAAATAAAAACAAGGAAAATACTTTGTGACTTATAAAAATTATATGAAATTCAAATTTCAGTTCCCATAAAGTTTTGTTTAAAACATAGCTATGTCCTTTTGTTTATGTGTTGTCAGGTTTAGCCAGTTACCATACTATTTGGTCTCAATGTTCTAATCTGTACATATCTTAAGACTATTTTATTTTATTTTATTTTATTTTATTTTTTAAAGATTTTTATTTATTTATTTATTCATAGAGACAGAGAGAGAGAAGCAGAGACACAGGCAGAGGGAGAAGCAGGCTCCATGCAGAGAGCCTGATGTGGGACTCGATCCAGGGTCTCCAGGATCACACCCTAGGCTGCAGGCAGCGCTAAACCGCTGTGCCACCAGGCTGCCCTTAAGACCATTTTAGAGACCCAAACTATGTATATGACATTGTATTAAAAAAAAAAGTAAGAAATTATGATATACTCTTAGGTGGAAAACCTATATAACACAGAATGTCATTTGAAATCATTTTTTGTTGTTAACATGTTGCTGGAAAAATTACTTGAAATATGTAGAAACTAAAATCTTAGGTGATCCTGGGTAGTCGGGTAACTGACAATTTTTATATTCTATAAATCTGTGTATTTTGGTGTTTTCTTTGCGTCTTATCCATTGAAGACATAATTAGAGAAGTTATTTTAAGTTAATAAAAGGGTAAGAACATAAGATAGAAGGACTGAGGGGTGGGGACATGGGTAATTTAGGTGATGGGGATGAAGGAGGACACTTGTATGAGTGTCAGGTGACTTATAGAAGTGTTGAATCACCATATGGTTCACCTGAAACTAATATTACACTGTATGTTAACTGGAATTAAAAACTTAAAAGAATTTGGACCATTACACATACACACACACCATAGAAGGAGCGGAAATAACTCCATTTATCTCATTCAACAGTGCATTGGGCCTCTCAGGCCCTGATCCTATGTTGCACTGAAAAGAAAGGTTCTGTTCCAGAGAATGTCTCCTTCAAACCCCATTCCATTATTTTCTGTGTCACTTGGAAACAGAAACATCCTCTTCTTTCCATACATTTTTCATCTTGGCTCCTGAGCCAGGCATCTCCATGTGCTTTGGAGACTGTACTTAGAATTGGTGACTTCTTAGAACCCCACCAGAACTTCCAGATGCCACCTGACCTGTGGACTCAGCAGTGGCTGGCAGACATGCCTGTTCCGACTTGTGAAACTGTCTGGGCCGGTTCTACTTTTTTGAGAGCATCCTTCCAGGACTCAGTGCCAGGACTGCCAAGTTCCTATATACAACCTTTGGCTTTGAACATGAGCCTCTGTGTTATCCACAGAGGTGTTGCATGGAGAGCTAAAAAGGGGTGTTGGTGTGAACCTTTCAGAGGGAGCAGACTTCTCCACTGGTGGGCAGGCCTGGACTTTGGGAGAAGGAGTACCAGTTATCGGAGCCATCTGGCCCATCCCTGGACTTATCATTTCCACGCAGGCAGTCTCCCTAGGCTCGCAGGAGCCACCCTTTTTATAAGTGGCATAGTTCTGGAGCTTCCAAGACGAATGTGGCTTACACAATTCCTCCTTTGTTCTCCAGGGCCTGGGCAGAGCAAATGCTCTCCAGAAGGCATCTCAGCAGGTGTCCTTGGGTACGTGTGCTTTATTTAGGCCTCCTTAAGTTGGAGCATTTAGTGGACAGCCTACAGAGAAAATGTGGCAGACAAAAAAAAAAAAAAGTCAAGAACACTATGTGTTGTTCAAGTCCATCAGAGGGAAACTGATTCACTGTTGTGCGTCCCTGGGTCACACTGTGCTTTTATTTCCAGGATAAAAGCAGGGAGAGGTGATAGAACTATAGTTAAACACTCAGATAAGAGTCAAGTGCACCTGCTTTCTGGTCCTGGTGCTGTTGTAAACTGGCTAAGTGCCCTTGGGCATGATTCTTCATTTGGGTAGATTTTCTTTTCCTCACTGCCAAGAGGAAGCTGTGAAAGAGCACCTACTTCGTGGTGTTAGAAACAGCAACCGAGATATGATGTGATGGAGAGTGTCATGTGTGGCACACAGTAAGTGCACAGGCATTTTAATTGTGTATCTGTTTATACATCCATTGGCTCACGTAGCCCTTGGAGCAGATGTAAAGGGCCTATTTGTATCTGTCATCCATCTGAGCATAGTTCCTTTTCTAAGAAACTGTAATGTCCAAAGTTGATTTTGAGAACAATTGACATGTCTTTCTCACATCCAGAACTTCCTGCCATTCTCCTATTTCACCAAGGGAATAAGAATGATATTAGTAACTGTAATAATAACAGCAGCAAATATTCAGAACTAGGCATTGTACTAAGCATTTTACTCTATTAATCTTCATGATACCCATACAAAGTGTCATGAAGGAGAGATATCCCCCTTTGGCAGATTAGGAAAATGAGACACAAAGAGTTTAAGTAACTTGCCCAAGGTTGTACAATTAATAAATGGTGGAGCTGGGATTCACTGGTAGACCAACTGCTTCTGGATCTCTGGCTCTAAAGTACCATGTGAAGAACTTCCCAGATAGTGACTGTTCAACAGTTTCACCATTGAATCTAGCTTCCTCCTTTCAAAAGAACCAGGCAGTAATAGTTGAGCACATTCAAAGCAAGGCTTCACACTGGCCTTGGAAGGAAGTGAATCATACTTATTCCTTGAGTGCATTTTAAAAAAATCTTTTCACAAGATCTATGAAATGCCAAACAAAATGAATCAGACTTTTTTTTCTTTTTGCAGGAAGGTAAACTCTCTCCAGGTAGCTAAAGATAATAATTCAATGGGTTATTAAGTTGAGAAATATAAACATCTCTCCTCCTAAATCTTCGTGCTTCCATTTTTTAATCTGTCAGGAGTGAAGGATTTCACTGGAGAATTTTCTAAGGCAAAGTTTCTCAACCTTGGCAGTATTGACATTTTGAGTTAGCTAGTTCTTGGCTTTAGGGCCTATCCTGTGCATTACAGGATGTTTAGCAGCATACCTGGGTTCTTTTTTTTTTTTTAATTTTTTTTAATTTTTATTTATTTATGATAGTCACAGAGAGAGAGAGAGGCAGAGACACAGGCAGAGGGAGAAGCAGGCTCCATGCACCGGGAGCCCGACGTGGGATTCGATCCCGGGTCTCCAGGATCGTGCCCTGGGCCAAAGGCAGGCGCCAAACCGCTGCACCACCCAGGGATCCCGCATCCCTGGGTTCTAGGTGACCTTCTAAGATGCCGGAAACACCTTCTCCTTTCAGTTGGACAAACAAAAATTTCTCCAGATTCCCCACTGTCCCCTGGGGAGTGGAACTGCCATTGGTTGAGAACTGCCACTCTTAAGTGCCCATGAAATGCATCTTGGAATTTGACTTCTCTCACTTGCACAGTTGGGCAGCGTGGCCATGGACATGCCTTATGAGCCCTCTCAGCTCTCATTTCCTCACCTGCATCCAGAAGGGCATATTGAGGGCACCTGGGTGTGCATTCAGTTAAGTGTCCCACTCTCGATTTCGGCTCAGGTCATCATCTCAGGGTCACGGGATTGAGGCCCACATTGGGCTCCATGCTCAGTGGGGAGTGTGCTCAAGATTTTCTCTCTCCCTCTAGCTCTCCTGCTTCTGTTCTCTCTCCAAAATAAATAAATAAATCTTAAAAAAAATAGAAAAGAAGAAGACTAAGGGCACATTGACCCCTTTCTGTAGGGTGACAGGAAGGCTGATGTGAGGAAACCTAATTAAATTATAGTGGATGGTTAGTAAATGTATCTATACATATTTTTCAACTGTCCTTTGCCTTTCAGCTTCAAAATTCAATTCCAATCATAATTATAGTTCTTCATTTCCCTCCAGATGCTAACATATGTATGTGATAAATCATTTTATATTTTTCTGGAAGACTATGCCTGGGAATAAAAGTTGAGCACAATTTTTCTCCTTTTTCTTTTTTTCTTTTTTTTTCTTCTGAGTTTATGCACTCCTTTCTTTTTCTTCCACTGCAGAGAAGTCTTTTATATTATTCCACATGAAGGATTGCTTCAGAGAAGATCGAGACCAACCCTTTTGAATATCTACTAGCACTTAAGGAGTAAATGAGTTGAAATACCAGCTCCTGAGAGTTAAGTCAGATAAAGGAAGGAACTTTCAGACAAAGATATCCAACAATGAGAATCCATTGCCAGAGCAGGTGATAGAATTGTCTTTTTTGGAGACTGATAAAACCTAGAAAGCCATTGATCTGGAACAGTCTGGCGAAAGACTTCTAAATTTGGAAAGCAGTCTAAACCTTGCACGTGTGCCCTTGAAAAATCTGCGAGCTCCACTCCTGATCTCAGCTTCTGAGAAAGACTCTGGAATACTTTGGCAAGTGTGTTTCATCCTCCCTCCCTGGTAATTCGGCCCCTTTCCCCCTCTCACCACTTGCTAAAAGAACTCGAGAAACAATTGGCTGAATTTTGGCACTTAAGACCTTGATGAAGGCAAAAACAAAAGCAAGGAATAATTATTCTTCCTTTGTTAGCAATTTCTTGTACTTTGAATGTAACTTTTTGTTATTGGAGACATGGCCAAACAGATGCCAGGCTTCTTTTTTTTTTTTTTTAAATTTTTATTTATTTATGATAGTTAGAGAGAGAGAGAGAGGCAGAGATACAGGCAGAGGGAGAAGCAGGCTCCATGCACCGGGAGCCTGACGTGGGACTCGATCCCGGGTCTCCAGGATCGCGCCCTGGGCCAAAGGCAGGCGCCAAACCGCTGCGCCACCCAGGGATCCCGATGCCAGGCTTCTTTAACAGCCACAGCATTGCCTGAATTACCACTGGCTGAGTCACCCCTGTAGCTTCTGAAAAAGATGAATGCTTAGGCCTCATCTCTGGGATTCTAATTCAGGAGGTTGGGAATTACCAGACAGCTGTGTTAAGCGTGCACGTACACACACACACACACACACACACACACACACACGATTCTCATGATGGTCTTAATTCTTACAAGCATGGACTCTGGATCCTAGATGTTTCCTATCTGTGTTTCTCCTCATCAGTAATATGGAGATAGTAACAATAGTACCAACCACACAGAGTGGCTGAGGTGATGGTGCAGATAAATCAGATCAAGCGCTTAGCACAGAGCCCAGAGGAGCTGGGGCCTCAGTTTCCCTGACCTGGTGTTGTACTGTCATCATTTCTACCTTTAGAAACATTTTTTTTTTCTATTTTTACTCCTCTCATGCATACCTGGCCCAGACAATAAGCAGCCTCTTTACTGATCTTCCTGCCCCCTTGCCTTCCTGTCTTTTCTCCCACACGTAGCCTGAGTGATCTTTCAAATGTACCTTGGGTATCGTTCCCTAGCTTAAAACTCTTTATTGTAGTCAAGATAAAACCAAAATCTTTCCAAGATATACATGGCCTTGTATGATCTGATTTGCCAGTGGGCACCCCATGCCACCTTCTGCACTGCCTTCTGTATTTGAGCCACAGTGACCTCCAGTCACATTTAGCTGTACTTCAATCATGCCAAGTTTTTTTTTTTCCTCAGGACCTTTGCAGGGGGCTTTTCCTGCAGCTCCATGGTTCTTCACATACCTACCTCACTCTTACTTTGGGTCTCAGCCATTATCACCTCTTCAGAAAGGCCTTCTGGAGTACACCCATTCACAGTCAATATTTTATTCTCATTATTTGCATCTCAGCCTCCTGCAAAGGTCCTTCCCTTCATAGTATGAGACACTTTGTAATTATTTTATTTGTAGGGTTACTTGTGTTTTCTCACACTCCTTCACTAGAATGTAATAACCACACAGGAAGTGACCGTGTTTGTTTTCTTCACCAACCTGTCCCCAGCACCGAGTTCAGTGCCTGGCACAAAGTCTCTGCCCAAGAAGCTTTCCTGGGGGAAGGGAATGAATGATAAATGAAGGGGTGAGTGAGTTTATTTGCTTACATATTCATTCCCATATCTACAGACACTGAAGAGCTCCAAGAGACAAGTCGTGAGCTGGGTGCCTAAAGGGAGGAAGGGATCGAGTGATGTTATCTAGGGCGTATGGGAGTGTTTTAATTTTTCCAGAGCATTTGGACTGATTTTACTTTTTGGACACGGTGAGTTGTGTAATTATGTCATTTTTCCTTTTCCACATCGGCTGCTACAAATTTAGAGCCAAGTCTGTGGCCCATACATCTTCTCGGTATGCAGTGTAGCCTCATTCTTGGATCCGCTTTATGTCCCCGTCCTCATTTCTCTTTTCCTTTTGTTCCTATTTTAAATTTATGCCATCTTGTATTTTATGTCTTTTCATAAGCTGCCTCAAATTCTCCCTGAAACAAGACAAAGTATATATCAATCAATATATAAAAACGTGAAGAGTTTTATGAGAAGTATAAATAAAGTGCTTCTTGCATTAGAGAGGGAGATCTTGTGCAGATGGCTCCCAGGAGCTCCAGGGGGTGGAGAGGAGAGGTGAGCGCCTTCTCCAGGGGAGACCTGAACGCTTAGTGGGCACAGGAAATAGGACTTCACTGAAATTAGTGGGGGGGGGGGGGGGGTGCGGATTTAATTCAGGTAACTGGTTATTTTGCCTGTTTTGACTGCACACCGGAGCTCTAGAGCTCCCGCTGTTTTTTCCCATTATCTTCTTTCTCTGGAAGTACCATATAATTTTCAAAATAAGCAGGAGTCACCCACTCTGCTGTCTTTGAAAGCTTCATGCAAGCTTTCACGCAACTCTCTTTGTGCATTCTTAGCTGACCGTGACTTTGGTTTGAAGAGCAAGGTGTGGCTGCTCCTCTGCTTCTTTTTCTTTTTTTCTTTTTTTTAAGGATTTTATTTATTTATTCATGAGAGACACAGAGAAAGGCAGGAACATAGGTAGAGGGAGAAGCAGGCTCCTCACGGGGAGCTTGATGCGGGACTCTATCTTAGGACCCTGGGATCACGCCCTGAGCCAAACATAGAAGCTCAACCAGTTGAGCCACTGAGGCACCCTCCTCCTCTGCTTCTGTCTGTGGTTGCATTTGTTTGCAGGCCTCCTGATTCAGGACTAGATGGAGAAGGGGATCAAACCCTTTCCTGGATAAGGGTGACTTTGTATGTAAAATGCCTGGAAGAGTGGTGAGCTCACCCTTCTCCCTTCTCAGGGCTCTGAGCACCCCACCTGCCCCCAACCGGAAGCTTTGCGTCTCCGGTTCAGACTTCTGGCCAGGACTCAGTGGCTGTCTCCACATCTCTCTCTTCTTGAATGACTAGTAGACAAAGGGATCTTAACATGTCCAAAGTTGGGTTCCTCATCCTCTCTCTATTCCAGCTGCAGCTTTGCCATATCACTTGATGACAGTTTCATTCATCCCTTTCACAGGCCAAAAGCTTTGAGGTCATCTTTGACTCTTCCTCTGACATCTCACGCTTAGTCCACCAGGAAGTGCTACAGCCTCTGCCTACAGAATATGCAGACACTGACCTTACCCAGAACACCCCTGTTCCAGTCACTACCGTCTCTTGCCTGGATTCCAGCAAGAGCCTCCAGAGAGATATTTGGAAAACCTAAATCAGATCTTCAATCAAAAGCCTCCAGGGGCAACCCCTTCTCCCATAGTCTAAAAGCCAAAGTCCTTCAGTGACCTTGAGGTTACCATGTGATCAACGGGCCCTTTCCTCATCCCGACTTCCAGTTTCCATCCACCACCACTCACTCAGCCTCACTACTGCAGCGACACCAGACTGTTCCTGGAGCACACTATGCTTGCTCTGGCCTGAGGACCTCTGCATCAGACTTCCCTTCTGTGTGGAATACCTTTACCTCTTTAAAGTCTTTGCTTGGTTGCCCTAGACAATCTATTTCTAATTACAACATTCTTCCCTGGGATTCCCAGTCTTTCTAGTATGCTTTTCTTCTTTCATGCAGAAGTCTTTTTTTTTTTTTAAAAGATTTTATTTATTTATTTGTGAGAGACACAGAGAGTAAAAAGAGAGAGAGACACAGGCAGAGGGAGAAGCAGGCTCCATGCAGGGAGTCCCACGTGGGACTCGATCCCGATCCCGGGTCTCCAAGATCACGCCCTGGGCTGAAGGTGGTGCTATACTGCTGAGCCACCCGGGCTGCCCTCATGCAGAAGTCTTAACAACCTCCTAACACAATATATAGTTCGCTTATTTATTTGGTCTATTTTTTCTTTTTCTTTTTTGTTTTTTTTTTTTTGGTCTTTTTATCCCTCTCGCACCATGCACTAAATGTAAGGGCAGGAATCTTGTTTTATACACTAACGTATGCCATGGGCCTAGAATAGTGCCTGACACAGAGTGGAATCTGAGTAATCTTTGTTATTAATGAAGCATTAGCTCTTCTCAAGTGAGAGTGCTTTTCACGGCTTACCATCGTTTAACCCAGTACACTGTCCTGCTTGAGGGAACACTCTGTAAAGTCTTAATTACATTGATAAAGCTGGGGCAGATTCCTCTGAAATAAACTGTGGCTTAACAGCACCCTCCATGTGAACCTTGCATGATTCTTTAGTAACCTCTCTTTTGGAGCCTCCTGGATCCATCTGGAAACCATTCCAGCAAACATCCATCCTATATAATAGATCACAATTTTCCTTTTTAATACGACTCTGGCTCCCCAGAGCCTACAGTCAGCATCGAGATGGATTTCTTATCTCTGTTGCTTCATTAAGAGTGTACATGTTTGGTTGCCAATGCTACAGTCCTCCCCAGTGCAGTTTGTTGCAACAAAAGAAAGTGTTTGCCAAATGATTTGTCAGCATATGTTATAAAGCCACACAGGCGCTCTTTATGTAACTGGAAAATACTCATCCCTATTAGTGACAGATTAAAGACCAGGAGGGGAAAATGGCGTTGCTTTCTTCATAGGAACTTGGAGGGGTGGTACAAAGGTGTAGGGGTAGAGTGAGGAGAAAGAGGGGAGAGAGGCAGAGAGAAGAAAAGGAGCAGACTGTAGGTGATGGGATAAAACTCTGGAACTGAGGAAACAAAGACTTAGCATCAGAGGGCCTAGCTATTTATCTTCTAGACACCTAACATTCTTCAAGGTAAAATAACCTTTCAAGGCTGACAGCTGGTCTTATGAGTCAACTCTAGGGAAGAGACACATTCGTGGACTTTCTGAAATGGTAGTGACCACGGCTGACCTGTCAAGGAGCACAGTCCTGCTCTCCTGCCGTGAGGAGCCCCCCTAGGTGGGTTGGTGAGCGAGATGCCTGCAGCTCTAGGGAAGGAGGTCCTAACTGCTAGGGTTGGCAACCATTTATAAATTCAGCAGCTTGTGATTCTGGCTGCTTTTGGAAGTGACTCACCTACCCATTGGGAGAGCACATTAGGCAAGCCTGGCCTCTTCTCTGCGAATAAATATTTGACCTCTTGATGTTCTCCAGGCTTCTTCCTAATTAGGAAACTCAGATTTCTAAGAGCAAAACCAAACATGGCTTCCCAGCTCAGGGAAGGCAGACCTTCCCTCCAGTGTTAAGTGCCCAAGCTCGTAGCACCCAGTTGTTGGTGACTCGGAAACCTCTCTTAGACTCGCCTCTAATGAGAAAAAAAAAAAAAAAAAAAAAAAAGCAAGAGCAGCCTTTTGGTTTATTTCCATGTAGAAGAAATGAACTTCCCTTATCAAAACCAAATGTTTATCTAGCAAAAGGCTCGCTTCATCTAGCATTCTTTGGGTGATGTCAGCAAATGTAAATGCTTGGAGGACAGACAAATATGTCTTGTCAGGAGGTGAGGTGGCTGACAATGTAAATTCAAGTTTTTCCACAAAGGATGCCACGTTCTGACATTCTGCATGCCTGTGGCAAGGGGGGGAGGCTGGAAATGCCCCCTTGTTTACTCTGAAGCTATTTAGTGGTAATGTTCCTTGGAATGTTTTTCAATTGAGCTCAAGAATTTATAATTGTTAGATCATGGCGGTGTTTTAAGCTTTTACGGTGCAGCCTTGAGGCTCCCACACTAAATGGGCACAGAATGTGCTCATCCTGTGGTGCGTGGTCTTGGGGTCCAGACTCTGTGAGTTCAAGTTAATGTTCTTTAGCTCCACCATTTCTGGTTGCAGAACACCCCCCACTTCACCCCTCCCCCAGCCCAACTGCAGTCAACAGGAAGATACTTTACATGAAGAAGCCGTTCCTTGGGAAATGTAAGCAAATGGGGAGCTAGGCTGCAAAATCCAAGTGGTTTTTCCATCAAGTGATTTTTGTCTTTCTCTCACTATCGAGATCCTCACTCACAGGGCTCTGACATACTTGACCTGAGAGGGAGTCCAGGTTGGGGATTCAGTAGGTAGTCTGCGGGCACATGGCACAAAAGTTATCTTCAATGTTGTCTCGTTATCAGCCCCAGCATATTATCCCGTGTGTTAGCTAGGACAAGGATAGCAGGGGAGGGCTGAGAAGCAGACTCTTCTGTGGTTAATAATGTCGTATCTATCTTTGGGTAGCATCTGATTACAGCCTTGTGTATTATTTAAAAGGTTCTTTAAAAAAACATGACCACAGGGGACAAAGAGTGGCTTTCTCTTCCTGCTGTCTGGAGATTGTATTTTAATCATGCACATGTAAAGATGTGGTGTTTTCTCAAGAAATTTGTCAAAACTAATAAGGCCATTTTCTCTCCTGTGGCAATGCCATTAAGTAACTGGTGTAAGTTTACTCAGGACAACCCAGGCCGGCTCTGGGATGAAGGTATAGGTTGCTCTTTTTTCTCTATCCCCTTCAAAACCTACTTGGGATGAACCGGTTCCGCTCTGTATTTCAAAATCCAGGGTACATGGAGCTGGATATTCCTGAGAAATTTATAGAGAAGGGGGTTTTAAATGCAAATAGCCCAGAAGACCTGGTGCTTGTGGGTATGGGGTCCAGAGATGGATGAGAAGTAAGCAGGCCTCCTTGGAACTGCTACCATACTAAACCCCCGAAAAGTGCACTGTGAAGGTGCTCAGCCAGGACTGAGGGGGCTTGCAGGGTGGAAGGCATTCCCACCTGTCACACAGTAGTCTGTAACATAGCAGGTTCTGATCCTATAGGTTTCAGGGTGAGTTTTCACCCACAGTGACTTAGCCAAATAAACTATGCCTTAAATCTGGCCTACCTCCTGTTTTTGTAAATAAAGTTTTATTGGAACACAGCCAGGCAATTTGTTTAGTTATTCCCTGTGGTGGCTTTCCTCTACAATGGCACAGTTAAGTAGCTGGGGCAGAGACCATGTGATGCAAAGTTGAAAATATTTACCATCTGGCTCTATACAGAAAGAGTTTGCCAACCCTCAGTGGATTTTTAACTTGGAGACTCTGGTTTTTCAAGGGTATATCCATCGATGGACCTCTGTGGAACAAATCCCCTGAAATAACATGCAAAATATTTCATGTGTGTGCATGCCCACATAGGATTTTTCTGGAGAGGGAGTGCATGGATTATAATACTTTTTCCAAGGTATCAGTGATTCTAAGATGAAAATCTAAACCTGAAAGGATATGCAAATTTTACCCAGGTTTATAGACTTCAATTTTGCTTTCCCTTAACCTTTTTTTTTTTTTTTAAATCCTAAGCCCTTCTGCTAAGTAATTGGTCCAAAAAATAAGTTATATCTGAAGTATCAGGGTCTATCAGGAAAATGTTTTGCTACATGACAATAGTTTTGTTTTGACCAAGGCCTTTTATGCTAGAACCTAAAGGTTGTCAGGGGCAATATCAGAAACCAGGGCAAGAGTAGGGGAGAGGAGGGGGCTGTGGTGACCAAGGAGGCTGTTGAGTGGAGGCAAATGCAAGTTTTGCTTCTATTTAAGGAGACAACAGGGCAGTTATCTTACTGGTCAGACGCAGCTGTAAAACCCTAACAGTAGTGGCTCTGTAACAATGGGTAAGGCTGTATGCTAACTAAGCATATTATGTGAAATATTTTACTTTACAACTGGCACCTCCCCAGTGAATTAACATCCTTAATTTTACAACAGCAACCAGCACAAAGTGCACACAATAAAGTTGTTAGAGGCTCTAGTTACTGTCCTTGGCCTCACCATCCCCCATTTATTACCTGAGGAAATTGAGGCTCAGGCTTGCCTAAGGCTTCCCAGCTCCTAAGTCCTAGCTCCTAAGTCACAGAGGAGGAGCTGGACCTTGTGTCTGTCAGCCTCACCTATTGAATGAGAAGCCAAATCCATGCGCTTCCAAGGTTACCATTTTTAAGACCCCGTCTTTCTGACCAACTCCATTTATACCAGGTTGTGGGTTATTTCTCTCTCAAAGGCACCCAGGCAGGATCCTGTGCTATTCATGTCAAGAAACATGTATTTTCTCATATTTCCTCATCTCACTTCTTTGATAGACTTACCTTTAGTATCTTGGTTCTAGAACACAGGTATCCATCTACCCTTCTTAGGAAGCATACAAAAAAAAAAATCTAGATTCTCAGTTACCATGTCAGGACCTACTGAATTCAAAGTTCTGGGGGTGGGCCTTGGAAGTCGTTATGTTTTATAAACCTGTAGAGGTAGTGATGCTCTGGCCAGCCAAGCATTGGTCCATCAACGGCTGCTTGGATACCCCTGTTGTAGACAAGAATGGGGGTGTAATGTTGCTCAGATCTGACTGCTTGAACCAAGGTGACTCACTCCCCTTTTGGAAACAGGCAAGATGTTCCCTCTTTGCAGTTGGGTCCTCCTGTCCAAACAGAGCCAGGAGTCTGTGGGTGGTCCTAGGCATGCAGGAGGGCTCCCTTCTGGCAGAGCCAAGAGAGAACAGGCTGAGATGCAGTTGGTTCTTAGGAAGGGAGTAGAGAAGGGTGGGGGTGGTTGGCCCAGAAACAGCAGGATTAGGAAGTTGATTCGGAACTCCAAAGTGGAGTTGGAGGAGGAAGAATGTTCCTCTTTTTCCTCTGGGCCTCATTTTAAGGTCTTTACGACATCTTCATTTAACTCTTAAGAGCTAGCTCTGTAAGTATAGAGGTTTCCTGAAGAAAAGCACATTGTATGACAAATTATGGCCCTTTATTTCATAGTTTATGGGCAATGTCCCTAGTGTTCATACCGGTGACCCCCTCCAGAGCCCTGGGCAATTTACAGATTGGCCACTGAACTTTGATTGCACGTAGTTCTGAATTACGTACTGCCTGAAAGCATGAGGGGGGAAGCTCCAAGTTTGGAAAAGACTCCGGGACCCAGCAGGCGAGCCTGCCAGATTCTTGATGAAAAATCTGAGCCCCTCAAAAAAATGAGAGCAAGGTGCTCTGTGCGTGCATGTTTGTGTGTGTACATATTTGCTAGTCTGCACTGGTCTTTTAGGGGGTCAGAGCAATTAACCTTTTTTTTTTTTTTAATTCTTGTAACTAGGAGTCTGGAAAGAACTTGCAGCCTTTAAAGTTTGGAAAATACGCAGGGAACAGACGTATTTATGTTAAACTCGATATTTGAGAGCCTTCTTTCCTACAAAGCACCATGAGTAACAAACTACCAGTGGGAATCGAGCACTTTGAGTCATGCATTTAGGTTTCTGTCTGGCTTTTCCTGGCGAGTTGACATCCCTGGAGTCTCAGGGATATACGGAAACATCATTTCTAGTGTTTTTTTTTTTTTTTTTTCTTTTTCTCAAGTGCTGCTCTCCTGGGCTAACTCATGCAGGGGGCAATGTCATAATTGAAGTGTAGATTGCCCATGATATCTCAGCTAATTGAGTTATTAATTATACAAATAAGCCTCCATCAAATTCTGACTTCTGTAAATTCTTTGCTGTTCCAACCTGGCTGGATGGAAAGTTTGGACTGGGATGCAATCTCATGTTCTGGTGGTATAAGGATTTAAGAAGGGATGGCAGATGGAGTCAGCCTAATTAAAATGGAAATCTAATTAGTTGAGGAGAAGGAGAGAAATTCAGTGTCACACTTATACCACATTAACAATGGCACTTCCCCCAACCATCTTCCCTAGGCTCTGTTACTTTTATTTAGACATCAAGACTTGAACTCCGTTCCCTAGCTGGTTTCCCTGCCTCCTCTGAGAAGAGTCCCAAATGACAAGCTTGACTCCTCCATAGAGGGTATTAAAAACTGCCAAGCAGGACTGGCGTGTGAGTTGGTGACTACGTTAATTGTAACACTGGGTCTAGAGGGACCTCACTGCCTGGATCCCCATCCTTGAGAATAAAGACACTTCTGTTTAAACAGTCGATGGATACAGAAGCAGGAGTGGGCCAGGCGTAAGGGAATAACTGAGCTCCAGCCTTTGACTGACCTGAATCAGCAGATCTGTCCTTAGATGGGAAAGGAAACAGCATTAGGCTCCCAATTTTTTCAACAGCTTTATAAAACTATAATTCCCATGCCATTCAACTCATCTATATAAGTGTGCAATTCAGTGGTCATTAGTGTACTCACAGACTTACACATCTGTCACCACTGTCTAATTCCAGAATATTCTCATCACTCCAAGGGAAAAGATCCATACCTATCGGCAGTCATGCCCCATGTGCCCTCCAGCTCCCCCTCCCCCAGCCCTAGGTAGTCCCTAATCTATTTTCTGCCTCTGTGGGGTTACTTATTCTGGACATTTCATATAAGTAAAATCATACAATATGCAGTCTTTTGTGACTGGCATCTTTCATTTAGTTTTATGCCTTTATGGCTCATCTATGCTAGCAATTATCAATACTTAACACCTTTTAATTGGTGAATAATCATAGGTTGTATGGATATACCGCATTTTGTCTATTCAGATGTTGATGGCCATTTGAGTTGTTTCCTCTTCTTAGCTATTATGGTGGTTGTATGGTGTCTTTTGTCTTGGTTTATATACCACATATATCTACGAGTAGATTGCTGGATCAAGTAGTAACTTCATCCTAACATTTTGAGAAATGGTCAAACTGTTGCAAAGTGGGTATCTCCTTTTACATGCCCAGGAGCAGTATGTGAGGTAGCCATGTCTCCACATCTTCCCCCACGCTTATTAGTTTCTGTGTTTTGATTAGAGCCATCCTGGTAGACGTGAAGTGCAGCGCAGGGTGGTGATTTGCTTTTCCATGCTGACTAATGATGATGACCACCTTTACATGTGCATTTGGCCATTGTGTATCTTCTTCAAAGAAGTATCTTTTGCCCACTTTTAATTGAGTTACCTTTTTATTGTTAAATTTTAAAGATTCTTTGTATATTGTAGATTTAAGTCTCCTATCAGATGCTTTGGAAATATTTTCTCCCATTTTGTGGGTTATCTTCACTTTCTTGATGGTCTCCTTTGAAACACAAAAAGTTTTCTATTATGATGACGTCCGTGTGAGCTATACTTTTTTTTTTGGGGGGGGCACGTGTAATTTAGGATCATCTCTAAGAAAACATTGCCTATCCCCAGGTTACAAAGATTGACATATATTTTCTTCTAGGAATTTTATAGTTTTAGCTTGTACACGTATGTCTGTGATCCATTTTGAGTTAATTTTTGTTCATAGTATGAGGATATCTACTTGTCCTAGAACCATGTATTGCAACACCTATCATATTCCCCATTGGAATTCTTTTGGGTCCCTTTTCATCAATCACTTGATGATAGATCATGATTTTATTTCTGGGCTCTCAGTTCTCTTCCATTTATCAATATGTCTGTCTTATGTCAGTAACACACTGTCTTGATTATTGCAAATTTTTGGTAAGTTTTGAAATAGGGAAATGCAAGTCTTCCAACTTTGCTCTTCTGTTTCAAGATTGTTTTTGGCTCTTCTCAGTGCCCTGAATTTCAACATGGAGTTGGTCAATTTCTGCAAAACAGCCAGTGGGGATTTTGACCTATCCCCCAAATTTGAGATGGTTTTTAATTTGTTGACTATAGGCAGTAACTAAGGGAAGTAGTCTAGAAAGATCCAGAAAAAGGGAGGTGGTGGTTCAAGATAAGCAGCTGACTTTTCCTGCTGAAATTAAAGCATGTGTGCATACACACACACACACACACACACACACACACGTGCATATATACCCTCTGAGGTTCACATATACAGGCAGTTGCACATTCTCAACCTACCACCCAATGTCATCTAGGCTCTGTGCAATTCTGTACCTTATATGTATGTTGGGAGTAGTATCATTATTCCCATTTTACAGATCACGTGAGGTGAGTCTTCAGTGAGAGGATATCAGTGGTTTATCGCATTGCCTGGCATAGAGTGAGTGCTTAATGAATCTTTGCTATTGCTGATATTACTGTTTTTGGTGAGTGACATCAGTCACCTGGAGAAGTAGTAAGTCCTTAAACAAAACATAGACTTTAGTACTAAGTAGACTGCAGCCCATCAGTATATGACATAGTGAATCCCTATCTCTTCCTGATCCTTGCATTGCCTCATAGACTCAGACATGAAGTCTAGGGTCATGCTTTTCAAATTTCACAATATAGGAATCACTTGTAGATCTTATTAAAATGAAGATTCTAATTCAGTAGGTCTAGGGGTGGAGCCTCCAACCTGCATTTCTAACAAGTTCTGGGTGATGTCTTTCTGAAGACCACCTCTGAAGTTTAAGGTGATAGAGGTCCTGGAGGACATGCCCAGGTTGGAGGCGTTCAAGATGGCCTCTGCACTTGGGAGCAGGCTGGAGGTTAGAAGGAAAAGCTAGCATCAAGAGGAATTTAAGAAAGCAACACCATAATATATAGATTATCCTTGTTCCTTGTTATTGTGGTTATTTCCCTGTTGCCATCCTGTGTTCTCCAGTAAACATGGTCTGAGTCACTGGTTTCTAGACTCTTCTAACTTCATACTCCGTCAGTAGAAAATGTTTGAACACAGACTGCCAAACCAACTACAGTTACTTGTCAATAAATTATAAACATATACTCCTATGATTAGCTAAAACAGTCAGTACTAGCTTTGCATGGCAGTGTGGGACTATAAATATAACCATGCAAGCTAAAACTTTGCAGAGTGATCTTAATAAGCAGTGGGAAAAATTACAATTGTATCAGGACCCTTAAAATTTTTTCAACATGGTAAAAACTCTCTTACTGTTGGTTATAAATGCATAGGGAAATAAGAAAAATAGTAAAACTAATATTCAGTATACTCCAATTTAAGACATGAGAAGCATTGACCATGAAAATTTTTTTTTAGTCAAAATCTTATCAAAAGTAGTTCGAACAGTGCTTGTCTTCCTTTTTCATCTTAAAACTAGGATACAGAGTAATATCTTCTTTATAACCTGGCAAATTGTCACACTCCTTTCTAATCTAGATTCAGTTTCCATTTTATGCTTTGTGATTTCATGAAATGTCTCCAAGAGCTCCTTTTTTTTTTTTTTTAAGATTTATTTATTTATTTTAGAGAATGAGCATGAGCAGGGGGTAGGGGCAAAAGGGAAATGGGGAGAGAGAATCCTAAGCAGACTCTGCGCTGAGCACAGAGCCTGGCAGGGGGTTCAATCCCACGACCCTAACATCATGACCTGAGCCAAACCAAGAGTTGAACGGTTAACTGACTGAGCCACCCAACCGCCCCTCCAGGAGGTCCTTTAGAGAGAACTTTTTTGTTGTGTGCCACTTCTTCTCTCACATAAATCTTCATCCTTTTTGTCACAATGACTTTTCTATCAATGTTGGTAAGTTCTCCTTCATTAAATCCCTCTGGGGGCATATCCATGATCAACCCCATGGTCAGCTATTCCTTCTTTCATAATTCAATTTATATTCTCTTTGTATTTCATTTCTAGCATTACCACTTTATGTTTCTTTGCTACATTTTGAATATTGGTGAGCAGTTCAGTCATATGGGTGTATCACTGGGAGACAAGCAAACAACACAGCTACATGCTTTGCTGTCTGTATATGAACTAAGTAACAAACGTGTGCAGACAGTGACCAGTCACTGGCAGACGTTGAGAGAGGTAACATGATTGGTTACTGATCATAATGTGTATTTGTTTTTTACATAGTGATTTTGTGGAAGGAGTGAAGTTTATACTTTATGTAAATTACTCACAGTTAAATACCATGCAAATTACTCACAGTTAAAATAGCATAGAAATTGAAATTTGAACTGTGATGGGAGACTGACATTATTTAACTGAACTGGGGTAACTGAAATTTGTGCATAAGGAACCATGCAAAGTGAATACTGTCTGTATTCCAAAGCATGACATATATGTAAATCAACGTTTGTGGTTTCAATAATGGTATGCAAAAGCCATACTTCAAACAACTGTCTTGATCTTTTGGTTTAAACCAATTTATGGTTAGTTTTTCTTGTTTTTGCTTTTACTTGATGATGTGGCATTCAAAGAGCCTACACTAGGAGTAGAAAATGGACCAACTCTGCCTATTTCTCTGTGTTTACATTATTAGAATCATACTCTGTCTACGGAGTTTTTGTAGAATCTGTTTAAGTTGTTTATAAAAGTTTGAATAATACTAGATTTCCACAACTCCATAAATCCATTTAACCTGGCAAACTCAATAGTATGTCACAGAGTGGTAAAATTTAATACTCAATATGCCCATCATCACCTGTCCCATATTGTGACATTCCTACCCTTTTCTCAGGGTCCTGTCAATGCCACATGTGCCATAGAGGCACACCCCGTGCCCAGCTGACAGAAAACTCAAGTGAGGGTCCCATTGTTAAGCCATATAGTAAATATCTATAAAGTTTAAGATTTTTTAAAAAATTTATTCATGATAGACATAGAGAGAGAGAGGCAGAGACACAGGCAGAGGGAGAAGCAGGCTCCATGCCAGGAGCCTGACGTGGGACTCGATCCCGGGACTCCAGGATCGTGCCCTGGGCCAAAGGCAGGTGCCAAACCGCTAAGCCACCCATGGATCCCCAATATCTATAAAGTTTAATCCTCTAATTTTTAGGTAAACATTTAAATATAAACTTTAAATATTTTTCCATTCATTGTGTAGACCATTGGCCTAAACATTCTGGTTGTGCTTGAGTTTTGCTAAGGGAGAAGGTCCTTTGTGGGAAGAGGTCAGTTCTTCCCCAATGACAGCAGGGTGATTGGGAGTTGATCATCTTCAAAGTCAGAGTTCCCAATTCCGGCACAGTAGATTTCCCTGGGAAACTTTGAAAAGTACCAGTGCTGGAGGTTCCACCCAGAGCCTTTATTTTAATTTTTAATTTTATTATTTTTTAAAGATTTTATATATTTGAGAGAGCATGAGAGAGAGAGAAAGAGAGAGAGAGAGAGAGATCGAGCACACCAACAGGAGTGGGGGAAGGGCAGAGAGAGAAGCAGACTCTCCACTGAACAGGGAGCCTGATGTGGGGCTCCATCCCAGGACCCAGAGATCATGACCTGAACTGAATCAGAGGCTTAACTGACTGAGCCACCCAGGTACCCCTCACCCCAGACCCTTTATATAAAAACCTTTGAGTGGGTATAGGAGAATATGTACATTTTCTTATAGCCCACATTTGGTTCTAATGCACAGGTAGGATTGGCAACTATAGCCTCAAGAGGAAAGCAAATCTTGAGCAAGGTTTTCCTTCCATTGCCAAATTTGAATGACTCTCATTTATATGTATATATTTGTGTACATTTTTGTATATGTATATGTGTATGTATTTGTGTATGTTTCAAAATGCTGAGGAATCCCCTCTGACAAATAGCGTTTGTGTGCTGCCTCCTTAATTATATATATTTGCCAAGGAGGGGGCCTCCTGCAGTCATTTAAATACTGGTAGAAGAAAGTTAAGCTGATGGCTCTACCCTCCAAGATGACTCTATGGTTGTAGTGGAGTCCTGCAAATGCCAGAAGAGGCCTAGGCTTCCTCATGGTGTTCTACCCCTTCATTTGGAGCTTGTTCTGCAGTTAAAAAACAAAAGCCCTTACTAGACCTCCCTGTGGATGATAGCTGGCACAGTGACCATACACTAAAAGATCGTCCTGCCCATCCAGAAGTTTTGAAACACACAAAGCCCAGTTAGTCCAAAGGATGAGGGCCAGATAATCCAAGTAAGACAAGAGTTGCTTTCCAAAGCAAAAGTCCAAAGAGGGGGCAGCCCCAGTGGCTCAGCGGTTTAGCAACTGCCTTCAGCCCAGGGCGTGATCCTGGAGACCCAGAATCCAGTCCCACGTCAGGCTCCCTGCATGGAGCCTGCTTGTGTCTCTGCCTCTCTCTCTCTCTCTCTCTCTCTCTCTGTTTGTCATGAATAAATAAATAAAAATCTTAAAAAAAAAGAAGTCCAAAGAGGTTAGGTGAGTTGTTAAAGGTTTTATAGCAAATGTGCCCCAGAGCTAAGCTGTGGGTTCCTGATTCCCCACCAACTTCTCCTTCACCTATCTAACACAGACTGTGGTCTGAAACCAACTGGCATGGGAATAATTGGGAGTTTATGAAAAGTCAGATTCCTGGGCTCCACCTTAAGCAGGTTGGATGATCATGGGGTGGCAGGGAGGCTGGGAGTCTGCATTTTTACCTGGCTTTCCAGATACATGCTCATTAAGGCAAGCTCACATTGGAGTATCATTGTCCTGGCCTAAGCTGCCGTTATGCAATATTCTGCACTGTGCACACCCTTGTTTATAATGTTCTAGAAATTGAAGAATGAATGGGAAGCGTCTATAGTACTCTTACTAGGTTGTAGTACTTGAACATAGGTCCCAAAGAATGCTCATTTCTTTTTGGTAAGAAGAATAGTGTCTTAATATTTGTAGAAAGGGCAGAGTTATTCATAATATATACAAGTAAGTGTAGAAATTACTTAAATTATAAAAGGCACTGTGATGGACCATTGTGTCCACTGGCCCACCAAGCTTTGCACAATTTAGAAATGCAGGTGCCCTCTGACGCCAAAGCAGTCTGATCTGGGATCAAATCTTGCCTGTGCTGCTTATTAGCTGTGTGAAATTAGACGAGTTATTTAAACTGAGTTTCAGTTTTCACATCAAAAACTGAGGCTAGTTATATCAATCCTGAAGGGCTATGGGGAAGATTAAATCAGAAAATAAATTCAAAGAACTCAATTTCCATTTTAGAAATAGTATTGCTATTTTGGGGGCAATCAGATCATATTTCAGATGTATTGGTAGAATCGACTGAAGAAAACCTTAGGCGAACCCTTTCGTGGGGTACAAAGATGTTTGAAAACCAGCCACTCGCACAAAACCTCGGCTCTGCACTTAATGTGGTAGGAGGTGCAAAGAAATACGAGATGATTCTTCTGTACACAGCCGTAGTTCCCGAGCCCAGGTGAGGCAAAGATGATGGTCATGATCCCCTTGCTTTTGATTGTTCCTTTGTAGTTTCTGATGTGGTAATTTATCCTTGGTGTACCCCACAGGTAAGATAGGGCAGCTGTGATTGTCACCATCACCTCCCATTCCACAAGTTAGGAAACTGAGATTCAGGGGCGTCTCTGACTTGATCATTGCTGCTAATACCCACCCTGAGTTCTGCCCATGCTCCTTTTTTCTACCTATGAAACAATCCGAGGACACCAACCAACCAAGCCTTGTGGCTAATGGTCAGGTGTGTACCTTGGAGTGGTGATGGATTGCCTTTCTTATACCCGGTAGCTTTGCATGTTTTGTTTCCAGGGACAGGGTCTGACCTGGGCTGACTCCCGAAATGGGCCATGATGTGAAAGAGGGATGCTGGCATTGACTTATTGGCATTCTCTTTGTTAACTCTCTCTGCCTTGGCATTTTCATTCCATTACGCGTCAAGTTTGTAAAGGCACATACCACTGGCTACAGCTCATCTCCTTAGTGCTGAATTGAAAATAATTAAAGCACATGTAAAGTCAGCATATCTGTCTTCCAAGTGTTTAAAAAAAAAGGATGTCTTGTTGAAATTGAATTAACTGCTGGAATCAAGAATGCAGTAACTATTTTAAGGAATTCACTTAGACTTTTTTTTTTCCAATCTGTTTTTTAATATGTAACATCGGCCTAGGGCTGCTTACCAACCTCAAAGCAGAGTCCTGTGGCTTTAGTGAGTGAATGTTTGGTGAGTGCCAACCATGGTCAACAGTATCATGATCATTATTATTTTTATCAGCCTTATCATTTTTTATCATCATCATCACCATCACATACAGTTCCTTATGTAATAACTGTACTTTCAAGGACACAGAAACATTTTTCTTTAATAAGCTCCCAAACTTTTTCTTCTCCTCCTCCTCCCAACTACCTTTCCATTTCTGTTGCTCTGGGATTTGGCAACCCAGTTTAATTTATGATGAGAAGACACTCTGGAAAATTGAAACGAGATAACATGAGTTGATTGGGGGAAAAAATAACTTCATCTTAACTCTTGAAGCAGAAGACATCAGGTTTCCTAATTCCTTCCTTTCGTCCTTGAAAATAGAACATCAGCCACGGAGCGCACCTGTGCCGAGTTCTAAAATGAATTTGTGGCAGCCGTTGCCAGAGTAGCAATTAGACAATTAAAGCTAAATTTCACCTGCAGAGGCAGACCAAAAAAAAAGAGAGAGAGACAACAGAAAACTGGCGGTTTGACCTTCCACACTTTGGGATGAGGTAAATAATCCGTGGGAGATATGATGTCATGAATTTGGTATTGGCAGGGAAGTCAGGCAGTGGTGTGGTTCCTGGCTGACCTCCACAGCCTGGGGGACGTTGGTCACAGCACAGAATTCAACTATTTTTTTGTCTGCTTCTCAGCTGTGATGGAGGCACAGTACACTTTCCCTTCTTTCTTCTAGAGTTGTAAATAATCAAGGAAATTATCCAGTCTATCACCCTGCTGGGTTTTTTGCAGGGAACTTGCCATAGTGGGAAAGATCTTTTTGATTTATTTCATTAGTTTTGTTTTTCCCACTCCCGTCCCTGTCGCCACCCCAACTGTGACCTCTGCAAAGAGAGACCTTCTCATCTGCCTGGCTCATCTCTCGACTCATTTCCCATATCAGCCCCTGGTGTGTAACAAGTGCTCAATAAACATTTGTTGCATTAATGTGTTAAAAATGCTTTTGACACATAAAACACAAATCACACACCAACAGCCCAGAGGCCAAATTTGGCTTGCTAGCTTGTTTCTGTTTTTTGTTGTTGTTGTTGTTGTTGGCTTGCACAGTATTGTTAAAAATATTGAATTAGTCGCCAGCATTTAAATATGGTGAGCCTTCGTACAGCAGGCCACATTTCTGGCTTCTCTTTTTTTTTTTTTTTTTTTTTTTTTTTTTTTTTTTTTTTTTTTTTTTTTTTTTTTTTTTTTTAATTTTTATTTATTTATTAGTCACACACACACACACACAGAGAGAGAGAGAGAGAGAGAGGCAGAGACACAGGCAGAGGGAGAAGCAGGCTCCATGCACTAGGCGCCCGATGTGGGATTCGATCCCGGGTCTCCAGGATCGCGCCCTGGGCCAAAGGCAGGCGCTAAACCGCTGCGCCACCCAGGGATCCCCATTTCTGGCTTCTCTTAAAATTCAATCAGAAGATCTGGAATACAGGACCAGCCTTAGGTGAGGAAGAATAGCTTAGGACAGTGGTTCTCCAGATGTGGTCCTCAGATCACCAGGGAAGTTGTTAGCAATGCAGATTCTTCGTCTTTTCCCCATTCCTGACATATGGAATCATCTGGCAGTTTTTATTTTAACAAGTTCTCTGGGTGATTCTGATGGACCCAAAAAGCTTGAGAGCCACTCACTGCCCTTAGAGTGTAAAGAGAGTTGACTGGCTCTGAAAACAGAGTTCCTGGGGGACATCTGGGTGGCTCAGTGGTTGAGTATCTACTTTTGGCTCAGGTCATGGTTCCGTTGTCCCAGGATTGAGTGCCACACCAGGCTCCCCACAGGGAGCCTGCTTCTCCCTCTGCCTATGTCTCTTCCTCTTTCTCTGTCTCTCATGAATAAATAAATAAAATCTTAAAAAAAAAAAAGAAAGAAAGAAAAGGAAAGGAAACAGAATGCCTAGGTCTGGCTTTGCCACTTCCTAAGTTGTATGGGATCAGACAAGTTACCAGGTCTCACCGTGCCTCAGTTGGCTCACACGAAGGTGAGCTAGTATAGTATATATACTAGGTGAGCTAGTATAACCCGAAATTGATACTAGGACCTCCCTCCTAGGGTTAAGATTAAATAAGTAATGGTAATAGCTTAATAAATGTCAATTGATTGTTACCATCACCATGGTCAGCTGAGGATGAACAAACAGCTGCCTCTTTTAGACACAACCTTAGCTGGATCTAGGACACTATCCAACATGTTTACTTCCTTCATGTGACTTGCTGGGCCCCTGTGGGCACTCAGGTTGTCATCCTTGACAGGAACCCACTTTTTCAGTATCAGCAATGATTCCTATGCTTTCCCATCAAAGAGTTTTACTGTATATTGTGTGCCTACTGGGTACCAAGCACTAAGCTAGGCATATTTTATCCCTTTCTCTTTCCCAGCATCCATACAAAGTTGATATTATTATATTCACTTGACAGATGAAGAGCTGGCAATTCAGAGAAGTTAAGTAATTTGCCTAAAGCCACACAGCTGCCAAATGGCAGAGCGGGAATCCAACCCAGGTATAGAACTCGAAAGTCTGTCTTGTTTTCTCTTTACCTGTGTGCCCCCAAGTGGGACGCATGCCACAGCAGTTTAAAAATGATTTTATATGGCACTGAATTGTTTCTAGGTGGTAAGGAAGATGGTTTCAGTTGGTGTACAAATTCTACACTATGTACAAATAAAGTACATTGTGAAAAAGTTAATGCATTCTACATTCTTCCACAAACGTGAGGGGAAAGTCTTAAGTGTTACTTGTAGGTCTTTTCTCTTTTATTTTTAATTTTTTAATTTTTATTTTTTAAAAGATTTTATTTATTTATTCATGAGAGACACACACACACACAGAGGCAGAGACACAGGCAGAGGAGAAGCAGGCTCCATGCAGGGAGCCCGACGTGGGTCTCCAGGATCACACCCTGGACTGAAGGCGGCGCTAAACCGCTGAGCCACCAGGGCTGCCCGTCTTTTCTCTTTTAGCTGAAATTCCGGTTTAATAATCTTTAAGATTGTGTGTTTTAGTTATGTGAATTGAAGATGTATTTTCATGGATGGCATTAGAAAAAAGGAAGGGAAATCCTATGCTTATATGGGCACTTAAAAATCAGAGCATATGAAAATGTTTCTCTTTATGTTGAAACATAATTGTATTCGATGTCAAAACTTTTTTTTTTTTTTTTGGAGATGTCAAAACTTTTTGTTTAAACATTTCTGATGGAAGTCTTACTAAAATGGTTTGTCAAGAATAACCAGCACAGATTCTGACCCAAAATAGGTGTTTGGTCAAGGTTCGCTGACCCAAAGTGCTTCATGTACTCCCTGGCTTTTCAAATGATGTGTCATTTAGTCTGATTTTACTCAAGGTTACTAGCTAATAGATCTTTAACACCTCTCTACTACTTGTAATCTTGCTTTTTTTTTTTTCTTGTTCAGCCTCCTGGCCTTTGCTGGACAAATGTGTTTAGTAAAATTGCTTATGTTTTTAAGACTTCTTTTTTCCCCAATACATTTTCTATTTATAGCAAGTAAAAATAGTCTCTCTATATAAAATTATATAAAACTCCTTTTGAAATTGATTTATTTTAATGAAACAAGGAGCCGGTTAAAACTATGCTATGAATAATATTAAAGGTAGTCTGTAAAAAAAAAAAAAAAAAAGGGTCTGTGAATATGACGTATATGTCATGGAGGGGAGATATAAATGACAAATACTTAGAAACAGCCACTCTGATCATAAGGAGAGAGCTCACGAATGTCCTCCCTTCTGCCAAGAGTCCTTAAAGCCTCTGCTTAGACTTCAGAGGGTATCTGCTGCCAGTTCTTTCTTTCTCCATTCTGGCAGCTGGCCATCCATGTTACCCTAAAGCTGCACCTGACAACAACAACAAAAAAATCAGGCCATGACCGAGGAAAGGTAAAGAAGGGTGTGAGTTAACTCATGTCAGTAAGCCTCATAGCATTTCTGGAATTGGAGTTGGGACCCTACTCTGTAGGGGCAGAGACCACAGCCCTGTGACTCAATGACTCATGCCAGATCAGCACCACCCACAAGGAGGAGTTTAAATTGACCAAGGGATCCCAACTGGAGGAAGAGTGGCAGGAGCATGGATTATGCTTGTGGGCTTGCTGCTTCTTATAATTACTTTTGTGGCCCCATGCCCCAAATCTCTGAGAAAGAAGAGTAACCTCAGGAATTTTATCTCAGAAACTGGGGAGCTGGGCTGGTGGGTGAAGTCTTTGGGATAGATCTAGGGAGGCCTGAGTTGGTTTCCTGGATCTCCATTACTAGCATTTGACGTGGGACAAGTCATTTAACCTCTCATTATCTACAAAAGTGGGAATAGTATACTAGATAATTAAGCTGACAGGAGCAAAGATGTCACACAGAACCTAGTATGTAGCATGTATGATTTATTGTTGAAGATGAAGGTAGAGTTGGTGAGAGTGGCTGGCATTATGTTCTTCCCACCCCAAATTCTGCAAGCCAATGCATTGTGCTGGGACCACCATTTGATCATGTATTAGGGTTCTCAAGAGAAACCTATCTCTCTAGATCTATACTTATATCTCTATCTATATAGGTATAGAGATTAATGCAGATTTATCTTAAGGATTTATTTTATATTTGTTTAAAGGAATTGGTTTGGGCCCCTGTGGATGTCAGCAAGTCCAGAATCTGCAGGGTAAGCTGGCAAGCTGGAGACCCAGGGAGGAGTTGGAGTTAAGAGTTCAGAGGCATTCTGCTGACTGAATTCCCTCTTCTTCCAAGGAGGTCGTCTTTTCTCTTAAGGCCTTTAACTGTTTGGATGAGGCCCACCAACATTACAGAGGATAATTTGCTTTACCCAAAGTCTATTTAAATGAAAATCTCATCTTAAAAATACCTTTACAGAAACATATAATGTCATACCATATCATGTCCAGGTACCATGATGCTGCCCAATTGACATATGATTATCATCCCAGATAGTGTTCCTTCCTGTCATTGGGTGGCCACTGGTGGAACCCCATTGATTTTCTTCCATGTTAAACAGAATTCTTTATATTGCTAGGGGCAGAACACTAATTCAAACTGGTTTAAAAAAATGTGGGGGTGGGAGGGAGGAATCACTGATTCGGCTCAAATGGTCAGAGGTTTCTAGCTTTTAGATCAGGGTTCCATATAGTATGAGGACCTCTCTCTATTCCCATTCTCCTGTGCAGGCTAGACTGCTGCCAGCTACTCTTAGCTTTAAAGTCTTCCCAGAGTCTTTTTCTTCTCAAAATTTCCAACAGAAGTCCTGGGCCTCAATCTTATTGACCCATTTGGGTCATGTGCCCATCCCTAACCCCATCATGCAGCAGGGGGAATGAATGTGTGGATTAGCTTAGATCAGGTCTTGTGGCCTCTACTGTGGCTGCACTTCCACACCACCCAAACCGAGTGGCCTGAAGCACTGAAAAAGCGCGGCTTCCCATGGGAAATCAGATGGCCACATACAGAAAGAGGACGGCTTGCTGGAGGGGCTACATCACAGAACTGCTCTAGCTTCGCACACCCAATGCTCTTCTTCTTGCCTTCACCTTTTTCTCTCTCCCTTCTTTCTCCTCATCAGTGCATAAACCCCTTTCTATCCCTTTAAAAACCTGGTTCTTTGCTTCCTGATTTTGAAACTCCCAATTCATTTAGGAAAGCAGATGCTTCAGAAGCAGGCTGCCTCAGAGAAGCAGTTTTGAGCCTGATCCTGTTCACATGATTATTGTCCAGGGACAGTTTGGTACCAGCTGATCCTTCAGAGCTTCTGTTCCTGGTGTGGGAGGATGGAACTCAGAGTAACTGGGTCCTAACTTGACTGTGCACTGTAGAAAGGCGAGTTATGCTTCCTGTGGCTTCCCTTTGTCCACTTAGCCAGGGGTCTATAGGAAGCTGTTTAGATTGGAAATATGGGACTTACCTATGAATTGTAGCAGATGGGAAGAAATGTCTCTCTAGAAAGACCAAAGATGATGGGAAAGTCTCCTTGCCAACACTTTTGAGGTCATAATTATGTGTGTGTACATATGTATGTATATACATATATACGAAATATATGTATTTTAAGTCAGCTTCATAGAGATAATCCACCAGACAGTTCATAGAGATAATCCACCAGTTTCATATATACAAAATATATGTAAAGTCAGCTTCATAGAGATAATCTACCAGACAGTTAACGTACAATTCTTTGTATTTTAGTATTTTCACAGGATTGTGAAATCACCACTAAAATCTAATTTAGAACATTTTTTTTTAATCCCTTAAGTAAACCCCATGGGTATTAGCAGTCACTCTCCATCCTCCTCTTCCTCCAAGCCTCCAGCAACCACTAATCACTTTCTGTCCCCAGAGATTTGCACACTCTGGACATTTCATATAAATGAAGTCAGACCCTCTCTAGGCTTTGTGATTGGCTTCTTGCATTCAATGTGATGTTTTCAAGGTTCATCCACTCTGGTATGTGTATCAGCGTGCCCTTTGTTTTTATTGCCAAATCCTCTTCCATTGCCTAGATACACCACAGCTGATGGGCATTTGGACTGTGCCCACTCTTTGGCTATAGTAAGTAATGCTGCTGTGAAACATTTGTGTACACATTTTCATATATATGGATGTTTTCATTTTTCTTGTGTATATGCCTAGGAAAGGAGTGGCTTTCCTGAGTCACAAGGTAACTGTGCTTAAATTTGAAGAACTGCTGAACTGTTTTCCAGAGTGGCTGTACCACTTAGGTTCTCCACCTCTTCACTAACACTTGTTATTGTCTGTCTGTTTTGATCATAGCTATTCTGGTAGATGCAAAGTGGAGTCTCATGGTATCTTTGATCAGCATTTGTCTAGTGGCTAATGGTACTGAGTGTCCGTTCATGTGCTCATTGGCCATTTGTATATCTTCCCTGGAAAAATATATGTTACCTATTTTTTCATTAGGTTGTCATTTTATTATTGAGTTGTAAATATTCTTTATATATTCTGGCTGCGAACACTTCTGACATTGGTTCTTCACGTCCTACGAGGCCTTGACTTCTAACAGCTTCTGGGTGAATGAGAATATCTTTTATTCAAGCCTGAGGCAAAACCAAGAGATGGACGAAGCTATAATTGATAACATTCCCAGTGGTTTGGGTGTGTCATTTAATGATGTCTCTGAACCTGAGTCTTTGTTCCCTCCAAGTTTTTTTTTCCTTGAAAAAATGTCAAAATACTGAAATGAAAGGACAGCACACAGAACCTCTCTATATCTTCCCCTAGATTCACCAGTCATGAACATTTTGCCACAGTTGCTTTCTTGTTCTGTGTGTGTATGTGTGTGCATGTATATACAACTTAACAGAGCTGAAAACTTTGAAAGTAATTTGCAGACATATTGCTACATACAAAGAACTCTAGCATATGTAGATGGTAAACCAGGATCCACTCCTACATAACCACTGTAACTTTCTCACATCTAAGAAATATCATATTAATTCAGTAATATCTAATAAATAGTCCAGATTTCTCCAGTATTCCCCCAAATGTCTTTTCATGCCTTTAAAAAGAAAATCCAGGATCCATTCAAGATTCACATGTTACCTTTGCTTGTGTCATCTCCTACTCTCCTATGAGATAGAAAATTTTCTCCCTTTTTTGTCTTTTGTGACATTGATATTTTTTGAAGTATCCAAACTATCTTGTAGAATGATCTATGCTCTGGGTTTGTTGGATTGTAGAATGATCAGTGCTCTGGGTTTGTTGGATTGTTTCTTTAAGATTGGAATTAGGGTAGACTTTTCTTGGTAAGAATATTGCATGGGTGCTGCTGTGGGTTTCCCCTCCATCTGGAGGAACATAACATGAATTTGTCCTGTAATTGGCCATACTTATTTTGATCATTTGATCAAGAGATTGCCTGTCAGATCTCTTCATTGTAGAGGTAACTTTCCCCCACTGTAGTTAATAAGTAATCTGTGTCACTATCTCCTTCCCTGAAATCCTTCCACCCCATTGTTCTAGCATGCACTGATGAGCCTCACTTGGATTGGTTGTTACAGGGGAAGTTGCAAGACATTGATTTTTCTAATTCTACCATTCATTGTCCATTTTGAGGCTGACATTCTTCTGTCAAGAAGAGCTTTACCAAAAAAAAAAAAAAAGAAAGAAAGAAAGAAGAGCTTTACCTTGTACTTTCTCAGACGTTAAAAATTTTACTTTTCTCCTTTTCCCCTTTTTTTCTTTTTGAGTATCATGATGAACTCAAGAATCACTTTAATCATTGTTGTTTCCTAACTCAAAAAGCTATTTATCCTCTCAACAGGTGTTTCTGAGTGCCTACTATGCAGTAGGCATTACTGTTCAAAAAAAAAAAAAATCAGATTACCTTTAAGGCCTCTTTCAGCCCTAAACTAATTTCTGGTTCTATGACCATTGAGTAAATCACTTCCTTGTATCTGTGTTTTTGTATTTATCTCTGCCTGCCTCTAAGTTATGTATTTAATTCCATGTGTTTGTTGATTTTATTTTAGTGTTTTGTCAAAATGTTTTTATAGATTTGCATTTCTGTTTTATTAAAGAAGGCAAAAGCAAGCAAAGAACTTTAGGATAATCTGTATCTCTTAGTGTTCCAAGTTTAGGCTTAGACCAACTCTATGGGCTCAATGAAGCTTCCAGGGCTGACTAAAATAGGTAGCGGCCCCCTGAGTACTTCCAGGTCCCCTGGGTGAAGTAAATGACCTTTTAACGTCACAGCATTGTATTAGATATACTTCTAACTTGCATTCATTAAGTACTTGACCATCAACTCCCTCCCTGTTATTAACAAAAATAACAGTTAAAATACCACAGGTGATTCTACCTGCAATTCTATTAAATAAGGTTTGTGCCCAGATTATGTGTGACATAAGAGACACGTCTCTTTTTTTTAGAACCCACTTGCTGCTTGTAGTGTGGGCTTCTCACACATGGAGATTTCATGTTTCAGATTCTGTCTTACGTAGTTAAAAATATAAAATTACATTTTGCATTTGTACTCTTATTACACAATGTACATTTTAGTCTCTGTAATACGTTTATAATGATCTCTCCGTGTATGGGATCATCAGTTATATTGTACTCTTTGGTAATTCAAAAGATAAGTTGATTGTGACTCAATTATTTTTGCCTTGTACAATGACTTCAGAACCTAACCCCTAAGATGTCTCTATTATCCTGTTCTTGCAACTCCATCTCTAGGTAGTTTTGACGTCTCTTTTCCTTTTGAACTTTGTTTTTTTCTCTTAGATGATGAAATCCACTAGCCTCACTTAATTAATCCCACAAGAGTGCCAGTCTATCAGTTATGCCCGTGCCCTCCTGCCTCCCCCTCATCTCTGCTCTACTCCGGTAACTGGCAGGAGAAATGAAAACTATTAAACTAAGATACCCTTGGTGACAATTTTACAGCTGTCTTGAAAATAGCTCCTTGCGCGCAATAAAAAAAAAGCCAGTGCACAGCTGGTAAATGCAAACATATCAACTTATTGTTTTTTCTGAACTGCTGCTCTTTCCTTGGGAAGGCTAGATTTAGAGCTTACATCATTTGTGAGTCTTTGGTTGCACGCAACAGAAAGTGCTTTTGCTAGCTTCAATAAAAAGGAAGGATGTAGAGTGCCTTACAGATTCTAAGGCAAAGCAGAAAAAGCAGACCTCTTGAAAGAGCAGGACCTGAGGATCAAGGGAGCAGGAACCCATGTCTGTTGATTGGCCTTCTTTAATATCGTACTTCTCTGCTGAAAATGGTAAAGCATGGGAGAGAAAAATGGAAATTGTTTTCCCTGGATCACGTACTTGGTAGGGGGTGGAGGAATGGAATATGATAGACATTCCCAACCAAAATTGGGGAGGGAGCCTGCTGCCAAGAGAAATTTGAATGGCTCTTTCCAGAAGAAGGTAAAAGAAGTTGGCCAGACAGGTAGCCCTGACCTCAATCCAGCACCTCCATGTATCTTTGTCAAGCATTGTCTGTGATGCCTGATACTGTAAAGCATTATGCCGCTTTTCCTGCACTAACAGCCACCAGCCCTAGATCAAGCCTTGTCTCACAATCTGTTTCCCTGTCCCCTTCTTTGAACGTCCTCTCTCTGGGCTGTTCCTCTAAGAACGCTGGTAGTCAGTATCAGCTCGATAGATGAAAAAATGTGAAAGGCAAGAGAGCAACAAAGATAGGAGAAAAATGGCTGAGAATGGGTTAAACTGGTTGACTTTCTTCTGGAGATATCCAGCTGTCAAATGTTTATTTCCAGAGACCCAAACCTTCCTCATTAGAAATTCCCTGGCTTGGTCACTGCTGCCTGGAGCTGTGGGTGTGTAAATGTCAACTCTCTCACTAGCAAGTCAGTGAAATTTGCTGATGACACAAATCTGCGTAGGTTTGGGAGAAGGCAGGATTGTGAGAAACTCCAGATGCATCACAGCAAACTGTGTGAGTCACTCAGACTGGTCAATGGAGAGTCTGCGGGTTGCCTGGAAGTGGGAAGGAAAAGAGAAATTAGCATATTTAGCACCAGAAAAGGGGAAAAAATACAGTCAAACTTGAGGGCAGCGGTGTTATTAACTGGCCTTCTACAAAAATCATCTCAAGTTCTTTCTTGGAACTGTGTACTAAATTTGACTCTTCCTATGTCAGAGAGAGAAAAAGGAAAAAATAGAGCAGAGCATCAGAGCGAGGCTGAGATGAAGTTCCTGGTTCCTATACCCAGAATCTATTTTTATTAATGTTGATAATAATAACAGTTAACCGTTTATTGATGACTTAACTGAATTACTGAATAGTACGGGGTACTATTACTGGGCATTTTATGTATAGCATCAGTCGGCTTAGTAAGTACATGAGGAAATTCAGCTGACGACACCGAGGCTCAGTTTGATTGTCCACGGTGTTCAGTTCATAAGTGGTAAGAAAAGGATGCAAAATAAAGACGTTACCACTCCTGCCATAGAAGTAGCAGGTGCATCATTTCTTAATGCCTCATGCATTGTTAGTGGATGTCCTTCATTGTGAACCTGAGATGTCTGTGATAAAGAGCCTGTACCAAAGCCCCCCATTGGACATGTAAATATTAATATTTTCATTTAACAGATACCTATTAAGCTGTTCCTCTATGCTAGATACACACCTTTATTACCGGAGCAGAATCCCCACTAGGACGGTCAGCTTTTTAATGCCCATTTTTTACTCACGGGCCAGATGCTTTTTAGATGTTTCTCTGATTTGGGGGCCTCTTTGAGCTTCTCACATCCTTTTTTAACCCCTTGATCAAAGGAGTAGAATGTGACAGACATCAGTCCCTCTCTGCATTTATAACTTTAAACTGCGTTGGGCTTTAATGCATTTACTTAAGAATGAGGTTGAAAAAAGAGGAAGTCCCAATGGGATGGGACAGGGAAGAATCAGGCATTTAATAGTAAGCAATGAGGAAAGAAAAGCTGACTGTTTCTGAGCACCTGCTAGATTTCAGAACACATTACCATATTTAATTCTGGCAAAAATCCTGTCACGAACAAGTAAACTGCCATTTTATTTTATTATTCAACATACTACTAGTATGGAAAGCTTCGATGGTTTGCCCAAGGATGCACAGGTTGCAAATGCAAAAGTCAGTCTTTCATTTCCTTCTTCTCTTTCTCTCTCTCATCCTTGTGGGCTCCACCTTCCAAATATATTAAGTATCTGACCACTTCAGAGTAAACAGCCCCTCTGGTACCCACATCCCCATCTGAACCACCTTCCTCTCTTGCCAGAATTATTGAACACAGTAAGCTGAAGTCCGTGGAGTGGCCTGCAAGGGCTTTGGAGGGTCTCTATGATTCAGAACCACAATTGTAACCTCAGGGACTGCCTCTCCTCCTGTCCTTCCCATCACTCGCTGCACTCAGCCATCTGGCCTCCAGCTGTTCCTTGAACACCTGAGCTGAGTTCCTTCCCAGGGACTTGGCACTTGCAGTTCCCTCTGCCTGGAATGTTCTTCCATGTAGCTTATTTACTCACATCCATCATGCCATCTTCCCAGTGAGACTGGCTCTGTCCAGACTACTGAAAATTATAGCTGTACCAGAGGCCCAGACGCAGGGTGGTGTGGTAGGCTGAAACTGTTAGGTGGCTTCTTGACCTCATTCCCTGATGTCACTGCCACAGTTCTGATACATTACAGGGCCACAGGCAAAGGGAAGGCCATTTGGGCCTACAATCACAAAGAAGTAAATTCTGCAACAACTTGAACGAGCTTGGGGTGGATACCTCCCTGGAGCCTCCAGATAAGAGATCCACCCACCAACACCTGGTTTAAGACTTGCGACAGCCAAGCAGAGAAGGGCTGCAGAGCCCCCTGGACTTGGACCTACAGAACCTTGGGATAATGAGTGGGTGCTGTTTCCAGCTGCTAAGTCTGTGGCGCGTTGCTGGAGCACAACGAACCGAGATGGCAAACAGGATTCACCTCTCCTGGATGGCAAACAGGAGTTGATCACTGAGCAGAGCCTGACCACACACAGCTGTGTTGAGGAGGGTTTGGAGACTCCACCATGGTTTAGAGTAGCTGCATATCAGCGTGTATCCGGTCTGGACTCTTCCTACCGACCTGGGATGGTGCAGTTACATGGACTTCATCAAGCGGTCGGGCTGGGTTCAGAGACAGAGAACATGGTGCCATTAAAACCAGCCAGCAGAATCAGAAATCAAGAATTTAAGGATCTCTTAGTCTGTTTGGGCTGCTCTGACAAAAATACAGACTGGGTGGCCTATAAACAGCACAGATTTCTTTCTCACAGTTCTGAGGCTGGAAAGGCTAAGATGAAGGTGCTGGTGGATTCTGTGTCTAGTGAGAGCAGGCTTCCAGATTCAGAGACTGCTGTCTTCCTGCTCTGAGACCTCAGGTCTCTTCTCTAAGGGTGCTAATCCCATTTATGATGGCTCCACCCTCATGACTGAGTCACCCACCAATGACCTCACCTCTTCATACCATTTGAAGGTCAGGATTTCTATATATTACTTGGGGTTGGGGGGGGGGGGGGGGGGGGGCAGGCAAATATCCAGTCTTTAGCAAAGACCTAGAATGTAAATCCTGTTAGGGCACAGCTTTTTGCTTGTTATAGTTATTGTCCTATCCTTGGTGTCTAGAATAGTGCCTGGCATATAGTGGATTCTCCGTAAAATTTTTTGATTAATGATCTAGGTCCCAAGGGATAGGAGTTAAAATCTGGCCTGGCAGTTAACTGGGTATATGGGTGCCCTAGTGACCTGAAGTCAAATTCCATTTCTACCACTCTACCATTTCCCTCCCTCCCTCCTTCCTTCCTTCCTTCCTTCCTTCCTTCCTCCCTCCCTCCCTCCCTTTCTTTCTTTCTTTCTTTCTTTCTTTCTTTCTTTCTTTCTTTCTTTCTTCTTCCTCATTTCCTCCTTTCAAAGAGGGAGACAAGAGGATTTCTTTGCAGTGGGTTGCGAAAATTAATTGAGATACCGTGCAGAAAATGCTGGACCCAGGGCTGGCACCTGGTCAGATTTACTGTGTGGAAGCTATTTTAGGATTACTGTATCAGTCAAGGTTCTTAGCAGCAGCCGTGAGCTCAGGCTGATTTAATCAGGGAGATCTCTATTCAGAGGTTATCAGGAAGCTTACCGAATCCTCGGGAAGGCTGGAGAGTCAGATTCTGAGTGCAGACAGATCAAAGGGAGGCAGTCTTTTGAGTCAGACAACCAGAAGCGCACCAGAAAATAGGTTCATGGGGACATGGAGGCTGACACTGCAATGGCTGGGGTTTCAGTCACGTACCTCAGGGTGCCCGACCTGGACACCGGCCTCCACCCTGCCACCCCTAGAAGCCCACGTTGCAGCTGTTGAAAGACTCACAAGATGCCCCATTCTTGGTTCTTTGTGTCATTAGATCCATATTCTAGTCCATGTTCTGGCCTAGACAAGTACATGTGATTGGTCAGACCTGGCTTATGCCTGTGCTCCAGCCACCAGGAGAGCCAGCAAGTGGGGTTTTGGCTTTTCACCCTCTCCAGTGTGAGATAGGCTCTGTCTTCCTTTTAGAAAGCAAGGATTCTCAAAACCTTAAAAGAGCTTAAGTGCCAGGCAGCACCCCTCACCCTACCCCTGCAAAAAAGACAAAACTCCCTGCATTCATCATTCAGTGGCGGATGTGGGGTCAGACATACCATTTCAAGAGGGCAGGGAAAGCTCTAATATCTAGTCTCAGGATGATTCCAGGTGGGAGGCATGATTCATGGGGGCCTTAAATAGATCTAGAGGAGGGTGTCTTTTATTCCATTTAATACTGGCTTTCAACTTGACCTCTTATGATTAATTCTGCACCAGAGTCATGCATAATTAAAGGGTCACTTATCTTTGACCTCAGAATAGGGTTGTAGCAGGATGCACCTGTACAGGTTGCACCTGTAAGGATGAGCTTTATCTGAACCCAAGTCCAGAGCTCTTGGCCTTTATGCTCTGATAGGACCTACGGAGTCCTGTGACACGTCCAAGGGTGAATCATTCTGAGGTAATAAGTCAGTATTGACTGTCATTCTTTTCCTGCAGTTTTTACACCTGAGAACACCTTCTAAAAAATAACCTGGGGTGCCTGGGTGGCTCATCACATAAGCATCTGACTTTGGCTCAGGTCATGATCCCAGGGTCCTCGGATTGAGTCCCACATCAGGCTCCCTGCTCAGCAGGAAGTTTTCTTCTCCTTCTCGCTCGCCCTGTACCTCTCCCCCTGCTCATACTCTGTCTCTCTTTTGCTTGCTCTCTCTTCTCAAATAAAAGCTTTTTAAAAAAATCTTATGTTAATAGGTAACATTTATGCTTGTCATTTTGTGGCTGCTGGCTAAATGCTTTAAGTTGTACATGGTCTCATTTAGTTCTTCCTTTTGTGAAGCATGGTATAATTACGCCCATTTTATAGACCAGGAAACTGAGGCTTGGGAAACACATCAACCAGGTTGTAGATGGTAGAACTTGGACGTTGAACCAAGGTGTGCCCAACACCAAAGGATATGGTCTTCATCACAAATTTACATGAAACTGACAGAATGTGAGCACTAAAAGCCTTTTGCACAGCAAGCTGTGCTCTTTGTCGTTCAGCATTACAGAAGGTCAATTTTGGTGAAGTCTGCCATAAAGACTGTAGAAAATTCACAGATGCTCTTTTAGATTTGGGGTGGGATTTGGGAATTTTGGGGTCCCCAGGTCTTTCCTCAAGGTTTTGCCTGCAGATGAAGTTTTTTTTAATGTAGTAGCAGTATGACAGAACATATAATTTTTTTCTGTAATCAGGATAATGAACTGAGCTTGCCTATATTTATTTCCATTAGCACAGTGATTACATATAATTAAAACTAAGACATCATCATCAGAAAAGGTCAGATAACAAAAAACATAGGATGAACAGATGAATTATCTTTTCACAGAAAAGATTTGTGCAGGCCCACCCAGAAGAAATGCCCATGTCCCTCCCTCCCCTTCAGCAGCCCCCAGTGCTCCCTGCTACCTTCTCCTTTTCTATTACATTTCACCTTTTAAACCTACTCTTTTTTCTTGTATTTCTTTTCTGTCCTCCTCCCTTTAAAATGTAAGCTCCTTGAGGGCAGAAGCCTTTGTTGCCTTCTGTGATGCATCTCAAATGTCAGCAGGAGTCTTGCTGCGTTGTCAGTGCTCAGTAAATATTTGTTGAATGGATGAGTGATAAATAGTAGTAGAAGTAAAATAAGATGAGAGGAAATTCTTTAAAACAAGGGCATGCATTTGCATGACTGCTTCAGTTCTCTATTGCTGTGAGACAAACCACCTCACAATGTGGTGGTTTAAGGCCATAACCAATCTGTGGCCTACCTAGTGTTCTGTGGTCAGGAATCTGGGCAGGGTTCAGCTCCCATGGCTTGCCTCTATTCCCCATGGGGTTGCCTGGGGTCGTTGAGCCGGTTCTGGAGAATCTGAGCTGGCCCTTCTCAAGTGACTGGGTGCTGATTCTTGGCTGGGGTCCCTTCGTTTTCCTCATGTGGCCTGTCTCTGCACATGGCCCTTCCTCTTGCAAGGGTCTTTCTTTCCATATGGCCTCTCTCTCCAGACAGTCAGGAATTCTTCACGGGGTGGCCATGTTCTGAGTGTGAAAGGGTTGCTGCAAGGCATCTCAAGGCCTCAGCTCCAACATCCCAGAACATCCCTTCCGCTACATTCTGTGGTGAAAGCCAGTCTGTCCCAGAGCCAGCCCAGATTCGAGAGCTGGGGACAGGGATGCTGCCTCTTGGCCGGAGACATTGCAGAAAGGGTGTGGATGGAGGGGAGGGGGCTCCTTTTGTGTTCTGAGGGTTTTCCCCCCCAGTTTACTTTATTGTGGTAATATACATGTAACATACAATTTATCATTTTAGTCATTTTTAAGTGTGCAGTTCATTGGCACCAAGTGTATTCATGCTGTTGTGAGGCCATCACCACCATCCATCTCCAGATTTTTTTTGTACCTCCCTAAACTGAAACTTCCGCATCATTAACCAATAATCCCCCATTCCATGCTCCCTCCCCCAGCCCCTGGTAACCACCTTTCTATTTTCTGTCCCTATTAATTGGACTACTCTAGGGATAACCTATCTAAATACTTTTTTTAAGGATTTTTATTTATTTATTTCATGAGAAACACAGAGAGAGGCAGAGACATAGGCAGAGGCTTCCTGTTGGGAGCCTGGTGTAGGACTCAATCCCAGGACCCCAGGATCACAAGGTGAGCCAAAGGTAGATGCTCAATCACTGAACCACACAGGTGCCCTTATCTAGATACTTCTGCATGGAATGATACAGTATTTGTCTTTTTGTGATGAGCTTATTTCATTTGGCATGATAATGTCCTCAGTGAGCATCCATGTTATAGCCTGGGTCAGAATTCTGTTTCTCTTGAAGGCTTAATATATACTTTTTTGTATGTAGGTACCACGTTTTATGAATCCATTTATCCTCCAATGGGCACTTAAGTTGTTCCCACCTTTTGGCTACTGTGAATAATGCTACTATGAACACAAGTGTACAGATACCTGTTTGAGTCCTTGCTTGCAGTTCCTTTGGGTATATACCCAACAGCGTATACTGTTTAATTTTTTGAGGAGCCTCCAGACTTTTCCACAGTGACTGCACTATTTCACAGAGAGGGAGCTTTTTAAAATAACCTATTAGACCACAGTAATGTAATCTCATTTTCTTTATAGCCTATATTCACCACCTTTATAAGGACTGATTTTAACTTCTTTTTTTTTTTTTCCTGCTGAAACATATTATAATGCACATTTCCCCCCTTTACTTTGTTTTTGAAGTCTTCCTTTCTTTTTCCACATGTATTTATCGTCCTGGAGAACTTCATTGTGTGAGGTTTTCTACCATTTCTAGATTACTCCTCCATTTAGTGAAGAAAAGGTCCATTCCAAGTTCCGCTAAATAGCAAGGGTCACTTACCCCAAGGTTTCTACACTCTGCATTGCTTAAACTCTGCAGCTCACACAGATTTCTGGGCAAGGGCAGCATCATTTCCCTGAAAAGCTTTGGAGAATTGCCCTAGAAGACGGCTCTGAAGTACCTTCAACTTCTCAGCATCTTGCCAGCCCTCTGTGACTAATCTGAAAATGAATCTTTTGAGAAACAAGAGAGAAAGAGAAAAGCACCCTCCCAAGACAAATAACGAGAAATTGCTAAAAATAATAGATGCTTTCTTGTTTCTCTTCCTAAAGGCCATATTTTTGGCTGGCTTTAACTATTATTCATTCCCCTGGGGCACATTTCGTTTTTGCTGAAAGGTTGTATAGTAAGGTGGGATAGCTTATAATTTAGGCTACAAATTGTGTGTGACGTTTCTGTATCTTGTGGTTGTTCTTATCTCTATTGTTGCCTAAGAAGAGCTTTTCCTTTCATAGGCATTGTTTGAAAGTAGGTAATGCTCCTCACGAACAGACATCCCCCTTCTGTAAAGATGTATATAATATGGCTCATTTCTGTGTTTTTTTAAAGACTGAGATTCATGATTTACCCCTCATGTTCACAGTACTGTTCTATACCCCAACCCATAACAGAAGTAATTCTGTTCTTTGTGTCCCTAGAGCCTTGAATGTTGGAATATTGGAACCATATAAATATGGGTATGTTGGGATTTCTCGGGGCCTTTTTAGAGTAAGGACATACTTCTATTTCCCTTTGAAGGTAAACTCTGGTTCAATACTTTCTAGGGTCCAGGCACCCTAATAGGGATTCTGCAGGGTATTGGTAAAGACCAAGGCCTTTGTGGTCACACGTGTAGGTTTTACTTGATATACGCCTACTTGCTAACTGTATGCTTTGGGGCACGTTATTACATCTTTGTCAGTCTCAGTAATTGCCTCTATAAAATGCAGAAGTCAATAGTACCTATCTCAGTGGTTTGAACTGAATAGTCAAAAGTAGCTTGGTACAAAGTATGACCTAAATAATTATTCTTCTTCTTATAAAGTTATAAATTCCATGAGGACACAGTCACTTGGGGGCGGGGTGGGGGGCACAATCTGTTTCTTTTGATCTTTGAATGCATTGTGTTTATTGATGCATAGTATTCCTTTTTAAAAAAGATTTTATTTATTTGTTTTAGAGAGAGAGAGTGGGCATGAGCAGGAGAAGGGGCAGAGGGAGAAGGAGAGAGAGAATCTTAAGTAGACTCCGCACCGAACATGGAGCCCAACACAGGGCTTGCCCTCATGACCCTGGGATCATAACCTGAGCTGAAATCAAGAGTCAAACACTTAACTAACTGAGCCACCCAGGCGCCCTGATACATAGTATTTCTAAATAATCTGCTAAAAGGAATTGTTACACCCAAAACAATACATATATATTGTAGTGCTCCGTATAATTCAATTTTTATGCCATATTTTCAACTTTAGTAATAATGATCATAGCAACTAAGATTTTTTTTTTTTTTTTTTTTTTTTTTTAGCATTCTAAAACTAAGCATTTTACCTATATTAACTCATTTAATCCTCAAATTAACCTTGGGAGATACGTACTATAATATGTCCATTTTACAAATGAGAAAAGTAAGGCCAGCCAAGAAAAGTTAAGTCACTTCCCTCCCTCAGTAGGTCAGTGAATAGCATAGCCAAAATTTGAACTCACCTTGTCTGGCTCCCAAATCCATGTTCTGCATGAGTTTTCAAAGTTTTTATTCTCAAGACTCCTTTAGTCTGTTAAAAGAACTTGATTTGAGTGGGTTCTATTTATAAATATTTATCATAATCAAACCCTAACTGGAAAAATTTTTAAATTAATTATTTAAAACATAAGAATAAGGAATTCGTTATACGTTATCATAAATACCATATTTTGTAAACAACCTAAATGACTGGGCCCAATGCAATTGTTTTTCAAAATCTTAACATCTAGCTTAATAGAACACAGCTGGATAACCACATTGGCCTCTGCATTCAGTTTGTTGTGGTATCACAAATGATTTAGCCTCTGGAAAACTTTATTGATCATTAAAGAATGAGGACAACATCTTAGTGTTATTATCAGAATAGTTTTATCTCACAGACCCCCTAGAAATATTTTGGGGTTTCTTAGGAGTTTTCAGACCACACTTTGAGAACTACTCTCTACCTTTTCCTCCTCTTCTAGTAAGAAGTATATGAACTAGATAAAACAGGAAAGGGAAGAAGAATTAGTAGCTGTTTTTGAACCACCAAATGATGGCTGGCCCAGTTGGTAGCCAGATGTCACCTACTGCTTCTCATTTCATTTACATGATTAGCCCAAAGAGAAATATTTTTAACATCCATTTTATAGGGAAGAACAATCAGGCTTAAAGATCATCTTGCTCAGAGACACCCCCAGAAGAGCTGAGATTTGAACCCATGTCATCTGAGCCCAAGGTAGCCTGCTTGTTCTGTTCTTTTCACAGGAAGTAGTTGACATACTACACTGTTAGGTAGGCCACTACGAGTGAGGGACCTTTATAGATCAGGACTTTGGGTTGTTAGTGACAGAAGTCCAATTCAAACTTATTTCAACTGAGAAAGGTAAATTTGTTGCCAGCAGAACCAAGCGGTAGATTAACTTCAAGCATGATTAGATCTAGGAGCTCCTCTGTCACCTCACTGACAAAATCAGACCTCATATTTTTCTCTCCGCATCCCTTGGGCTTGCTTCCTTTTGTTTGGCATCATTCTTAGGCGAGATATGACCTGAACACCTCTAGACTTTTTCTAACCAGCTTGACAACCCCTGCAACAAGGAAATGAATCTTTCTCAAAAGTTTCAGCACTAGTCTTGGGAATGACTCCTTCACTTAGAATAAGAGTCTGCCCATAAGCCAATCCCTGATCCACAGCTGAAGGGACAAGTGGCCAGGGTTAAGACCACGTGCCAGTGGTCTGTGCCATGTGCACAGACCACGTGCCAGTGGTTGAAGCCTAAGGGTTGAGAAGAGTTAACCCACCTACTTTTATGTTAGTCAGTCAGTAACCTCATCTGAGAGTGGTGGAGGGGTAGTTCCAGGGTGAAAACCAGGGTGCTTTTACCAAAGAAATGGGAAAAACCCATTAGGTAAAACCCCACAGATGCCCACTATAGATCTCATTTTTCTTATGTATACCATTTAAACTCATACCCTGCATGGAATCCATTGATTTCCCTCCCTGCTCTTCTTCATTCTACAAGGTTATTATATGTGATGCTGTGGTCATTTCAAAATGTTCTTTGGCTCCCTGCTGTTAAGGAACTTGCAGCATTGTCCTGGAGACACATCAGACATTCATACAAAATGCTCTAAAAATAGATACTGAGCAACAAAGTAGCACACAGAAATGAACTTACAGTCCAGGTCAAATGTCTGTGAGCCAAGAGATTGTGCAGAGGGTCATGAAGGACACAAATTTGGGACAGAGCAGCATCTTTGATGTATAAATTACAGAGAAACAGGCTCACTGTGGCCTTTGTTGTGCAAGAGTGTTCTGAAGGAGTCAGCTCCTCTCTACCTGGGAGATAGTAGCTTGAAGTTGAAAGGGTATGAGTTAGAAGTTAGAGACTCAATACTGGGATTTGCATTCTGGTCAGAGTTTGCATGTCCAAGTAGAACTTGAGAGGCACGCTGTTCCTATTCTTTCCATTTTGCTGTCCTCAAATGTGGAATATGTATTTTTCAACAACTGGTATCCAGGTGACCATTCAGTCCTGGACCCTGATGAGCAGTGTCTTGGGATGGTGGTTGTTTCCACTGGAAAGAGGTATAATTCAGGAGAGTGAATGATTGGTTGTTGTTGTCACGATTGAGCCGAACATGGCTTGTATTGATCAACAGCCATGGCCTCAATTTTGTGACTGGATACAGGTAAATTGCAATGTGGTATTAAAACTGATTTAAACAAGATGTTTTTTTAGCAGCTTAGGATTTCTATTTAAAGGATATTTAAAAAAATATTTCAAGCACTTCATATGTTATGACTGAGCATTATTATTAACTGCTGTGATGCATTTTTTTAAAAAGAGAAAGAAAAATGTAGCTTGTGTTTCGTGAAGCTTATTTAGCTGTTAGCCGAGCTTTAGGAATCCAGATATTGTTCCATTTATTTCCAGCGTCAAAAACAGCCACTCTGAATTAGTCTTTACTTGAAGATTTTGCTTTGAAATGTTCAGAGATTGTTTTCTCCAAAGCTCCCTTTTCCAACCCAAACATGCACAGATCGAAATTTCTTGCTCAGACAATTGTAATGCTCACTCACTCCAGTGCAGAAAATGGAAGAAATTGGCATTTCTACAACCAGTTGGAAGCTTTTATCTCCAGGTTTTTTGGTTTGATACTTAAACTGCACTACGTGCATTGGCCTGAGCCCTGCTTTCACTCTGAGTCCTGAATGGCCAACCATAAGGACTAACTAGCTTTTGGACTTTCCATTTGCAACTTGTTTTTTGATGGCATATCATGGGGGCATTTTTTTTCACTCCTTCCCCCAACCTCAGTTTTGATAGAGAAAAGTCTCCATACTGTAGTTAGTAGAACTCCACCTGGTAAAATGGAGACCCATTTCTCTTCTTAGAAGAGAAATACTTTCAAGATTAGTGCATTAGTCAGCTAGGGCTGCCATAACACAGTCCCACACACGGGGTGAGTTAAGGAGCACAGATTTATTCCCTCATAGTTCTAGAGGCTAGAAGTTCAAGAGTAAGGTGCCAGCCAGATTCATTTCTGGTGAGACCTCTTTTCTTGGCTTGCAGATGACTGCCTTCTTGCCATGTCTACACTTGCCCTTTCCTCTGTGTGTGTGGAGAGAGAGAGAGAGAGACAGATAGACAAAGTGATATCTCTGGTGTTTCTTCCTCTTCTATTAAGGACGCTAGTCCTGTGTGATTAGTGCCCTGCCTAATGAGCTCCTTAGAGGCCCAATCTCCAAATTCAGTCACAGTGTGGGGTTAGGGCTGTAATATATGAATTTGTGGGAGACACATTTCAGTTTACTAGAATTATCCTGTTTTTTTTTCTTTCATGAAGGGTAACATGAAAATGTTTTCTATGCTTGCTTCTAATTCACATGGTGTTCTTGTCGACCACAGTCTCTGCTGGGAGATCTCAGTGAGCACGCTGTGGGTGGAAAAAGGACACGGTAAACTCTTTCAGCTGGTGAGAGTGACATGAGAGATTAAAAGCACAGAAAATTTAATCTCATCTCTTCTTGTTCTCCTCTCCTGTAAATGTAGTCTGTCCTATTTGTAACTGTCTGTTTATTTCGCGGTCCTCTTCTGATGGATGCCTGTTATTAAAGTGGATAGGGCCCTGAAGTGGTAATAACAGAGAGATCCTGGGGAGAGGTTTGCTTAGTGTGGAGATGAGCCCAGTGTTCGGCAATCTAGTCTTTGTCAAGAAACTGGGAAGAAAAGACCAGGGGTTACATGTCTACCTTCCTTCCATCATTTTGCCATTGAGTTTAAATGTGTCAGGGCATTTTCCAAGATACTTGGCTTTGGCCTCTAATTCTATACCTATATGTGCCCACTTATTTATGGATTTATAATAGAATAGTGTTTGGGAACTGACAGAAGTCATACCCTGTTATTCCAGAATTTTGGCCAAGACCCAGAGTATGAACAGAAGATGCAAGTACCATGTACTCTATATTCAAAAGTTGGGGCCATCCAGCACTTGCCAATGGGCTCCATTTCAGTAGAATGGGCCTTCTGGCTTCACCCACAAACGAGTTTATGAAAGGTTGTTTTTTTAGCAAGAAGTGTTTCCCAAAAGCTATTATCTCCCTCCCCTTCCTATAAGAGAAGTAGGGGGTGGTCCCCTCACTGTGAGCTGACCAAAGCCAATTTGATCCCTCCAGATTTTTTGGAAGCCGTCAAAGAAGCTAGAGTTGGTGAGCATTAGCTGTTCTTCTATAACCTCCAGTTTTAATGAACGCAGGCCTCAGACCAAATTCTCCCACGCATACAGACACTTACTAAATGAATATTCATTAGCAAAGCAGGCTCAAAACAGCTCATCACCCCCTTCTGCAAGCCCGGTGCAGTCCCAGCACGCCGTATTTCTGTTCAGTGGTGGTGCTTATCCTGGCTACTCACTGGAACCATCAGGGGAGCTTTAAAAAGGTACGGAGACTAGTCCTCCCTTAAGAGATTCCTGCATCATTTTGCTAGGTGAGGCCTGGCTATTGAGATTCTGAAAGCTCCTGTGCAATGCTCATGTTCAGCCTAGGTTGAGAATGAGTGTTTTAGAAACTCCCATCATATACCTTGTATGAAAGGTTCATTTAAGGCCAACCCAGCAACGTCACAGAGGCAGGATTCTGACTCTGCTAGCTAGGACTCTTCAATTAGAAAATCTCCAATGTTGGGCCGCCTGGGTGACTCAGTGGTTGAGTGTCTGCCTTCGGCTCAGGGTGTGATCCCGGGGTCCAGGAGCAAAGTCCCACACTGGGCTTTCTTGCACGGAACCTGCTTCTCCCTCTGCCTGTGTCTCTGCCTCTCTGTGTCTCTCATGAATAAATAAATAAAATCTTTAAAAAGAAAAAGAAAAATCTCCAATGTCTGCCCCTAGGGTTGGGTATGACGTTGGGGTGTCAGCATAAGGCATACAGGGTACAGGCAAAAGTGGATTTTTATTTCCAGTTCGGGCAGAAGTAGAAAGTATACCCAGACTATTTTAGCAACTTCAAGTATTCTAAATACCTTGGATTTCACCAACGAGGCCCTATTTCTAACATCCATCATGCTAATTAACAAGTCATTAGTTTTACCAATAAGAACCTGTTTTGGCATCCCTGATGCTAATTAACAACTGCTGGTTGTTGATTAAACTCAGCTAAGGAAGTGTGCATATGGTAGCTGTCCTTGGATTATGGCCCTTTCCAGTGTGGTGCTAAGTGGCCTCCCTGAGTTTGTGTATTCTTGGTCACATGTTAGCTTACAACCCCTAAATTTAAGACTAAACTAACTGGCACATACACGATATCACCCTAATTATGCAGATGTATTTTAAACAAAATTACAGCCCTATAGTGCTGCATTTTTTTGAGGCCGCAGGAGGGATGTTCCAAGAGAGAGCTGTTTGTAAAGTCTGGACATGTCCCAGCTGCCAATCATCCCCTCTCTACCCTCCAGTCAAGTCAGGGCCTGGTGATCTTCTCTGGTGTGTGTGCATTTTGCAGAGCAACTACAGTGGCTTATTACCTTCTGGGACCTTCGTGAAAAGACTTAGCCAAAAAACAGGGGATATGTGACCAGTGGGGTGGTCAGACCTAGGTTGGGCCAGGGTACCCTCTAGTTCTTCAGAGGAATAGATCTCTCCTCGTTGTACCTGAGAGTTCTAGAGTTGGAGGACAGAGAGAGGAAATGAGGTGGAGGATTTGGACTTGGAGAGAAGTGCTGCCTAGGGCAGTGGCACATATGCTAGAGGAATGTGACCCACGGCCACCAGCTGGGAGTCAGCTAAATTCTCTCAGGAGGACCTCCAGTGACTAGGGCAGCAAGGTGCCACTTGTTCACACCAAGTGCACATTAAGAAACCATATGAATTCTACACGTTCTCTGTGATCCTGCTGTATTGTTGGCTTTTCCTGCAATGGTACTGTGTGGCAATCCACCCCTAATCAAAATGGCCTATGACAATCATTTCCTCTTGCTCATGTCACCTTTTCTAAGATGGGTTGGTGTTAGACTTCAAGGTGTGAGTTGAGTAATGCCTGTTCACTATAGGTTAACCTCAGTTCTGCTCCCCTGTGTTTAATTTGGTACCCAGGCCAAAGGGGCTGCAGCTACCTGGGGAAATTTTTGCTCATGGCAGTGAATGAAGTGCAAAAGAGCAAGCTCTACTGCTCATGCATGCACTAAGATTCTGCTGATGTCATGACTGTTAACATCCTATTGGTCAAAGTGATTCACATGACCAAGCCCAACATCAAGGAGGGAGAGAAAGATATTCCTTCTGAAAAGGCATATTGGAGAGACGGATATTTTTGAACAATCTCTAATCTGCTACAGAGGCCAATAAAGAGGCAAACCTCATCTTTCCTTTTATCCTCTGTGTCCCAAACACCAGAGCAGATAGTTCAGGAAAGAGAGTACATTGGAAGGCAGGCCACACCCCTCTGCCTTTGGATTTTAGCCACCTGTGCTGTTGGGATGGGGGAAGGAATGTTGACCCAAATACAAAATAGGGTCTTTAAAAGAACAGCGGCTTAGTCTTAGAAAACCAGAACGGGACACCTGAAAGAATTAGAAGTTAATGGAAAATTAGAGTCAGATTAAGATGTTTATTGATGGAGCCTTCCACCTGATAGGTAAGGGGGGGTTGACAAGCAGAGTTGAACACTGAGATTGGTCAAGTGATGCCATCTCATGTTTATGCCTCACTTGCCCAGATGCTGTGGTCATCTATTACATGTGTCTGCTTTGATGTCATTGAAGGAAATACCTACACACATTCCTTGTCTACTGGAATGGTTCGCATGAACCATGCCTGGGGAAATTCACATAGTTGGCAGGGTAAAAAGGAACAGAACTGGATGTTTCTGTGGAGGCTTTTCTTTATCAAGCCCTAAGAAGTTCTTTCCCTCTTTGGGATTCCAGTTGCCCTTTTGTTCATTATTCAGAATAGTGCCTTTTCATCAAATAATATGTCTCAGAGTATGCTTCACAGACCTCATGTTTGAATTATATTATAAAAGTTTCTCTAGAAAGAGAAGATTCTCTCATCAAATAAATCTGGGAAACTCTGGGTTAAATAAAAATAGTTTTCTTCACAGCACGACTTTTCAGAGCCTTAAATATGCTAATATTCACTGTAAGTATCTAAAAAGAGGAATATTTCGTAATGATTTTTAAAAGTCATTTTAACTAGAGAATGCTTTTTTTTCCCAAGGAATACCTAGATCTGCACATGGTGATGCATCAACTGCTGCCCTGGGGGAATTTATACAATAAATTGTGTTACATTACTTTGGGTTTTGGAGAAAAGTGGGAGGTAAATTCATGGGTTATTATTATTGTTGTTATTATTCTTATGTACTTCCCTTCAATGTACTATTTCACACACACCACCTCCATTAAAATGTGAGTGAGCCTGAGTAATAAAATCCATTTCCAGCAAGAGAATGTGACAGTGATAAGGTGTTGGAGAAAAAGAACTATAGAGAGAAAACGTGGAAAGAAATAAAAATCAACAAAACAATGAACACGTCATCATTGACTTTTCTCATTTCCAGGCTAAAGAAGCCTAGTTCCTTTCTTCCTGCTGGAGAGCTAAGCTTTGTTTTAGACTAACCATCTCTCAAGAAATTTCACGCAATTGTTTCATTCTTGGCTCTGTTAGCAGCACATCCTTCCTCTGTTCTCGGCTGAAACTCCATTGCCAGTCCCTCAGTGACATTTCTGAGCATACTCTTTTTCCCTCACTTCATTTTTCTTTGCCCACAGCCCCAGCCCATCAACAGCCCCAGAAAAGTCCTGTCATCCTGTTTTCTGTTATTGATTCCGGGTCGCCATGTTTTTGTAAGGGAGGACTGTCACAGCCATGTGAGTGACATCCCTGAACTTAGGTGGTTTTTTGGCTCAGCTGGCCTCTCATCTATTTGTCAGCTTTGCCAAGGTGACTTCTTTCCCAACCCCCCACAGCCCATTCTCTCAGCACACACACACAAAAATAAAAGCACTCATGGGTTATATCTTCAGCTTCATTCTTCTCCAATTCTAGACACACCTGCTCCATCATCTCTCTTTCCCTCCTTTCTTCCTCAGAAGGTCAGGAAAAGGCTGAAACTCCCCCTCCCCGAATAATAGCAATAGCTGATTCATTTCATCCCCACAACAACCTCACTAACTAGGTACTATCATGGCGCCCATTTTACAGATGAAGATACTGAGGTACACAGAGGTTAAATAGTTTGCAAGAGTCTCACAGTTAATAAGTATCATAACTGAGATTTAACCTGGTAGTCTGGCTCCAGAATCCTGGCAATCTATTTTTTGTTTATTCCTATCAGCTTAATTAAAAAAAAAAAAAAAACAAGCAAACAGCTTTATAGAGCTATGTATGATTCACATATCATAAAATTTTCCCTTTTAAAATGAACAGTTTAGTATGTTCTAGGATAATTACAAGATTGTGCAACCAACACACTATCTAATTCCAAAATATTTTCATCACTCCCAAAGAAATCTTGTACTCATTAACAGTCATCCCCCCATTGCTTCCTGTCCCTAGTCCCTGCTAATCTACTCCTGGCCTCTGGATTTGCCTGTTCTAGACATTTTATATAAATGGTGTCATGCAATCTGTGGTTGTTTATGACTGGCTTTTTTACCTTAGCATAATATCTTCAAGGTTCAGTTACTTTGCAGCATGTATCAGTACTTTGTTCCCCTTTTTATTGTTGAATAATATTTCATTGTATGAATTCGTCACATTTTGTGTTTCCATCCGTCAGTCAATGGACATTTGGATTGCTTCTACTTTTTGGCTGTTGTGAATATGCTGCTATGAATATTCACATACAAGTTTTTGTGTGTACCTACATTTTCATTTCTCATAGGTATATGCTTGGGAGTGGAATAATGTTTTGAAGAACCGCCAAGCTGTTTTCCAATGCAGCTGCACCATTTTATGATCCCACCAAGAATGTGTGAGGGTTCTGTTGTTTCTGCATTCTTAAGAACACTTGTCTTTTTTATCATAGATGTCCTAGTCTATGTGATGTGGTATCTCATTGTGGTTTTGATTTGTATTTTCCTGATGACTGATGATGTAGATAGAGCATCTTTTCTTATGCTTACTGGTCATTTGTATAACATTTTGGAAGACAGATGTGTCAAAACCCTTGACCTTTCTATAATTGGATTATTTGTCTTTTTATTGTTGAATTGTAAGAGTTCTTTATACAGTCTGGATCCAAATCCCTCATTGGATATACAATTTATGGTCTTTTTCTCATTTTATGAGTTATCTTTTTGCTTTCATGATAGAATCCTAGGAAGAACAGAAGTTTTTCATTTTGAAGACCAGTTTATCTATTTTTTTTTCTTTTTTGCTTGTGCTTTCAGTTTTATGTCTAAGAAATTGTTATCTAACCCAAAGTCATGAAGATTTATTCCTCTGTTTTCTTCTAAGAATCTTTTTTTATAGTGTTAGGTCTTACATGTAGGTTTCACACTTAGGTCTCTGATTAATTTTGAGTTAATTTTTATATATGGTATAGGGAAAGTGGTCCAGCTTCAGGCTTTTGCATGTGAGTATTAGCCTGAAGGTGTACCTTTATTAGTATTTCTTGTAGCACAGGTATGCTAGTGACAAAATCTCTCAATATTTGTTTATCTGGGAATATCTTAATTTCTTCTTTGGTTTTGAAGGATAGTCTTAATGGATTCATGGTTGACAGTCTTTCCCCCTCCCTACTCCACCCCAGTAATTTGAATATGCCATCCAACTGCTTTCTGACCTCTATGGTTTTTAAATTTTTTAAAATTTTAATTCAATTAATTAACATATAGTGTATTATTAGTTTCAGAAGTAGCATTCAGTGATTCATCAGCTGTATAGAACACCCAGTGCTTATTACAGCATGTGCCCTCCTTAATGCCTATCACCATGTTACCACATCCCCTACAGCAACCCTCAGTGGGTTTCCCATAAGAGTCTCAAAAGGTTTGTCTCCCTCTCTGATTACATCTTGTTTTGTTTTTTCCTCTCTTCCTCTATGCTCCTCTGTTTTGTTTCTTAAATTCCACGAATGAGTGAAATTATGTGATCATTGTTTTTCTGTAATTGACTTATTTCACTTAGCATTAATACCCTCTAGTTTCATCCATGGCTCTATGGTTTTTGATGAGAAATATGTGCTCATTATTGAGAATTTCTTGTACTTGAGAAGTCACTTTTGTCAGGCTGCTTTTAAGTTTCTCTTCTTGTCTTTGACCTTTTACAATTTATGTTGTGTCTAGGAGGGGATGCTTTTGAATTTATCATACTTGATGTTTGTTTAGCTTCTTGGATGTGCACATGCATGTTTATCAAATTTGGGTATCTTTTAGTTATTATATATTCACATTTTCTTTCTGTGTATTTCTTTTTTACCTTTCCTTCTGGAATTTCTCTTATGTATATGTTGGTACACTTGATGGCATCCTGTTGGTCTCTGAGGCTTTATTCATTTTCCTACATTCTTTTTCTTTTGTGTTCCTCAGACTAGATCAGTCTGTCTTCAAGCTTGCTGATTATTTCTTCTGGTAGCTCATGAATCTCTAGTGAAATGAAGTTTTTATTTCAATTATTATTGCTTTTCAATTCAATTTCAGTTTGGGCATTTGGTTTCCTGTTTGTTTTTTAGAGGGCTGGGAGTGGCAGAAGGAGAGAGAAAAAGAGAGAATCTTAAGCAGGCTCCACACCCAGTGCATGCAGGGCTCAATCTCATAAGCCTGAGATAATAATCTGAGCCACTAATTGGAGACTTAACTGACTGAGCCACCCAGGCACCCTTTTTGGTTTGGTTCTATATTTTTTATCTTTTGTTGGGGTCTTCTATTTAGTAGACATCGTTCACATACTTTCCTTTAGTACTTTAGGCATGTTTTCCTTTAACTCTTTGAATATATTTATAATAAACTCTTTGTTCAGAAAATCTAATGTTTAGCCTTCTTCAGGATCAGTTTATACTGAGTGCTCTTTTTTCCTGTGTATGGGCTATAGTTTTCTGGTCTCATAATTAGAAATGAAATCTAACATTTGAAATAATATTGTTAAAACTCCAGAAATCATACCTTCCCCCACCTGCAGAGGGTTTGTTGTTATAGTTATTGTCTGTTCAGTGACTTTTCTGGATGAATTCTATAGTGTCTGTATTCTGTGTCACATGTGTCCACTAGGGTTTTTATAGAGTTACCTTCATGGCCACCTAGTAAATGGACAGAGATATTCTTCAATACCTAAGGCAAATAAGTCTCATCTCCACCAGAAGGTGTGGTGTGTGTGTTGACCTGTACCTTCACTCAGGCAGCTTCCAACTCTGCATTAGCTTTCACTTCCCATTTGTCAGAACGTCAAGGTCAATAAGAGGTCAGAGAGCCCTCTTGTGTCTTTCATGGGCACGTTCACTGCCCTTTACATGCCTACTTTTTTAGAGCCTCAAGAATATGTTGGAGCTTTTCTAAACCCTCCATATTCACCTCATTCTCTAAATTTCCTTTTTAAGACTTTTGGCCAGCCTCTTATTTCCCTCAAATGGTATTACTTTCTCAGGCAACTGCAGTGTTAAACAATTGCTGCAAAATGTTTTCAACAAACATCTGGGGATAGGGTTTTTACCGCTGAGCCAACTCTGGTTAGGATCAACTGAACAGAAGCCCTGTTAATAGGGCTTTTAAAGGAAACTTCCAGACTGGCCAAATAGTGAAAAGTCTCTGTGGATGGGACTCTCTTGGGGGGAGCGGGGAGGCTATCCAAGCACATTCTACCGTCCCTCTAGTGACTGCCAGGTTATTGATTTTTATAGTTGCCATTATTGTAAGACTGCTGGTTTTAAGAGCTATTGCAGAAAGGGGAAGAAGAGGATGGGGACGATATCAGCTAAAAAGCTACAGAGCTTGCTGTTCTCATCAAGATTATGATGTTTTTCTCAAATTAATGCCCTTTTTGGTTGTTCCAGGGCCCTGAAAAAGTTTAGTTTGACCATTTTTGCCAATATCCTTGTTGCTTTTATGGAGGAATCAATTTTTTGGAGGCCCTTACTCTCTCATTCTGGAATTTCTTCTCTAGGCAATCCGGTTTTAATTTATGAACACAAATTTTTAAAAATCCTTAATTAGTACTCTGAAGACCTAGTTATGAGTAAAAGTGGAAGTCTCTAGGATTTTAAGTCATTTTTGCGGAAGAACTCAAGAAGTGATTTAAATTTTTTCCTTCTGGGTGTTCAAGACCATCAAGACATTTGTAGCCAGTATGTGCCACAAATGATTTAAGAACTCATTTCTCTGTGAGTTAAATTTTCATGACTGGATAGTGTTACTTTTGTATGGCTGTGTCCTAATTTTTGACTAATGAACACTTAGGTATTTTCCCCAAGCTTTCACTGCCACAAGTAGTGGTATAGACATATTATTGGACAAATATGTTAGTGTGTGTAAGTCATTTGGTGAGATAAATCTATTGCACTGAATTTGCTAGCTCAAATGGTGTATGTGTTTAAAATCTTGGTAGCTAGGCTAATAAATTCATTTTTTTTTTTAATCTTTAGAGCTTGTATTTTCTTTCTCATGCTAGTTTTGAAAGTATTTTTCTTTATGGGTGGTTCTTTGTCCTTTATTTTAAATGGCCCTGAATATGTACAGAATGTCTAAGATATTGGGAGATAAGATAAACTAATTTTAAACTCATTATTTTTTCTAATATATTTTTCTGTACCCTCCTGACACCTTTATAGATGAAATACACCTAAATTTAAGGCACTGGGGATAATTGTTAATCTGAAAAGTAGATTGTGAATACACTATTTCTCATAAAATGCCCAAAATTTTGAACATCCTATAGATTGGCAAGTAAGATATTTCATTTTATCGTGACTTACAAATTTGTACCCAGTACCAACTTGAATGGCTAAAACCCTTCTTGGGATCTGAAATCCTACTTTTTCATTTGCTCCTTTTGAATATTTTTCTCTTTCAAGTGAGTTGTAGTGGGATGACTCACCTTCCTGGATTTGTTACCCAGAGGACGTGGTATCTTAAATTATAACGTAGGTGCTCCTCTAGCTGGGTTAGCTTAGATCATGATTGAAAGTAACACAGTACAAGCAGAACCTGGCTGTTTATAAGACTTTTTAAAAAAGGTACCTTGAATTGTGATGTATTCTTTTTCATGACATAAAGGGAGAATAAAAATAATGTCTTATTGATAGCCTCTCTCCCCTTTACCTTAATGTTTATCTGGCTGCCTTTTGATATTTTATTACTCATCCTACCTTCTGATGAGCAAGCAGTAAAATGTGTTTTAGGCAGACTATGTTGAGGTATTAATTGCCTCATTAGGAGAAAGCTAGTTCTTGTGCCAGTACCCTCTGGCACTAGGATTCAGGAAATAAAAGTGGCCTTTTGCTAATTCTCAGTTAAGTTATAGGCCAAATCCCATTACAGCAAATCCTAACACAACAGAATCTTTATATGACAACAGATTTCCAAAGCTCAGCCAAACAATGACCTGCTCCTTGCAGGCAACACCATCCTGGCCTACATATGCATTAGGAGTTTTCTTCATAATGGAATTTAACCTGTGGTTATGTTTGGAATTAGAATTATGTTTTGGGAATAGTGATTCTGCACACGAATGCAAGGCCTCATTTGCCTTCCCCTGAAATATGTTATCAGTGAACCGGAGCAACCCTCTAATAACGTGTTGAATTCTCCTAAGTATACAGGAGATTAGTAAAAGCCATTCATCACAACATGATCCGCAGCTCAGGCTCCTATACCAAATGGCAGCTGCCAATCTCTGCCCCATCACACAGTCCCTGGCACTTAAATTACATTCAGGGAATACCTGTTGAATGGAGAAGAGACCAGAAACAGCTTTGAGTTGCATTTCCATAGCCTCTGAGTGAGAAAGGTCCACAGGGGGACTTAGGCTTTGCAGGGAGCCTGGATTTTCACTGCACTGCAAACAAGTCCAGTCTTTTATTAGTCTACTGGCCAAGGTGCTGAGAGCACCTGAGCACCTGCCAGCCGGCTCCTGAGGTACATAGCTGATGAAGGAGCAGCACTGTTATTATGAGCTCAGGAGTCCTTGGGATCAAGGGACACTTTGCAGAGCTGCTGCTCTCGCCTGTCTACAGAGGACCTTAGGGAGGGTGTGGGGGTCTGTAGAATGTGGAACTGAAGCTCTTCTTCCAGGAATGGAAGAACTCCATTGTGGCTACTAGTGTCACCTGTGCCGAGATCAGAGAATATCACCCTGTCACTTTAGCCATTGTACAGAAAGAAAAATACCACTCCTAATACAAATATTAACAATTACAGTGTTAACAACTTCTTACATTTTTTTATGTCCCAGACACTGTTGGAAGGCTTTAGATACTTACATGCTTTATCAGTAAGGATACTGTGAATAAAGTGGGGTCCTCTCTTCCCCACTTTATAAGGAAAGTAAAGCTCAGGTCTCACAGCTATTAAGTGACAGAGCAGGAATTTGAAACAAGGCAATTGAACTCCTTAACTCATGCACTTAATCACTTTGCTTTAGTGCATCTCATCTGTGAAACCTCTATTTTCAAACAATGTCTCTCTGTGAAGTTACTAATGATGCAGGTATAATTCAACAAACATTTATTTAGCACCTATCGCGGGCCAGGCACTGGGATTATAAAGGTGAACAAAAGTAGACAAGGTGCCTGCCCTCTTTTGTCATCAGTGGCCAGGTGGACAAATGCTAGGAAAGTAAAACTTGGTTCCATGGTGACCTCTGAGGAGGGTCCCTGTTCCAGGCCAGGAAGAAGCAACACTGAGGCTGACAGGACAGGCAAAGGGAGAAGGAAATGGTGTTCCAGTGTTCCACACATAAAACAGCATATCCAAAAGTTGGAGGAGGGGGGCACGTGTGGGATCATGGTCTTTTCCAGGAACTGCAGCCCCTGTAGTAAAAGGAGGAGGCTGCAGAGGTTGGCTGAGGCAGACCTCCCAGGGCTCTATACAACGTGATAAGGAAACTTACCTAACCAGTAATGGAAAGCCACTAAAGAGCCTTCAGCAGGAGAGTGAAATGAATAAATTTAGGTTTTATTTTTTATTTTATTTTTTTTAAGATTTTATTTATCCATTCATGAAAGACATAGACAGAGAGAGAGAGAGAGAGAGAGAGAGAGAGAGAGAGAGGCAGAGACACAGGCAGAGGGAGAAGCAGGCTCCAAGCAGGGAGCCCGACATGGGACTCCATCCGGGGTCTCCAGGATCACACCCTGGGCCACAGGCAGGCGCTAAACCACTGAGCCACCGGGCTGCCCATAAATTTAGGTTTTAAAAATGCCTTTCTCAGGCAGAACAGATTGGGGGGTCACCAGAAGAGGGTACTGGGACAGCAGTGAGGAGGCTCATCCTGTGGTCCACACAAAAGAGGAGGCAGCTTGGTTGGGCTAGGGTGGCGCAGTGAAGATGAGGAGGATGGAGAAACATCTGGGGGATAAAATCAATTTATTAAGGATGAAATATAGAGAATTAATGATAACTCCATCTGTCATGGAAACCAACTATCAGAATGAAGCAGTGCAAAGATTTAGACTCAGATTTCATTCTGGGTCCCCTAGGTTGGTAAGATGTTACCAATGCTAACAATGTCCTTAGCTATATCACTGGAGAAAGACATTGTGCAGTGATTTCAGTGTTTATTAAGAACCTACTGTGTGCCAGGCCCTGCATCAGGCAGTAGGTTAAACAGTGAGGTGGACAGAAACCTTGTTCTCAAGGGGTTTGATAGCAATAGTTCTCAACCACAAGCAATTTTACCCTGTTTGGTCAGGTTTGCTATTGGCATCTAAGTGGTCAGAGGCCAGGGAGGCTGCTAAACATCCTACAATTCCCAGGACATGCTCCACAGGAAGGAACTCTGTGGCCCCAAGGGTCCACACATACCCTGGTTTGTACTTCAGGTGGGAAGACAGCACCAAGTGGTACAGTTAATAATACGATGTGAGGAAGTCAAGAGCAAGGCATTATGGCAGTACCGGGCTTAAAACCCAGCCTTATTTGGGGGAAGAGAGAAGCAGAGGTGTCTACTTCTAGCAAAGATTGGAGAGACCATTGTAACATGTAAACATACTGGAACAGTCCTTGAGTTCTGATTAATTCAGATGAATTTAATTTTTTAAAGATTTATTTTATTTTATTTATTCATAGAGACACACAGAGAGAGAGGCAGAGACACAGGCAGAGGGAGAAGCAGGCTCCATGCAGGGAGCCCGATGTGGGACTCGATCCTGGGTCTCCAGGATCATGCTCTGGGCTGCAGGCAGCGCTAAACCGCTGCGCCATCGGGGCTGCCCTAATTCAGATTAATTTAAGTGATAAGTATTAGTTAGACCCCTGGGCTCTGTAAGTATTAGTTAGGCCCCTGGGCTCTGGGCTCTGCAGTGGCATGACCTTTGACCTCACTGTGCCTCAGTGGTGGGATTGTGGTGGGATTGTGGGATAGTGGGAGATAGTCTTTGTGAAGGCTTGTACACAGTATCTTGTAAATGATAATCACTCAGTAAATGCCCATAATAAACACTGTTTCTCTCAGTTACCTCACTGATACCATTTGTAGTTTCTCTCCATTTTCTTGAATGAGCAGAGAGCATAAAACTGCTTGGCTCCAGCACCTTCCCCAGACCAGCTCCTAAACTCCTGAGTTTTCCCGCTGAATGCGAGCAGCTTCTTTCTGCTTGTGACAGGAAGCATGAAAGAGAAGACAATAATGCAGTAGCTGTTCATTTTAACTGTAGTATTCAGATCGTTGTGGGAACGTGTGATGGAAAAGTTGAGCTCTTGAAATGGGCCGCTCAGCCTTTACTCTGTTGAGCCATCAGTGTGGTGCTCCTGAATGCAAGACTGAGCATGTCTGCAGAGCCTAATTGTCAGCTATGGAACTGCTGTCCAACACACTGAATCATCATGTAGTAATTGGCTCAGAAGTTCTTCAGAATTTGAGGGCATGGTAGTCTGTTAATGTGCTAAAGCCAGTTGCATTCAAGCAGTTGCACTTATTGAAAAATAAGACCAATTGTTTGTTAATTCCCCAAAGAAGGAACTTAATGCACTCACACTCTTTTAATTTGATGTCTTTGTACCAAAGGGAAAAAGCATTTGGGGGGAATTTCCCACTGGCCTTGTGAACCCTGGGCCATCTGTAAAATGATGTTAAAATTGAGACAACCATCTCACCTGAAGAAAAAGAGAGCATTTGAGGAGGTTGGTAGATGGTATAGCTGGGAATTTGCTGCTTGGTAGCAATGGGTGAAGTTAGTTGGGAAATATGTTCAGTTGTCTTCCAGCAGATCAAAGAATGAATCCATCTGTATGGTATAGCCATTAGACTCTGGACTGTGGGCTGGCAAGCTGTGGCCCATAGGCCAAATCTGTCTCATGACCTTTTTTTGGCAAATAAAGAATTTTTGGAACACAGCCAGGCTTAGTCAATTATATATTGCCTGTGGCTGCTTTCATGGCAAACTTGAGTGATAGCAACACAGCACGGAAGACACACCAAGCTCAAATTGCTTTCTATCTGGTCTTTTACAGAAAAAGTTTGCTGGCCCTTGCTCTAGAAGAGTGCTTCTCAAATGCTAATGTACCTAAGAATCACCCACAGATTCTGATTCAGTAGGTGTGAGAATCTGCATTTCTAACAATCTCCCAAGTGATGCCAATTCTGATGGTCCCTACTGAATAGCAAGATTCTAGAAACTCACTGGCTTCGTGGGATGTTGTTCCTATTGGGGGGAAGAATGCTTGGTGGTTAAGAGCAAGGGGTTCAAGTCCTGTTTTTAGCATTTATTACCTTGTCATCTTGGTAAGATAGATAATGTCCTTAAGCTTTGGATTGCTGTTCTATAAAACAGAGAGGTACTCTTTACAAAGAGCTTAGCCAGGGCCAACCCCTGGCTGTAGGCCAACCTACATTATGGATTTGGTGCTTATTATCAGCTGATACATGGGCATACCCTGACACATGTTATATTACCACATATTACCTTTGTCAGGCATAATCCCTGCTGTGGCCTTCATTAGAGTCACCTTAGTGACAGGAGTCTTGTGAGTATTTTGGAGTCACTAGAGTGTAGTTGTTTGTTTTTGTTTTCGTTTTAAGGGAAGATTATTTCAAGATTGCTTTGGTTTTAAAACTTAATATTCAAGTAATTGAAAAACCTTAATTCTTTAAGTTTTGCATTCATAACTTACTATTCTATAATGGTTGTAATCTTTGGTCCCTGTTTATGAATTTAAATAATTAAATTCTTTACATTTTAAGATGCATTCATAAATGTAAAATATTTGGCCTTTTTTAAAGTTCTCTGACTGAACCCCCTCCTTTCCCAAGAAAACACCCTTTCCAAACTCCCCGTTTAATAATTCTTGCAAGTCTCATAAACTTATAAATGAAGTCTCCTAAAACTATGTAAATTTTGTAAGATTTTAGTTTAAAATCATAAGTCTATACCAATTACTCATTAAACATTTTAAATTAGAATTACAAAAACAACCTGATTATATGAATAGGGCGTATTCTTTTAAATGTTAAAATGATTAACGTCTGCAATAGGTACAGATTCCATAATACAAGCTATATAAAGATTATAAGTTTGGTTCTCTGAAATATTCTATAAAATGATTTATATCATTATAAATCTTAGCAGGGTTAAAAGATGCTTACCCACAAGGGAAACATTTGTTATCCCAAGCAATTTTGGGGTATACCTTTTCAGCCACCTTGAAATTGCATGATGATAGGAAATTTCAGGTGGGATGTAGATTAGTTTCTTGTCTTTAATGCTTTTGGGAAACCCTGAGCCCTGTTAATAATCCTTATGTCACTGACTTCATAAATTAATAAAGTGAATAGTCAGGTAGTCTATATAACCTTTAAATCAAGTTAGAACACTCTTCAAAGCTGCTCCAAGCTCACTGCTTGGATGTTGCCTTTCTTTGTTTCTTAAGGAATGTGAATATCTTCCCAGCTAACTTGAGTGATTTTGAACTTGTTGGAAAATGATGTCTTTTAAAAAATGTCCTGTCTCAGCCACAATTCTTTTAGATATTAGAAAGAGAACCTGTTTAATTTTGGATACCTTTACTGACACGTAGTGACAATTTCTAAGGTCATTCTGCTAGTTGAATTGGCCCAGGTCAGTAAACTCTTTTGGTATTGAAAACAGTAAGAATTATTAAAGATTATACATGTGGTATCTTTGGTAGTCCAATTATAGTGGAATTATAGTCCAACTGTAACTGTATTACAGTTACAAGTGGTTAAGACTGTCTAGGTTGTATAGTCCAACCTTTTCATTTTAAGGAAAGGGAAGGTTCAAGTTCAGACCGACCCAGAGAAGGCCTAAGACAGGCCCCGCTGTGTGCCAGGTAGATCAGATGGTTGAGTCTTGCTTGGGAGACCAATACTATCCATAGTTATTCTCTTTTCATAATTGAACATTTCATAGAAGTTTGTCATAATTGGGATGAGAGCAATGACTCCAGATGATTAATTTCTGCCCACATTTCATTATTTGAAAATGTGAGTAGGTAATGTGTGGATTATATTACCATAATTCATTTGAAAGGCATTCAATTGAAAGATAGTATTACTCCACCTTTGGCCATTTGATAGATGGGTACCTGATGTAGATTTTTTACCAGAACAAGCTTTTCTTGGATGGAATTGAACTTCAGGTACACACTGCAATCTTTATTTTATTTTATTTTATTTTATTTTATTTTATTTTATTTTATTTTATTTTATTTTATTTTATTTTATTTACTATTTTTAAATTTTATTTTGTGGTTGTTAAAAAAGTTCACTTCATACCTATATAATTTTATGAGCTTAACTGTTGAAGGAATGGAGTACTCTAATCCTATTTTGCCAGTCTGTCTACCCAAGGAGGGCCATTCTCAGCAACCTAAAGGTAACCAGAGTTTTATGTGGAATTCACACCTAGCCATCTCAAGACTTCCCTTCTACATACGAGTTTATTTTGTAATTGAGGGTAAAAAGAGCATTTTTTGGTCCATTTATGCTTTGGGGCCCCAGAAGTTAAACCTGTCAGTGGTATTATAGGTATTAAATATGATCTTATTCCCCTGGAATAAATTAAGAAATTAAATGATTTCCTTCCTGCTCATGGTTAGGATTAAAACTGCTGTGGTTAAGCCAAACATTTATCCACATTGGACAATTTTGAGCAATGAAAAATTCTTTCAAATGATAACATGGAGAGTTGATAGCTATCCCATTTATTATCCCTGTTGTAAATTTTGGTAGCACACCAAGACATATGGCTTTCTTCCTTTCTTGGGAATCCATTCTTCTTGCATTTGAATTGCTGTTAAATGACATACTCCCTTCCAGAGATATTTTTTGGGCCTTGTTGTCCTTGCTGCTGCTATTGTTACTGAAGCACATTAAAGTTAAGTCAGCCTTTAAGATTTTCATTAACATTCCTGATGCGGTCACTGCTGCTCAGAATACACGAATGTGCTATGGTTCTGGGAACTTTGAGAAACCACTGAAGTGCAGCTGAAAAAAGGAGAGAGGTGATTTTTATTGAATCTTGAAAAATACCAAACTCTTCATTTTGACTTGAGTTCAAAATTCAAGTCCCTAAGTTCACATTTGTTACTTGAAAAGCACAGTGCTGATGATTAGGATCTGATACTAGTTCATATATCCCTGACTAGGAAAGATGTCCTAAGTTGCTAAAGTCTCTTAAAATCCTATCTGATCTGCTTGCTACAGGCTCTTTTCCCAATGCTAAGTGTGAGAATGTGATGCTTGTCAATGTGTCAATGCTTCCCTAAAAGGTAGTGGTAGGGAATTTATAGTCCTCAGAGTGAGTTCCCACTTAGAATTCGACTTCCTTAAGGGCAGCAACTGTTTCCTAGCTCAGTTTTATCCACGTCTTTGGTCTCTGTTCATTCAGTGAATCATAAATATTTGTGTGCCTCCTGCATACAAGGCACTGTGTGCTTCTAGGATTGCAGTCATGGATAAACCTGGGCCCCACTAGCTGGTGCTTTTATATTCTAGAATGGAAGGCCAACCTGAAACAGATGATCACATGATCAGTTTGTCACAGTTTGTGACAAGTGAATACTACCGTGTATTGCATGTAATAAAATGACATTCACCCATAGGCCATATGATCAGGAATTGTTGCTTATAATTGGACAGGAACTCGAAGGGTCCACTTAGTTCATTTTGGATTGCCTTGCAGTATTGGGTAACATGTTTTTAAAGCAGTTTCTTATACATTTGTTATTTATGCCAAAGTGCATTATCTGGAAAGCTTTAAAAATTGGGATTTGAATACTATAAGCAAACATAGAAAAGCTGGATTATGTTAATATTATCTAACTATGTATATGTCAATAGGATATGGAGTCTCTCAGTTCCTTTTTGTTATTATCACAAAATGAATATATATGTGGCCTAATCACGTGTATGCCTTAATATGCTTGGGCTATGAGCTCCATCTTTCCCCCTTGGGTTGCTATAAGCATTTATTCCTTGTCAATGATTTTTCCAAAAAATTTTACCCCACATCTTACCATGAGCTCTATGAAAATGTCAAGTTTTGGTCAAAGAATTCAGCAATAATGGGTAACAATAGGTTCAAATTCAAGAAAGGCTCATAAAAATGACCCTGGTAATGAAAGTAATGATGAATAAGATGCATGGTAGCAGTTACAAATAGAAGAGACTTACCTGATTTTATTTTTTGCAAGCCTAATTCCAGTCCAACCCAGTAATAATAGATCTTTCTCATCAAAGGAATTGACAGACACATCAGCTATTGGAAGCACCAGAGACTAAGTGATTTCTGGTATACTTTTCATCAATTGATACTAAAATGTTATCAGTCCATTTCACTCTGTCTATTAACACATGGACAGCAGGGGTGTCTCGTGAGGACTTTTGGCAATTGTAGAAGCCTGAGCCATGAAGTGGAACACTTCCCTCTTATCAAAATGTGAAGACATCCTTCAAATGCGAAAAACAGCCAGGTTGCCAGTGTGCAGATTAGTATTCTACAATGAAAAGATGTGTGGTCTGTCCACTTGTACCCACTCCTGCACTTGCTGACACATACATTCTCTCCAGGTGGAGTCCCTCCCCCAAATTCTGGCCAACACTTGAGTTCAAGAAGTGCTTCCATATGTGCTCAGGGGCTGACATCTTAAAGGATGAGAGTGGGTTCTTTGGATCCTCAGCCAGTTGAGTTTCCTGGGCTGCTCCCCAGACTGGCATCTGATGCCTGAGGCCATGCAGTCTTACTGTCCATGCTTGTCCTTCCATAAATGCCCTGTTATCTTCGTAATGGGGTATACTGAAATGCCACCTTGGAGCAGCTCAGGTACTTGCCAAGTCAGATGAATTTGGCAGCAGAAAGCTGTGCTGTTTTCATAAAAGGCTGTTGGTCCTTTCTTATTATAAAGTAATGGTGCCGGTTCCTGCCAGGTGTGCAGGCAGCTCCTGGAAGAATGTTGGGTGGTTGGGTGGGTTGTTAACACTTTCAAGGTGCTAGATACCTAAGGGAAAGGAAGGCATGTGGAATGAAGTCAGGGAAGGTAAGATCTCCCGTGGGAGTCAGGCCACTGTGGAAAACCAAAGATCACAGGCATCCACCAGCTTGACTGCTGCCTTGAAGAAATTTAGAGCCCATTTTGTCAGATGTAAATTTCTTAAAAGAAGCTGGAATTGCTGCTTTTTATATAAAATCTCCTGATTTTTATAAGTTGCCAACTAAAAGACTTTTTGGAACACTGCAAGAGCCAAACACAACACATCTGTTGGCCAGGGGCTTTTGTGCAAGGGCCTGGCTACTCCAAGTGTGGTCTCCAGACCAGCAGCCTCGGCATCTCCCGGGAACTGATTAGCAAAACAGAATCGCAGGTCTGCCCTGGACCTACTGAGTCAGAATCTGTCTTTGAACAAGATCCCAGGTGATTCAAATACACGTTAAAATTGGACACTATTGCACTGGTGGCCCGATTCAGGTCACCACGCCCTCAATGCCAGAAAGAGCTCTCAAATCATTAGCTAGAAGTTAAATATTTTAAACAGAATTCTGTTTTAAAAGCCCAAAGAGAACCTCATCCTTGAGGTATGAACTTGAATATAACTTGTCTGGGAAGGCCTCTTCCCTAAAACTAGGTTAGGTGTCCTTGCTCTGTGACTCCCTCCCACCGTGTTCTTACAGTTGCCTTCTGACATGAGGTCCCCATGAGGGCAGGAGGCATGTCTTGCTCACTTTATATTTCCAACACTTATCACATTGCCTGGCACATAAGGATGTTCAATGAGTAAGTGCTGTGAAATCTCACGATCTCAACTCTACTGTTGAATATTGCATGGTAACTTATTTACTATTTGAAAGGTCTTAACTAGATTTGTTCAAAGAGGGAACCCAGCAGTGGCACCAACTGTTTTGTACCTACAGTCTTCTTGTCTACTCTTTTGGGGTGTAGCTTCCATCTCACTATATTGCTTATTTGTGCCTACATTCCTGGGACTCATCCCAAGACCGGCCACATAACAGCTATTCCATTAGGATGTCTTGAATGGATTGAACTAGAAAAAATAAAGGGGTTAGGACTGGCTCCTGTGCTCATGCTCCTTTTAATATCATCCCTTAATTACTCATTCAGGTTATAGACTCATGGCTACATTATGGACTTAAGAAAAAATTATAGATATATAGTTGGCTGTTCACTGTTGTGAATTAAATAGGATTATAGTGCCCTTAAAGATGTAGAGTGCATTCCATTATGGAAATGATGAAGTAGTGTCTTTATGTTTATCTTGTTCAGGTAGAAGAAGGCAGGAGTACTTCCCTTTCCTCATCTCAGTAGATTGCTATTATGAAATCTGAAGTGGATTTTAACTATCTTGACCTCATATTCTTTATCCACAGATAGTCTAGAATAGCATATCATGAAGAAGAAAGAGGACAGGGCAGCCCAGGTGGCTCAGTGGTTTAGCGCCGCCTTTGGCCCAGGGTGTGATCCTGGAGTCCCGGGATCGAGTCCCACATCAGGCTCCCTGCATGGAGCCTGCTTTTCCCTCTGCCTGTGTCTCTGCGCCTCTCTCTCTCTCTCTCTCTCTCTCTCTCTCCTCTGTGTATTCTCATGAATAAATAAATAAAAATCTTAAAAAAAAATAACAGAAGAAAGAGGACAGGCCAAAGCAGATACAAAGATAATATTTCCTATGTCAATATTCACTTATTCTATATTCTCTACAGAGGTCATTTGTCATCAAAAACCTTTTGATCCAAACAAAAATATTTTAGGTTGGATTCTCAAAAAATCAAATTCAGACATATTTGAATGCAATGAAAAGTGAATTGCTTTGCTGTGATTCTATCACTTGATAGAAATTGACTTCCCATGGTTCCTATCTACTGGCAATATATATCAACACTCTTACCTTCTAAAGGAATTCATTCCATTTAGAAACACACTCTTATTCTGCACTGGGATGGCCTCTCATTTTTGTATTTGTGAATTTATTGTTTTTTTGTTTTGTTTTGGGGGAGTGGTGTATATAGATATGTGTCTGTGATTTTAATGGCTTCTCGGCCATTCTGAGAGTATGACTTTAATTCTAAAAGATGTAGTAATGCCTTTTGGATAAGAATTCTATTTTAGACCAAAAAAACAGAAAATTGGCTTCCTGTATATGTGTCATAGAAATTAATTTTTCTGTTGATTGTGTAAAGTGAAGGAATAATTGTCACTTTAAGAATTAAAGTACAGTTAATGTCGTAGGTACTTGATATCATGAACTGAGACTTATAAAATTTCTTTGAATGACAAGCCTGTTAAAATATGCTCTTCAGTGTATAGTCAACTCATTTTTTTTTCTTATTTTCAATTTTAAAGAACAATAACCTGGTAAGCCTTTAATAACTGCATAATTAAAGGAAAACTATAAATGGATACACATTAAATTATTAATAGTTTGTCACATTAAACAAGGTGAAGTTGGAGGTGAGTGAGGTAAAGACTCATTTTTCACTTTATATTTAAAAAGCTTGTATTACTTTTGTGATTTAATTGCCTGAAATAAAATGTATGAAGAATTGAGTAGGTACATGACCTAAAAAATTAATCAATTCTGATGGGACTTTCTTATTTACTTTCTATTTTCAAATTCATTATAAAAGCTCCATTGTGTCAGTCAGATTTCAAATTATTTTGAGTATATTTGACAATGGTTTTAAGTGTACATCAAGTTATATTGTATGCATCAGAATTTTGGCATGCAATTTGATGTTTGGGTGATGGGGAGATACTTTTAATTGACTGCTTTCTGGATCCAAAATGCATTCTTTATGGAACAATAGTATTTTGTGATCTTGATTGTTGACATAACTGTTTACCTTAAATAATGCTTTCCATAATGTATAGAAAAAACATTTCTGTAGGGGGAAAAATGAGAAGGTTTGGGAATTAGTACTGTGGTTTTGGGACAGGTATCTGGAACCAGACTGGTTTCAAAGTCAGTCTCCATTATGTTCTAGCTGTGTGATCTCAGGCTAGTTATGGGATCTCTATGTGCTTTAATTTTTTCTTCTGTGAAATAAAGAATGGTACTATCCCCAAAAGGTTGTGATAGGGAGAGAATCAGTTTACTTATGTAAAGCACTTTGAAGACTGCCTGATATAATATAAACATTGTATCAGTTAGCCCATGCTGTATAACAAAGCACTCCCCAAATTTTGTAGTTTAAAATAACACCCATTTATTATCTCTCATGATTTAGATTGACAGGCCCATCCTTTTGGTCTGGGTCACTTTGGCTGGGGCTGGATTAGACTGCTTACTGAATGGCCTCTCTTCCATGTTTCATGTGATGATAGCTGAGACAGTGGCAGCTGGGCTTGTTCACTTGGTTGTGGCCACAGAGTTCTCAACAGTAGCAAAAGGGCGAAAGCCAAATGCACAATTTCTTTTCAAGCCTTTCCTTCTGTCATATTTGCTAATAATGCATTGGTCAAAGCAAGTCACATAGCCAAGGCCATAGCCAGAATGGTAGAAGACTACTCAGGAGCATGAATATGGGTAGGGAAATTATTCAGACCATTTTTACAGACAATCTGCTTCAAACACTATATAAACATTATCTGCTGCTTATTATTATTATTACTATTATCACTATTATCATCATCATTATTATTACTAATATTAACTCTCCAAACATAAAGCTACTAAGAGTAAAGACATACTCTAGTAAAGCTCTTGAGTATGTCTTTAGTTAGTCATTAGCATTTGCCATTTCCCGATATTGTGGGAGCCTCAAAAATTAATACTTGCAACAAGAGAGTTTTTAAGAGGAGCTTATTCTGCAGGGCTGAAATTATTATTTTTGTTACAAACCATAGCTGTCCCTACTGGTCTCCCTGGGAGCATTTTGCAGGTTATAAAATACAGCTATTACTATGGTAATCATATTGCAAGTATAAAATGGCTTTGACCTACTTGTTAAAATGCAGTGTGTATTAAAATAAAGACTGTGAGCTTAAAGCTAAATGAACTCAGAATAAAAACAGAATGGCAAGTCCAAAGTGCTTGAGAGATCTTCAAATGAAAGAAGGGCATTTGATAAAGAGGATACACTTTTCCTCATTCTTTTCATTTTCCCCTTGTTGTGATGACCTCCGGGAAATGACACTCATCTCTAAAAACATTTCTGTCCTCTGACTTGCAGGCAAAATTTTTTTTAAATAATAAGAGCTACCATTTGCACAGCTGCTTACTTCACACTAGCCATGTGCTGGGTCTATGATACAGTCTTTCACTATCTCATCATGACACCTCTCTAAAGTAAGAGCAGTTATTCTCTTTTTATAAATGAGGAAGCTGAGGTTCAGAGAAGAAATGACTTACCCCAAAGCATGGGACTTCCTGCTCTCAGAGACTTGGATCTAAAACTTAGAAGAAATTGGTTCCAATTGTCTCAGTCAGTTTGTACATTGCCATCTTCATTTACTCAGGAAATAGTGATTATGCAGCAGACATCACGCTGATTGTTGTGTTAGTCAACAGATGGGCCATTTGAGAGGTCTTCTGAGGTCAAGGGAAGCTTCCCGATGTCCAAAATGCGACGTGGAGGATGTGTAGACATTGCTTAGGAGTAAAGGGCTGACCTGTGTTTCAGGTAGCAGGAGGAGTAAGAGCAAGAAACCAGAGGACACGCAAACAGGTCAGTTTAGCTACAATTGGGAGGCAATTTTGATAAACTGACATTGTAAATAAGGTCACATCCTAGAGGTCTTTGTGAGTCCCGTTCCTTTACCTGAGGGCACTGGAGAGCTATAGGAATGTTCTGAGCGGGAGATGTCATGATCATATGGTTTGTTTAAACAGGTCATTCCAGCCACAGCTTATAAAATGGGGTTGGCTGGGCCGGCAGGAGTTCTGGTCGCAAGTCAGACCGACACCCTGGCCGGGAAAGGAGACAACAGTGCCAGGATCAGGGCATGAGAGCAGAAATCTGTTTGGATAGAGGGCGAGGAGTTATAGGATGACATCTGCTGTGCCTGACTTAGGGGTCTGAGTGGATGGGATGGTTCCCCTGAGGAAGAAGACTTGAAAGAGGATGATGTATCTTTGATGGACTCAGTGGTTTTGTGCCTCTGGAACTTCCTGGTGGAGGCACCCAGATGGTGGTGAGGACTCACTAGTCTTATCCTTATAAGAGCTCTCACGACTGGAAGGAGATCTGAGGTCCTGAGCACCCTCTAAGCTTGCATCTCCTCATCTTTCTCCTCCTTTGACTGACTTTGCCCCTGTAGTACTTTTAATGTTATTTCCTTATTGTCTTTCTCTACCACAATAGAATATAAGCTCCATGAGTATAAGCTCCATGAGGACAAAAAATGTACGTGTTCTCTTCACTGCCGCATCCCCTGTACCTAGACCGATGCTGGGCTGTAACCGAGCCAGCCATCAGAGGGTGACAGATGCCTCTAGAGATAAGGGGAGTTTATCAGCTTATCTTCAGAGAATGTGGAAAAGAGCCCAGGACAGAACCTTGGAAGGGACTCCAGTAAAAAGAAAGACCAAGAAAGAGGAGTCTTCAAAGAAAACAGAAGATGTTTCCTCTCTTTGCTCTGAAGTTTGAATGACAAAACATTGAGAACTTATAAGTATCCAAAAAGAGTGGCTCTTGGGGACCTTATGGCTTCTGGAAACACAACAAGATAGAACTGAGTAGGCGATGTGCTTCAGTTTTATTTTTGTTTTTAAGGATTTTATTTATTTATTCATGAGAGACACAGAGACATAGGCAGAAGGAGAAGGAAGCTCCCTGCGGGGAGCCTGATGGGTACTTGATCCCAGGACCCTGGGATCATGACCTGAGCCAAGCCAAAGGCACACGTTCAACCCAGGAGCCACCTAAGTGTCCCAAGTTTTTGTTCTTTTCTTATTTTCTTTTTCCTTGCCTGCATTAAAAAATAATAATAATTTTAAAAATAAATAAATAAATAATCAGCCAAATGCAAGCAGGGCTCTAGGTAAGGAGTAGGAACTCTTGGTACATTCAATTCAACAGGAAGCAGATTAACTTTATCTTGCAGGCCAATTGGGATCATTTAGTAGGCACTTTATTCCTAAGAGAGTTGTGTTGAGAAAGATTCTGAGGCCCATTCCAAGCCCAGCAGGAAAGAGTGCTGTGGTCATTTAGTGCTCTTTGCTGTGGAAACTGTCCTTGGGTGGCAACATAGCTGACATTCACCACCCTGATCTAGCAAATGTGTTACTATGAATAATAATTTTCCAGAATTACTTCCATTCTATCTCTCACAGTATGCATTTCCCAGATATGAATCCTGCCCACCTTCCTCAGTCCCTGGTATCCTGCTTGGTAACTTGTGGTCCTCCGGTCTCATTAGCATAACTCACTAAGGGACTTGAATGAGGCCAGAGTGAAGCTTGACTTTTTATAGCCTGATCATTTTTATGCACCCTGGAAAGCTGTGTCTCCATAGCTTATAAGTTCAGGTGCTGAGGTTTGTCCATCATTATTTGCTCTTTAGCATAGATAGTTTTGAGACCTAATCCATCCCAATTTAACTTACTTCAGTTAATAGTTTCTATTAATTATTCTTTTCTACTTGTGCTAATCCTTGTCCCAGATAAAAGTAAATCCTTGAAATTCTCTTGTTGCCCCTCTAGAGGAGAGTAGAATACTCGATAGGCAATGCTAATGGCAGGCTTCCTTTTGGAAAGCTCCTCAGTTGTGTCTCCTAACTAGGAGAGTAAACTCCAAGGCCAATAACCAGAAACCTCAAGCTTCAATATCTGGAAGGAGGAGCACCAAGAGAGTCTGAAATGCAAGGAACATTGAGATTTTTGGCTGGCAGCTCATAGTAACCTATCATTACTTGACCCTGAGAAGTTAAATGACTCATGAGAGGTCACCATAACTTGATGAGAATCATTATCACTCGAGAGAGTGAGCTCATGTAATTATCAAAATATAAATGGTTCTTTGGAATGCTAGCCTGTTGCTCCAAGTCAGTTCAATCATAATGTGAATTTTGGCAATAGTATGCAATACCTTTTCTCCCCTCATGTTGGGGTAGAGGGTGAGGACCCATGGTCATCAATCAGTAATGATTTACCAAGTGTCTACATCGGCCTCACCTCTGTTACAGACATTATGGAAAAATTCGAAAGAGCCTTGTAGAGATTCTCAGTATCTTCCAAATGCTGATTTTTGCAAGGGGAAGTGGGGGAGAGGTACAAACAAATGAAAAAGCAAGAAACCATTCAGAGCATGTTCAATGGTGGACAGATGGTAGTTTATCAACATGAGATACCCCATAAAGTGTCTGGGGCAGCAGGATCAGCACGAGAGGGTATGTGGTGATTCGAGAAAACTTGAAATGGCCCTGTCTGCCCTTTGTACAGTGGGGAGAAGCTTCATGGAGGAGGAGGATCTTCCCTGGACCTGGGAGGATTGGAGGATCTAAGATGTTATTTGTTTTCTGTTGCTGCATAACAGATTACCACTGGTTTAGTAGCTTCAAACAACATCTATTTCTCATCTCACAGTTCTATGGGTTAGAAGTTCAGGCATAGTATTCCTGGCTTCTCCGCACAGGTTCTCAAAAAGCTAAAATCAAGGTTTTGCCATCTGTGTCCTCATCTGTTCCTCTTCTGAGCTCCTGTAAATCGTTAGCAGAATTCAATTCTTTGCATTGGGTAAAGGACTGAGCTCCCTGTTTCCCTGCTAGCTGTCAACTAGGGGCCACTGTCAGCTCTTAAGGGTAACTGTTAAGTCCTTGCCACGTGGCCCTCCATCTGCAGAGCCAGTGACTGACAACCCCCCCCTCACATAAAAGTGCCCCTCACTCTTTGAATCTGTATCTCCAGAAAGATCCGAGTCTTTTTTAAGGGCTCCTAAGATTAGGTCAGGCTCACTGTGGATAATCTCCTAATCTTAAAACCAACTCATTTGGGACCTCAATTACAGTGATAAAATTCCTTCCCATCAGCTCCTACATTCGTGTTTGATTGGAAAACCAGGAGAGTGTGTGTATGTCCCCCCAGGCCAGGAGTCTTGGGGACCATCTCCGAATTCTGCCTACTGTATGATTAGGTAGAGGGCATGAAATGTCCAAACTGGTAACTAAATTATCAAAATAATGGCTTCTATGTGGATCTCATGCACAGCCTGAAATTGGAAGGAGGCCCTTTTAAAGAAAATGAGCTTCAGAGTGGCCAGATGGTGACTTAGAACTTGAGGGGTCTAACCGACTGTCTGATTTCACCATTTGGAACCAAAGTACCTCACTGGGTTGTTTTAGTCTACTGGCAGGCTCTTCTTTCTGTCCTCTTCTCTCACATGCACGTACAAGTTTTCCCATTTGTCCACATTTCAGTGGGATGTGTTACTCAGAAACACGTGGCAGTATCTGGAGATACTTTGGTCATCACAGAGAGAGAGAGGATACTACTGGCATGTGGCAGGTACAAAGAAGCCGGAGATGCTGCTAACCATCCTTCATGGACAGAACCGCCTTCACAACAAAGAATTATCTGGTCCCCAGTGTCACCAGTGCCAAGGTTGATTTCCTTTATGAAATGACATGTCACTTGCCCTTGCAGGGTCCCTCTCAAACTTCCTAAATTTTTATCATAATATTGTATCTGCCTGGCTATACTTCTCCCCTTCGCCATCTCAAGGGTTCCCACTCATTCTTCAAGACTTGGTGCCAACATAACCTTCTTATACTGGTTGGTCCAGGTTACTTGCTCTGCACCACTTCATCATACCTGGGATACCTTACTCAGGGCTTTGTTTGCTGTATGTACGTATAACAGATCTAGACAGATCTAGATCTGTCTCTCTCCCATCAGACTGTAGGTTCCTTTTGAGAGTGAACTGTGTCTTTTTTGTGCCTATATCCCCAAAGCTTATTACCATACTGCGTCTATATAGTAGATACTCAGTAAGTGTAAGGTAGACAGGTGGATGGACAAGTGTATGATTGCCTGAAAAGTTCCTGGAAGTAAACTACAGTTCTTAGTTTCCTCTCTGCTTCTCTTCTGAATGTCTTTGGTGACTATGTATTGGCCAGAGTGATTGGTATATGCAAGCAGGTACATCTCAAGGATCTGAAAGCAGAACTGCCTGGGTTTGAATCCCATCCCTGCCACTTACAAGCTGTGTTACTAGAGGCAGTTTACCAAACTCTTCTTTGCCTCAGTTTTTTTCTGCTGAAAAATGGAGATCATCATAATCCCTGCCTCAAAGGGCTGTTTCAAGGATTTAATGAGAGAGTTTATAAAAGGGCAGAGTTAGAGGAAATGGGGAGGGGTGGCATTTGCATAATGCTTCCTTGTTTTTCAAATGTCACAGTAATGGACTTCCCCCCAAAAATCAGGGTGTGGGTCAGCATGGCTGAAAGTGACATACACCTCCACAGGAATATTCCTAAAAATACAGGGGCAAATTTTCTCCACAAGCACACTATTTTGAGTGGTTGGGGTATCAAAGAGTTTGAAACCATGCCCCATGAGGAGCAGTTAACAGATGTAAGTTGACAGAAGATGAGGTTTGGGTTATTGAAGGATGTTGAATGGGAGAGTTGGCTGAAGTGGCTCTGTGTGATCCATATTGATAGAGTGTTGGCTGCCAGTTTACTGGAAGGAAGAACTTAATCCAGGAGCCAGCTGTCCAGTGATGAACTGAGCTGCCGCAGGAGCTTTCCTTCTTGGAGGGCTGGAATGTGGGACACTGTAAAAAGATTCATTTGCTTAATTTTATGAATATTTGTCAAGTGCATACTATATTAGCCCTCAGGATGCTGTGAAAAACAAGATGGAGACAATCCCTGTCTTAATGGGGCTTCCAATCTATGGCACCTATTTCCCAAAATGTGAGGTGGTTTGGGATAGTAGAGAGTCAAGTCATTAACCAAAACTGAGTTATGCATAATTAAAAATTCTCTTTCCAAACTTCTAAACCTTATAAATACATCAAGAAGGAGATCTCTTGGGACACCTGGGTGGCTCAGCAGTTGAGAGTCTGCCTTCAGCTTAGGGCCTGATCCTGGGGTCCTGTGATCGAGTCCTGTATCGGGCTCCCTGTAGGGAGCCTGCTTCTTCCTCTGCCTATGTCTCTGCGCCCCTCTCTCTCTCTCTGTCTCTCATGAATAAAGAAAAAGAAGGAAATCTCATTTGGTGGCTAGAGTTGTCACTTTTCTAAAACTTGATCATCTCCCTTTTTAGTGAAAAAGAGTGACTTGAGGGTCACAGTCTTAGGCCACAGTTCCTAAGTAACTATTTTTTGAGTGATTTGTTATACATCTTTATAAAAATAAGACAACAGAAAGTATTTAATACAGAATAATTAAAACCAAAGTGGTACTAGGGGTGATTTTATCTGGCTGGGCTTTTTTTCACTTTTCATATGTCCATACAGTAAAATTCACTCTTGGGTTTACAGTTTAATGATTTTTACAAATGCATATGGTCTTATAACCGCTCCCCTAGTCAAGATACAGTTCAGTTCTATCACCTTCCAAAATTTTCTCATGCTACTCAATCCCACCTACCATCTCCAGCCTTTGGCAACTACTAGATCTGCTTTGTGTTCCCATAATTTTGTCCCTTTGGGATGTCATGTCCTGAAATCCTCTCATATGTAGCTTTTTTAGTCTGGCTTTTTCTTAGCATAATGCATTTGAGATTCATCCGTCTTGTTGCGTGTGCTCAGTTCTTTTAATTGCTGAGTAGTAGTCCATTATATGGATATACCACAATATATTCATTCTAAATAATAATACAGGTTATGTTCAATATGACAAATTATGAACATGGTACTTAGTAAAAGCAGATGTGGCTGAAATCCTATAGGTGGTATGCAAATAAGTGAGTCTGGCCAGGGAGGTGGGAACTAGTCTGACACATTTATGCATTAAGGAGTTGTTTGTGATGGGTAGCCTTTTAATTTTTTATCCAAACCTTCAGCAGTGTGTTGATTGAACTATAAACAGGCTTTCTGTCTTCTTGAGTCAGAAAATACCTTTTGGGCCCTTGAGGTAAACCTAGTGGCCTCTAGACCATCCATTCTTGTCTCTTATTTATTCATTTCCTCCTTGTCTCCCTTCCTCCCTCTTTCCCTGCTTCCTTCATTCCTTCCATCAACCCCTCCTTGTCTTTGTCCTCTTCATCCTCATCCTCACATTCTCTTTCTCTCTCTCCCCCCTCATACCCTCCCCCTAATATTTCATTGGAGTTTATGTAACTGAATTAATTAGACCTATTTCTCAAAGAGTTGGTTTTCTGTAAAATTCACTTTGCAGTTGGCATAACAGAAGAGCTGGCATATTAATCAAATGCTACAATTTGTTCTTTGTATCTGAATCAGGCTGGGGTTGGGCTTCCTGCTTATCTGTTGTCCGTTTATACTGTTTTGTCCTTTGCAGCAAATGAGCCTGGATGCTTTGTGATTGGGCCAGGTGATGGCTGTGAGTGTTGATAGATTGGGTGTGGAAATGCTTAACAGGAACAGACCCTATCTCCTTAGTTAGTGTTACAGAGTCCCCAGGATATAAGGTGTCTGTATGAAAATAAATAAGGGCTTTTCTTTTCCTTTCTTTGGCTGATATCAATACCATTTAATAGAATAAAATGATAAAAATCCCGTCCTGTCTTAAATAACGTGTTAATCGCTGTTCTATGTATTTATTCATGTTGTGTTTCTGAAATATGCTTTATAGACATTTCCTTCACCCAGTGCATTTTAAATCCTCAAGCATGTTCAAATTATATATATATTTAATTATCTTGTGTGTGTTGGGGGGGGAGAGGGGGAAGGATGCCCTTTGTATCTAACCAGATCCAAGTTGGTAGCCTCCTCCATTTAGTCGGTTTGCTACAGAATATAAAGCCTCTTAAAGGATTCGAGTGCATATCTTAAAAGCTCATCAGAAATATTCTAAGCCATAGATGTTTTTTTCTCTCTCAGCAACATTTCAGATATGGAGGTTCTCCTCGGTTGCCCCTGCTAGAGTTGCTGAATTTATAATGCCACAGGAAGAAAGAAAGATCTGTTCTGTTTTCTCGTCTATGGAACGAGGGGGTTGAACTGGATGGGAGATGTCAAATTTACAGCACTAGGGCTGTCACTCCCTTTCCATCCACATGACAGACATCACTAATCAATCACAGCATGCTTTGCTGCCAAATGTAGTCTCAGACTTCTTGTCAAGTCAGCACTCCAGGAAGCCACGGCTAATCAATCAGTGTTAGTCCAAGAGATGAAATCTATTTGCCATTCTGAAACATGATTATGTTTAATCTGTAAAGGTTACATCACTGTTTCATAGTAAAAGGAAGAATGTTGGAGGATATGGGTAGTTTCAAGTGAAGAGGATTTCAGATCATTCTATTTTATGCTCCTTGAAGGCAGGCATTGTGTTTTATTCATATTTCTCCGTGTTTCTCTACTCTATAAGGCAAACCCTTTCTCACAATAGACATTCCATAAATGTTTGTGAAGTGGTGCACGCAGGAATGAATAGAAAGCATGTCTTTCTTCCCAAATGTCTGGCCAGTTCTTTGCTCCTTCCCTAAGACTGTACAGTTCAGTGCTTCTTCCAAAGGGCAGGCACAACCATTACCATGACTGAATTTTGTCTGCTTTCATTCTGGCTGTTCCTGCAGACTGGCTAGATCAATGTGTGCTTTTATCCACCAAGCATTGGCAGAGCCAGGCAACTTGGCATCTTTAGCTGGACTTGATGAGTTTCCCCTCCATCCATTGTCCTATTCATAAACCTATTGAGTAATACAGATGGGGGTCCACTTAATCCTTCCCCTGCTGGACTCTGAATTCTTGCAATCTGACTTATGGCTGGGAATCTGAAGTTTTAATGCTGTAGATAGGAATTCTGTCCATTTCAGGATTTAACACCAGGGGGAATTGTGTATTTGACACAAGATATGCAGCCTTGAGTTATTGTTTGTAACTCAAAGTAGATTTGGGAAGTAGATTTTAGGTTCCTTATAGAAAGGACCAGATCTGATAACTTTTTATATTTTGATAGCATGATAATATGCCTCTTGCAGGATAGATTCTCACTGACCATTTCATATTCCTCAAGGTAGTTTGATGAAATTTCTGCAAACCTCTGTCTTCTTTAACTTTTAGAAGAAAATCATCTTTCAAAAACAGAAAGCATTTTTCCCCATCCAGGCACTGGATTTCATCTAATGAGAATACTAGCTGTCCATTTAATGGAAAATCACTTATAGGCAGGGTATTCTACTAAGTGCTTTATATATATTATGCCTAAACCTCAAAACAACACCAAGGCTAGTGATATGAATACCATTTCATATATGAATAAATGAGCCTTGGGAAAATTATGCAACTTGGCCAAAGTCACAAGATAATAGCAAGTGGCAGTACTGGGATTTAAAGCCAGACCTAACTCTAAAGTCTTTTCCCCCTGAAGATTCCAGCTGTCTCAGTACAGATGCTACTTCCTCCAGGAAGCTTTCCATAAGGTAATACTTCCCTCTGCAAAGCTGTTTGAGATGTTCTTCCTCTGTGTTTCCATAGCAGTTTATACTCCCTTGTTGGGATACTCTGTTCTGTGATGGGCTGTTTCTCTGCTGCCACCCCACCCCCTGCTTTTGCCTGATGGCTGAATGAGTCCATCTTTCCCAGGAGAACGTCTGTCACTTTTTCTTCTTCCCAGTGCACCATATATAATGTACAGCTACACCCTCAACAATCTAGTGCAGTTGAGAATTCATTATATTTGGGGAGGAAGAATATAGGGAAATGTAATCCATCTCTAAATGTGGAAGGGTGGAGTTGCCTCTCTCCTCTATTACTAAGTGCCTTCTGCTTCCCTCTGTCATGGCATTATTAAACCATTCCATTTTTTAACACTTCACTGTTTTATTAACTGTACTTCTATGAATAATTAATACGTGCAGATGTTCTTATGTTTATTTATCGTGCTTCAGATACCTTGTGTTTCTTGAATCTGAGAATCCATGAGTTTTATAAATTCTAGAAATTTTTCAGCTATTATGCCTCTCCCCAATTTCTCTATTCTCTCCCTGTGGGACTTCTAGTAGACATATGTTGGATCTTCTCATTCTCTTCTCCATATCTCTTACCCTCTCTTTCATCATTTTCAACTCTTTATCCTTCTGTGCTTCATTTTGTGTTACATCCTAAAATCTCTATTTTTTTCTTCAGTAGTATCTGACCTCCTACTTAACTGATTGATAGGCTTTTTAATTTCAATAAATCAGTGGGGAGAGATAGAAATCACTTCTTGTTTTCTTGTAGGCTTTCATGTTTTTAATCATTGTAGACTTTATTGCGTGTTCTATTTCACAATGTTATTTTATGACCCTAAACTCTTGAGCTCTCATCCTCATATTTGTTAACATGGGTGTCCTGAAATTTACTCTTGGAAGCTCATGTTTTTGCAGGGCTAGTTATATAGCCCAGGTTAGGAAACTGGCTTTCCAGGGCCATCATTTTCAACTGCTTTTGTGAGACATTCCAGGCATATCATGAACAGGATTGATTTTTATATTTATTTTTCAGTCAGGGTTTCTTGGCTCTGACCTTTGTTATTCGTATTCCACTCCCAAGAAAGACACAGGCCTAGGGTTTCTAATTCTTAGCTTAAACTTTTCCATCCTCTTCAGAGCACAGGTAAAGATAGACAAGTTTCACTGGGCTGGTTGATAGTTCTTCTAACCTATTTTGTTCTTTGAGGGTGCAACCCTCACTAAATGTTCCTGGTTTTCTGCAGGGGTCCCATAACAAATTCCTGTTTCTCCTTATCCCAAGGCCTTGTCTCCCATGCTACTTGGGTTAAAACCCTAGCCCCTTGGGTTTAACCCAAACTTTTCCCCTGCTGCAACTGCCTTTCCCTCTCCCTCATGAGTTCACATGCTTACCATTCTTTTCTTCAGATACCTCTTTATTTCTGCCAGCTGGGTGTTTTCCTCTCTTTATTGTGGGTCAGTTAAGCACTTAAAGATTTTGTTAAATATTTTATCCAGCATACCTAGGTGTTTGAAGGGTGGGAATTTTCAGCCTGTCATCATTTACCATCTTGCCCAGACCTAGGAATTTACTATAAGTTCATGGTAAAATAATCAAATAATACACAGGGACATATTAGTCTCCTTCCCATCTTAGACCTGTGTACTTCTCAATTCACCTAACTAGATATCATAATCTTTATCCTTCTCTGAGGTATCCTCCTAGAAGCATTTATGTATATTACAGTGTGCATATGTATATACCATACATAAAGATTTATTTATGCTGGTGAGAATATATTTTACCTTCTGCACTGCACTTAGCAATATATTTTGGAGTTCATCATACATTAGTCCACTCAGCTCTGCCTCTTTTCTTGTCATGACTGCATTTATTCCATTAAGTGGATGTACTATAATTCATTTAACAATGTCCCCTATTAGATAATTTTTGTTACTTGGATCTTATAAACTATCCAATAAACATTCCAATACATATAAATTTGCTTGTGTATCACTTAACATAGTTTTCTTTGTTGACCTGTTTCTCTGTTTTTCTCTCTTCTCCCCAACCTAAGATGGTTAATTTTATGTATCAACTTGACTGGGCTAAGGTATACCCAGATGACTGGTAAAACATTATTTTGGGACGTGTCTGTGTGTTTCCAGCAGAGATTAATGTTTGAATCAGCAGACTTCCCTGAGATTGCCCTCACCAATGCAGGTGAGCATCACCCATTACTCTCTCTCTACTTGAGCTGAGATATCCATATTCCCTTGGCTTCAGACATCAGCATTCCTGGCTCTCAGGATTTCAGACTCAGACCAGGTCTTACACCATTGGCTTTCAGTTCTCAGACCTTTACTCCTCGACTGATTTATGCTATTGGTTCTCCAGGTTGCAAACTGTGTATCATGGGACTTCTTGGCTTCTATGACTACAAGAGCCAATTCTGTTAATAAATCTCAAATGTATGTGTATCCTATTGGTTCTGTTTCTCTGGAAAACCCTGGCTGACATATACACCCAGGCCTTGCAGTTAAGGACATTATCAATCATTGGTGATTCTGGCACCTTATGTGGGGCCTGGTGCTGATTCAGCACTTAATTTAGATCTGTTTCATGAATGACGGGGTACTTACCAAAAAGACAAACCAGTGGTTGGACCAGTCCCAACCTTAGGCAGATGTATTTTGATTTCAGTAATAACAACAGCTATTGACTATTCAGTCCTCTGAAGCTATTTACTGAGCACCTCCTCTACTCTAGACATGAACTAATGCAATCTTGACAACAACTCTGTGAGGCCGGAGACATCATCTTACTTTACAGACCAGAGCACTGAGGCACATGTTATTTACATAACTAGCAAGAAGTAGAGGCCACATTTGGGTACAGTTGTGTCTGAAATCAGTGCTTGGCTTCTTGAATAGTGCCTCTTAATTAACATTTGTATTGTCACAAAGGAGGCAGGACTATCTTTCTCCCTCCTTCCTTCCCTCCCTTCTTGCCTTCCTTGCTTCCTTAAATGTCTACTGAGAGCTCACAGTGTTCCAAGCAGGGAGTGATAGTATGATTATTGGTGAAATAATTTCTGCTCTGATGGAACATGCAGTGGAAAGGCAGAGACAGATTAAGAAAAAAAAAAAAGTGTGATGAGTGTCTGGAAGGGGAGATAATGGGGAGGCTTTAGAAGTACATAGCTTGGAGGCTCTTTCCAGGCATAGAGGGTCTCCAACATCCGTGATAAATTGGATGACCCTTGAACCATGAGTGAACTGAGGGAAGATGGACCAGAGGGGTGAAGGAGAAGGGTCTGGCATGTTTCTTGTCTTCTTCCAGGGCTCTCTACAGTGTAATCTTGCTCTTGCAGCCACAGCCAGCTCTCAGGACCTCTGCATACAAAAGCCAGAGAGCCTGTGTCCTGCTTCTGAAAGGTGGCCGAACCCCCCACCCTCACCCCCACCCCACCACCACCACCACCACCACCACCCATCAGCCCTTTCTAATTTTAAAGCAGTAGCTCCCCTGATTGAAATCTCAATTCGGGAACAGGCCTAGGATTGGCCTGTGGCTCGGGATTTTCACCAATAAGCAGAGTGGGAGGTGGAGAGGCGTCCCTTTAAGCAGCAGGGAGGCAGCCTTGGAGAGCTTGAAGCTTCTCTCCCCGGGACCTGAGCGATTATCCTGGACCCTGAGCTGCGCACGGAGCAGCTGCCACAGCCCCGGGAATGTCACCCCCCTTGCGCGGAGCCCCTGCAGGGCCCCCTCTGGCTCCGGGCAGTTGGCGGCCGACGCCCCGCTGGGCTTCCTAGCCGCGGCCGCACCCCAGGTCCCCAGGTCTGCGGCCCCCTCCCCCTCCCCCCCAGTCCCCCGCCGGCGGAGGCGCCGCAGCGGCGAGCAATGCGAGGCTGAGCCTGGTAAGTGGCCCTCCCTTGGCCGGGCGCTCGGAGGGGCGCTGGGGCGCCTGTGCGCCTGGTTTGGCACGGCCCTCCCGGGGAAGGGGGCTTGGCGCTGGGGCACTCACCTCTGGCAGTGATGTGCCTTGCCACAGAGACACCGAGGCCGTCGTGAGCTCTGGGGATGGGGGGGACCTAGGGGTCATTTTGCTCTGCCTGCCAGCTCTTGCGCAGCCACTTTATTAACCAATACTAATAACCAATAATGATATCAGGGGGTGGGGGTATCATCGTGACTGTATGAGGACGATGTGTGTGTGTTTGGGGGGGGACATTTAAACTTCTCCGAACTTGCTGTTTAAACAGTCCTTATTCTCTTACAATTCATTTTCCTCAAATATTTGAAATGTATTTATTGCTCACGACCTACGTATTTATTTGCGTTGCACCATCAAAAAATATTTTCACTGTATTCAGAAATATCGTAAAATAATGAGGGATAGCTCCCCACACTCCTTACTGCTTTCCTTTCTAGAACTTTTTAATATTCTTCCCTTTTCTCCTTTGGTAGATACCCGTAATTTAGCAATTCCGGATTTATGTCTTCTCTCTGAACTGGGAGTAGAGGTAGGGGAGAGATCTCATCTCTTGGCCGCCTTCTAGTTCACACAGAGGAGTCTATAGGAGGAGGAAGGTTTTTTTTTTTTTTTTTTTTTTTTTTTTTTTTTTTGTGGAGTGGGTCAGTTAATTGGAATCCTACTCTTCCAGCTTTTCAAATGCACCCTCAGCTTCTAGGAGTCAGGGCTTGAGGACCGGAATCATGAATATCTGGAGCGTCTGGGCAGCTGTATCTTAGGGAATTTTAAAACCAAAATAATCTATAGGGTTTGGGTGGGGGGGTGGTAAGGTTTATTGAAAGAGACAATTTTAGCTTTCTTCTTCTCTCTCCCTATCTGTCTGTTCACTTGCATATAACCTAAGCAAGAAGTTGGAAGCCTGATGCAAAGGGTCAGGGATTTTTTTTTTTTTTTAAGATGAGGCAGCTGGAAGAAATGCCTTCCAAAATTGGAGCAAAGTCTGATGCATGGATTGCCAAACTCCATTTCTGCCCGTATTAAATTATTTCGACTGTTAGCAGACCTCATTTTGCTGGGCTGGCCTTTATTTTCAGTCGTTGAGGTGGTGTGAATCATTTGTATGCTTTGAGTTCCCTGACTTCTGCAAACAGATGTTTTTATCTGTGCAACTAGTTGAATAATTAGAGAGATGGACATGGGCCTCTACGCACAGAGCGGACAAACACTGCTTGGGGAGGATTTGGGCATTTCCTTTTCAAATCGTCAATTGCCAAATCTTCCCAGCCGTTGGGCAATTCAGATAAAGGTGTCAAGTGAGCTGAGCAGTGAAGAATTTATATGTGCAGCTAATTCTGCTCGTCCTACAATAAAACATCTTCCCATGGGGCCAGAAAGTCGGGGGAAGGGAGGCTTATAAAAATGATCCTGTGTTCTTAGTCACTGACTACCCAGCTCTCCCTGGATTTCTGAGAACCTGCCAGGAGAAACTGTTGACTGAATGGAAGTTTCAAGAAATGCAGAACAGAAATCAGTACAAGCCCTCCTCGAGTGACTTTTATTTCTGTTTGGAGGAAAGGAACACTTTGTTAGAATAACAAATCGTGGCTGCTTTTCAAGAGCAGAAAATGGTTCTCGTTCCGAAGGCAGATTCGTTTTAAGAGTGTGAATCATTTGGTTTAGGTTTTTTCTTTTTTCTTAACCCCCCCCCCCCCCCGCCTTTTGCAGTGAAGGCTTGGAGATGATTAAACGTCCTGTCTGCAGGAAATTACCAGGAGATTTGAGTATTTTCCTGAATCAGCCTCAGATGGTACACAGCTTTGGGTGTAATACAAGAAAGCTCTGTTACCAGGCAATCTTTCTGCAGTGATAACCTCAACTCCCAGTCTTTCAAGCTTCTCCATCAACAAGCCTTTTATTTTTTATTTTTGGGGTTGTGCTTTCATTTAAGAAACTGAAATAACTCTCTCATTCCCTTCATGAGCTTTTTAAGATGGAACTTATTTTTGAGACAGTTTTATCGAGCACACTTCCCCACTGGCCTCCTCCCACTAGCCTCAGCAGGAAAAGCTCTTGGCTGCTTTTCCCCAGATTTCCTATAAGCCGGGATTGGTATCCTTAGGGACACAGATGTCTCAAGGAAGGAGATGTGCCAGGGTTGGAGCTAGTGCTCACCAATTTGGTAGTGACATTTATGTCTGTGTAGAGCTGTATACAGAGAAGGCAAAGTCGTTCTGTGTTGAGTTTACCATAAAGTGCTTCGTGCATCAGCAGTGTGGAGAATGGGCAATTAAAAGACTGTAAGAGATAACCAAGGGACACAACGTGCTGCTTTGTCAAGTTGTGATAATAGAGATCTGCAGTTTTTAATAATTTGGAAAACCAAGTCTCAGAGATGCTGTGCTCCCCAGGCCATTTTTCTTAATCTTTCCTTAAAGGCACCCCCATCACATTAAGCACTTCCTAGCCACATCATCAAATAGGAGAGCTTTGGGTGAATATAAGCTCAGTGCACTATTCCAATGTCAATGAGAGGAAGCAGAGGGAGTAATTTTTTTTTTTTTTTTTTTTTTTTTTAGCTTCTGGAGCACAGAATGGTAATCCTGGTTGAATAAAATGAAACTTTATGAAAATTGTAGCAAGAGTTTAAATGCAATGTTGAAAAAAATGTTTCTCTGCTATTTTTTATTTTCTCAAAATCTAAATGGCAAGGGATTCTTTTTCAGGATACTTAGCATTTGATTACCATGCAGTTGTTTTGGTGACGTTCTTTTTCATATCCTGCTGCTCTGCGTGACAAGCAGGAGAAGATGCGGGTTTCTTTGCAGAGATGGTATCTGGACATTTTCCAGAACAATGGAAGGTGTAGGGGCGGTGGAGGAAACAGACAGACACAGGTACTGTGGGACTCAGTGTCTGGGAAAACTCATGAATGATTTCACTGCAAATTTAGCCTACAGGCCTTTGAGAATTGCTTCATATTTGACTTTTACCAGGCAGCCTGTGTATAGAAATCATGGTACCCATCACAGGGGGCTCTCTTCTCACAAACCATCTTCCAGAAGATGCCAAACCACAGGGAGTGTGTACGTGACATTGCTTATCACATCTTTGAAAATTTGCTTCATGCCATTTTTTCTTAAACCGACCACCCAAACAAAAACTATGACTACTTGATTTGCTGGGAACATTTGCAGAAGGTTACTTTGCATTCACTTGGACTGCTATAATTATGCACTTTAATTTTTTCAGTCATCAGGGTTTTGTTCAGGCTCCTGAGGATGAGCAAATATCTGTTGAGTTGGATTTCAAACAATTCCATTTTTTTTTTAAAGATTGATTTATTTATTTTAGAGAGAACGTTTGGCAGGGGGGGACAGAGGAAGAGAGAGAATCTCAGACTTCTTGCTGAACATGGAGCTTTACTCAGAGCTGGATCCTGACCCTGAGATCATGACCTGAGTCGAAATCAAGAGTCAGATGCTTAACTGACTACCTCATCTATGCTCCCCTCAAACAGTTCCATTTTTGAGCAGTTGGCTGTCTAGCCAGGAGTAAAGGTCTCATATATGCATACTGCAAGTGATCATAAACAGAATGACAACGATTAACTTACTTTTTGTCAAGCACAGACTAAATGTGTTCTCAACCTTTCTTAGACTTCATTATACATAAGAATATCCTTCTGAGAGTCTGTTTCAGTAAATCTGTGATGTGACCTGGAAATTTGCATTTTAAGAAGCATCTCAGGAGGGACCTTGGATTCTCTTTTGAAACACACTTTGCTTTTTTGTTCATTATCATTCAGAATCCCCGCAATAACCCCAGTAGATGCTATTGTCATCCCTATTTCACAGATAAGGAAGAGTAGGCTTAGAAAGGTTCAGCCACTCCCTGGGGTCACACAGCTACTAAGTGGCCACGCTGGGGACCTGAATCCGTAACTGTCCAACTCCAGGTCCATATGCTCAAGCCCATGCCCTGGGTGATTAGGAGATCTTATCTTTACCACTTGGACCTAGTGACCCTCCTTTACCAACTTTCTCTGCTAAAGGCCCCTTCTCTATGACACTGGCATCTGGGGGATGCTAGTCCCCAGGGACCCCTTTTATGTAGTCTGCCCCAGCAGAATTTAGGAAGGACTGAATAGGGGTGTAGGCATTCAGGTTAATACTTAAGGAGTATCCAGCTAATTTCCCCTGAGTTCTCTAACTGCTGAGCCAAGATAAGTCAAGATCCGATTAATTTATTTATGAGGTGCTTTTTAGTCCTCCAGCTTTTGGAATCTTTAAAGCAGCTCTGTCCCCTTCACTGGGCCCGTTCACAACTCCCAGGGCCACTTCCTGTCTTCTCTGCCTACGCTTCCACAGATTCCTCCTGCATGAACCCTCATGGTTCCCGTGACCAAGGAGGTAGAAGCTCTTTCCTGATGCCCATAACCTGAGCCCACCTGAAGCCCTGCTTTTCTCTCAATCTTCTGTATAAACTGCCCCCAATCTGGGGAGGTTCCCGAAGAAAACAAACACAAAGGGAATATTGTGAAGAAGAGAAGCAGAGATGAGGAGTCTCATTTAGACCTCTCGCCTGATTCCCCCTTGGCCTGACCTGATTTCCCTTGCCTCTGGGCACATGGACTGGTGCTGATTTATCTTGCTTAATTGCTGCAAGATTGTGATATAGGACAAACCACTTAACCTCATGAGCTTTGCCTCCATTATCTGTACAATGGAATGTTCATGTCAACCCTGTCTCCTCTGGGTACAAGTGACGTAACGACCGTGGAAGCACTTTGGGCTTTGTTCAAACACATTCTGAAGGTGTGCTTCTGTTGCCTTCAAGCAAGTGATAGTTTTCATTCTGCGTTCCAGGGAGCACCTGTTGGCAAGTTGCTCTTCCAGACAAGAAGGCAAAAAATGGTTCCACGTATATTTGCAAAATGTGACATCCTGCATCTTTTTTTTTTTTTGAGGAATCACAATTTGTGCTAGTATATTAAAGCGCTGAAGGAGAGAAACCTGTTTGGCTCTGCATGTTCCTTGTTAAAGGGGATCCCAGAACCCCTTGGCAGTGTCATCCATGACTATGCTGCACAACATAGCTGGGGGAGCTGCTGTGCTTCAAACTGGCAGCTACTGCTTACTAGTGGTGTGCCTTTAGACAAGTCACCCGTATCTCTGAATCTCTGTTTCCTCCTCTCTGAAATGGGAATAATCATGATACCCACCCCACAGAATTTTAAATAAAGTTGTGTACTTTAGGAGACTGCCTTCCACCTGTCAGAAACATTCCTCTGAGCCCTCTGGGAATGTCATTCCTTCTTTCTGGTTTGCTCGCTTGCTCTAAGCTTGTGAGAGCTTAGACACAAATGTGTCCCATTTGTCCTATTTTCCTTTCTTTATTCTCCTCCACTAGTTCTTTATAAGTTGAACTATTCTAGTCCTCTCTCTCTCTCTCTGTTCTTCTGTTGCTCATTTTTTGTTTGCTTGCTGACATCCGTCTCTGGCTGCATGTTGTCACATGCTGATGACTCCCAGATTGACGTATTCAACCTGGACCCCTCTCCTGAGCTCCAGACTTGCATACACACATCTCTTCTTAGTGTCTTTATTAGATATTAAACAGGCTTCTCACTTCATGTGTCAAAGTACAACCCTAAATTTATTCCTCTGCCCGAGTCTTTACCCGGTCAGCAAATGGACACCCCCACTCCTACCTCCCTGCCACCCAGTTGCTGAGCTACAAATTTTTGGCATCTTTCTCTTTTCCACACACTCCCTTGTCTGGTCCGGTGGGAATAAGTCCTTGCAGCTCTACCTCAAAAATATACTCCAAATGGGACATGGGGAAGGAAGAGGGAGGACTGCTTAGAGAGGGGCTTCAGGTAACTTCCTGGTGTTCTGCAGGTGCTTATATCTTGGTTAGTGTGTGTGAGTTTCACGGGTCTAGGCAGTTGTCAAAATGGATCAGACTCTCCATGTAAAATACACGTTTTGCTGTATGTAAATTATACCTCAATAAAAAATATGATCGAAAAGATATATATCCCAAATGGCACCACTGCTTCCTGTCTCCACAGGCACGACTTTAGAATGCCACCATCCTGCCTCACTTTGATTTTCAGCCACCTTCCCAAATACCTAGTGTTTCTAAAGCTTAAATCTGATTCTCCCACTCCCTTAACAGCACCTTCTGATAGCTTCCTATTCCTATAAGGACAAACTCTACACATATTACCATGAGCTACGAGACCACCCGCTCCTACTCTGACAACACCAGCACAAACCTTTCTATGTAAGGAGATCTTCCTCCCCAACCTCTGGTACCTGTACTCCAGTCATACCAACCCTTTAACACCCAAGCTCCTGCCTGCCTCTGGGCCTTTGTACCTGCTATTCCCTTTGCTCAGAATGTTCTAGGACTTTGTTGGGCTGGCAGCTTCTCATCACTGACCTTCTTAGCTTAAATGTCATTCTACCAGGAGGACTCCCTACCTGGCTTTGCCTCCCCCACCCCCAACATATATACACTACATTTTTCTTTGCCACATCACTTTATTAATTTTTGTTCAAAGCACTTCTCAAGATAGAAGTGCTTGTTTTTTGAGTTAATGACTGTCTGCCTCTCCCTCCTGAAGTGCAAGGAGCATGTCATTCAGTTCCCATCTTCCATGCACAGAACTACCACCCAGCAGGGACCCACTATGTTGAATGCCCGTCACCTACCTCAGTGTTTGATGCAGCAACTGCAAGAAAATTGTTGCTTAATAAACAGTTTTAAAGTTCTGTTTTATTGCTCTTCTTTCTCTTTTTCTCATCTCCCTCTTCCTTGGGGATGGGAAGACTAATGTGCTTTGTGACCCCACTAAATCCACATTTTTAATGTTTCTGACCCTCTGTTTGTTTTGTTTTGTTTAATTATAAAACAAGGTCAGTGATAGCTGCCCCTTGTAGGGGTCTATAAACTCTTTGGAGGAAGGTGTTATCACAGTAGGGGTGAGGCATTAGTGGTTTATCACCTTTTTAAAATTGTCCCCACAGCTAATGGTTTTCTTTGAAGACCCTGAGCCTCTGAGCTCTCCTGCTGAGGAAATCTTACCAGATCAGCTGCTGCTCTGGGAACATTACTTGAGATGCAAAGATTTTTAAGATTCACTGAAACTCCCACACATGGCCTTGGAACTCAGAGAGCAGTAAACATGTACATATTTTAACCTGTTGGAGAAAATGTTACCCACAGAACAAAGGTGAACTGGATGTATAGTGCCCCAGACTTCCTCCCCTCCCTACTCATAAAGGCTCTCACCCAACATCATTACTAGAATACCCATTTAAAAATCAGAGCAAAGGATTGTATATTCTAGAAATGGGTAAAAGTCATCTAGTATTGGTGAGGAAGAGACTGTCCTTCCCTGGGTAGGAAGAGAATGATACTGACATATCTGAAAACCTACAGGCCAGGGTTTATTTAGACTGTTCATCCAGTCACTAGAACAGGAAAAATGCAGAGGGTTTATTTGCTTGGAGCTCTGGTTGGAAGCATTAAAGGGCCCTTTCAGAGCTCAGGGGGCAGTGCTGTGATTGATGAGCAGTGTCTGCTGTGGGCAAGGATCATCTTTGGTCTTGTCCATAAAGAATGAGATTGTTAGATTGGGAAGGGCCCAAGGAGATTGCCCAGTCCAACTCTTGACCTGGTAACTACTAAGCCGTGTTTGGGGGGCTTTAGAAAAATAATCATGAGCTTGGCAAAGTAATAACCCTTAACTTTTTAGGCCTTTGTTTCCCTCATGAGTCACATCAGTTCATTCAGCATGGCGCACTACAGCATTTCCTGGGGATGTTTGGGATCCCAGTTAAGTTTGGGAAATTCTGCATTACTATATTCCTTCTGAAACACACATAAGGCAGAGTAAACATAGAAGTTCAACTATAAAGAAACCGATCTAACAACGTTTCCCAAATCTGTGTGATCCCAGGATACTTTTCAGGGACACCTGTTGCCATCTTGTTGAACACCCTCTTTGGATGATGCCATATGATGTTTAGGAAGTGGCGAGTGTATTAGTTTCCAAGGGCTGTGTATTCCAAGTGTCATCAAGTTGGAACTGTTAAGCAACAGAAATGTATTCTTTCACAGTTTTGGAGGCCAGAGGCTTAAAAATGAAGGTGACACCAGGGCCACACTCCCTTCAGAAGCTCCCTCCTTGCCAGTTCACTGGAACTGGTGCCTGCTGGCAATCCTTGGTGTTTCTTGGTTCGTAGGTGTATCATTTCCAGTATCTGCCTCATCTTCACATGGCCTTCTTTCTCTGTGTTTCTTAAATCTCCCTTGGCCTTCTAAGTTCATTTACAATGACTTTTAGGCTCACCCAGATAATCCAGAATAATCTCATTTCAAAATCCATAATTTTAATTTTATCTGCAGAGACCCTTTTCTATATAAGAGAACATTCACAGATTCCAAGATTTAGGACATGGACACATCTTCAGAGGATCATTTTTCAACCTCACACAAGGACATTGACTCAAGAATCAGGAGACCTGGGTGAAGTCCTTGTTTTGCCAAGAGCTCCACCCACCACAGCTACACAGGGTAGCAGTTGGAAAGCTTAAATTAGGAGACAGGGCCCATTTCCTTACCCTCAAAACCTCAGTCCCCTCAACTATTAAATGGGATGTAATTGTACCTATTTCAAAGGATTATCATAATAGTTTTCGTAGTGTGCTTAGCACAGGTGAGTACTAAGTATTAGCTTGTTACTATAATTACGGGTTTTTACTGTTGCTGCTGCTCCTACCACTCTTACCATGTTCCTTCTCTTTGGACTTTATTGTTAAATGAAGTGATAAGGTCTGCTTCATCACACCAGATATCCAGGTCCTTTTAGAACTAGTGGATGGTTCTGGATCTCTCAAAGGCCTTATTATATTTATAAAATCTTTTCATGGAAGTATACTATACATAAAGGAAAGTGAACATAAGTGATCAGCTCAGGGAGATTTTATAAACTGACCCCACCCATGTCACTAGCACACAGATCAAGAATCAGACATCACCCGTGTCCCAGAGCCCTTTCTGTGTCCCCTTCTTTGGGCTTTTTACACTAACGATTATCCTTACTTCTAGCATCATAGAGTCTTCCTGTTTTTAGAGCTTACATGAATAGAATCGCACAATAGGTACTCTTTTGTATTTGACTTTCACTCAATGTTTTGTTTGTGAGATTCAATCATTTTGTTGTGTATAGTTACAGATCTTTAATTTTAATTGTTTAGTATTCCATTCTTTAATGAACCACAATGTATCCATTCAATTGTTGATGGGTGTTTGGTTAGTTTCTTGTTAGAGGCTATTACAAAGAGTACTGTTTTGATCATTCTAGTATGTATCTTGGGGAATATACAATGCTCAAACAAAATCCACAATATTTTAAGTCAAGAACTCTTTTTTTCCCATATAGCCCATTTAAGATGCTCTGCAACATGGAAAGCATCTCGTAACCAAGGGTCATGGCTACTTTGAAGGAATCATTCTCCTTCCCTCATCACCGCCTTCCTAAACTGTTGGCTAATGCTACATTTCCATAATGGTTGAAATCTATTTGAAGTACCACACTTTGCAGAATACTGTTCCCTTGGACTGCCTTCCAGTGGGCTGGGACCAGATGTGGTCATTCAGAGTAGTCAACACCCAGCCAGGGACACAGCTCCACCTCCTGGCACCCTACTCAGTGCCACCGCATTCATTTACTCATGTCCCCACTGCCAGTGGGAAGTCCACCCTTTCTTCCCTGACTGCCTTAAGGAGAGTTGAGATGGGCCACAGATGTCCCCTTCCTTCTTCATCTGCGGCCTCCCCTGAAGTAATCCTACACACTCATCTCATAATCTGAAGCCTTGCATTTGGAACAACCCAAACTGTCTTATAGATTAGAGCGTGTCCGACTGAAGGCTGGGGGCAGAAGGGTGGAGGAGTTGGCACAGACTGGTAGTGTGATGTGGGCATGAGCCAGAAACTTGGCACCATTGCTGACAAAGGTTGGGAGCTGCTGGTTTAACTCAGCCATATAATTTTCCTTTTGTTGGGGAAGGTTGGAACTCATACTTCAACTGTTCCTGGTATTACGTGCATGAGAGATTCATTCCTAGATCCCTGAATTGAGTTTGGTCATGGGTGAAGCATTACCACCATATGGTGAATGGTAGGATCCATTGGAGGCTTGGCCTGGGGTTCTATTCATTTGTGCCAGATTACGCATGTCAAATCTGGAATTCACTGGGGAAATAGAAGATGGTTATCAGGCCCAGTTACCAAAATATTTAGAGAGATTTAAATGAAATTAGGCTTGTCTTGTCCTTTTGTCTTCTTCATTTTGTCCCTTTTTTTGATAGGTGGCCTTAAAATATATCTATGATGGCTGGAGTGGGGAGGGAGGCATGGGAAACAATACATTGTGTCTTTGTTATGCTCTTGTGTTTATTTTGTATTCCCTGACGACCAAGAAGTGGCAGAGAAGTGGGGCTATTTAGGAAGGGTGAGGTTGACTCTCGGAGATTTCTTATCTGTTAAACTCAACAAAAAATTAAACCATACTTTCTAGAGGATTATAATCTCTCGCAAAAATGAGCAAATAATTGAGCAACTTCTATGTCATCTTCCTTTGGAGATTTAATTATAATAATAGCTGTCATTTATTAAGCCTTTTTTATAAGACCAGCAGTGTCATGGGTCTCTGTCATGAGTCAACAGACTTTTTTTTTTTTGTAAAGGGCCAGACAGTAAAAATTTATATTTTGCAAGTAAAGAGGTAAAATTGTGGACAGTATGTAGGTATTTACATGATGATAGGACAGATTTCCACAAAATTTTTATTTAATTCACAATGTAAGGATAATAATTGGGCATAATGTTTTCACAATACAGGTTGGCTAATGAGAAGAATGGAATTATTTTTTGAGGAGGTGGAAATTCACATTACTGTTCCCTATCATGAAATTGATTGCAAATGTTTATCTCAGAAAAATCTCTTTTTACTCATGGGCCAGGTGGTGGGCTGGATTGGGTCTGTAGGCCACAGTTTAATTTACATTGTTGCTGAGCTTTACGTATCAGTAATGATTAAGTTGGGCTGCATAGGACAGGGAAAAACTCAACAGTGGCATAAATGTGTTATCATTTATTTCTCTCTCTTTCTTCTAAAAGAAGTTTAGAGGTGACTGTGAGGGCTGACCTGGCAGCTTCACTATGTCATAGTGACCTAGGTTTATTTTTTCTGCCCTGCCAATCTCAGCATATGGCTTGTCCTCAAAATTACACCCCCCCCCCCCCCCCCGTCCCAGCTACTTCTGTCATATTTGCATCTCAGGAAACAAGAATAAAGAGGGGAAGAAATGCATAGCTTCTCTTTTTTAAGGAATCTTCTTGAAGTGCCCCCTAATCCTACCATGTCTCATTGACCATGGTCACATGGTCACACATCTCTGCAGAAAGGATTATCTACTCCTCTTGTTCATATGTTTACAGAATGGTTGGAATCCTAACTCCTGAGGGGGCAGGAGAGATGTTAGGATCAGGAACTAGAGTTTTCTGCCATGTGTACCAAGGGCAGGAGGAGAGCCTTGACAAGAGTGCCACCTTCTTCAAGGGCATGAGGTAGCAGACTGGGATTTGAACCAGGTCTTCCCAACTCCAGAGTCTTCTGTCCCTCTCCCCAAGTCTACCCTTAAGCATTGTGGGGAGGTCCACATGCATAACATTAGGAATGAGGTGATGAGTGATCTGTATCCTTGATCCTTCCAAAGATGTTCCCAAAGTACCTATAAGGAAGGATGATGACCATCATCCTTCAGTGGAGAGCCCAGTGAAGGCTGGACCAGGGCACATGGCTGTGCCCTTCTACTTCCCCCCCAAACATTAATGCAAATCTTAAGATCCTACCAAACCTTTTCTGCAGTCACATAGAAGTAAATACAGTCACCATCAAGCTCAGACATGCAGAGAGAAAGCTGATAGGCCTTATCATAAGCCCACTTACCTGCCAAGCTTCATGGAAGCAAGGACATAGGAACAAGGACACAGTGACTGTGCATGTGGACTTCTAAAGTGACTCTACTCACTACTATGGTTTGGCATTTAGCCAACTAGGCTCAGTTGGGGAAAAGTCAGTATGAGACCTCAGATTCCTTCTGCTTGCTATGTATATAAGATACTTCTACATATTCCATGGATGTGGATGCAATCTGAAACCTCACTTCCATGTGTATGTCTGTGTGTGTGTGTGTGTGTGTGTGTGTGTGTATGAGTAATGTATAAATATAGATATAGGTACAGATGTCCAGCTATTAGAACATTTGAGTACTTGCTAAATACCAAATCATTTAATTCCCATAATCCCACAGTAGCCCTTTGGGGTATCATCATCCTCACCATGTTAAAGACAAGTCAGTACCGTGCTAAAGGGGTAAGTAACTTGTCCAAGGCCACAGGGCTGGACATGGCAAACCCAGGCAGTTGGACTCAGTCTTTACTTTCACCTCTACTACTTTTGACTGTAATACTTAAGTTACCCTGTAAGCTAAAAGCTGCAATAGCATTTTCAACAAAGCACATGAGATTACCACAGTGGGAATGATTAATTTTGACTTGGGGAGAGAAACAGGCAAAGCTTTCAAGAGGAGGGGACATTTGAGCTGGACTTAAACGTTTGAGTAGGGTCATGTGGGTGGAAAGCATGAAATCCACTGAAACAGATGATTATTGGTCAAAGAAGTTACACAATCCTCTATTATAATAACAAATAACTAGCCCTGACCAGTGAGGAGGTGAGAAGTGGATTCAGGGGCCCCGTCTTTTTGTTCACCTCCCTCTGAATATTCCCATCCCTATAAAAATAGCTGATCCCTATTCCTGAGGTGGCTTCTTTTCTCCAGCTCAGTCTTGTCTGCCACTTTGGGAACCAGGAGCAAAGCTTCTTGCCAGGAGACAATTTGCACCAAATTTCGATGGCCTGGTCTTGAATGGTTTGTTCCTCTTTCTACTGTATTCAGGACTTTGGTTTGTCTAAACTGGGCTCTATGTGATAATGTAAAGGAATAAAGCTCATAAATAAAAGAGGAGGTGGAAGTAGGTTTTAGTAATGAGGCTCCTGCTTGATCGCATCAGCAAGCTAAGGAAAGAGCCATTAAATATTTATTGAATTGTTGCATTAACATTTGTACTGTGCCTGCTGTGGGCACTAAAACTCTCTGGAGAGTCCAGTCATCTGCCACCAAACAGGGAAGGGAACCGTGGCTGAGCTGAAACCTACACCTCAATTATTACAGACCTCCATCTATCCGAGGGGCCCACAGAGACTGCATTAATAATCGCCAGTTGCTCCAGGAGACTTTGTTGAAGTTTAAGACAGTGAGACAGTGCACAGGCGTTGATGGAGCATCAGCAGGCGCCCTACCTTGAAACGCCTCTCAGGAGATCAGCCAGCAGGTCCCATGCACATTCCAAGCTGCCCTTTGATTTTTTCCAAGGCCACTGTTTTTAAAGAGTTTTGTTTATGATTAGTTTAATTATGATAAACCATGGTTAAAATGTAGACCCTTGGCTCTTCTTCCTTCCCCCCACCCGCACCCCTTCTTCTTAGTTTAAAAGAATCTTTAAACGGAGCTGTGTTAGCCTGGGTGAGAGAGTGCAGATTGCTTCAGCAGACCCAGTGCTTGTCTTGTGGTCACCTTCCAAATAAGGCATGCTGTAGGTATTCCAGCCGCTGTAAGGTCTTGAGCTGGTCAAGGAGTCAATTATTATGCATTAAAAAGCAATTCATCATCTAGAGTAGTGAACTCTTGTGTTATTTTTAGGCCAACCTTTTAATTTATTTGGCATGCAAGAACAGGGTTTCTCACGTGAACTTCTGGAGGGTTCATGGAACAATAACCAGGGTAGGGGGTGGAACGGCCAGCAGGAGTAGGTCTCTGGACAACTTCATGACAATCCCATAGTTGACTAATTTTTAGCAAGGACATTGGAGTCAGACAGTAGTTCAGATTCCAGCTATGCACTTCCCACTTTGATGATGTCGAGTGGGTCACTTAAACTGCATAAGTCTGTTTCTTTACTTGTAAAATGGATTCATTATGGTGTGTACCTCAACAAATTGCTCTGAGGACAAGATGAGGTAGTGCACATAAAGCCCCAAAGACAATACTTGGTACGCAGCAATGACTTAATAAGTGCTAGCTGTTGTTACTGTTTCTTAAACTTTTAATTCTAACTTAGAACTTTCTAGACTTTGAGACTTCCTCTAAGGCCAGACAGGAGGTGAATTTTGAATCATTGAATCATGGACATTCAGAACTGCAAGGTACCAAGAAAAGATCATCGAATCGGAGGTTGACAAAGTATGGCACCCTAGGCACATCCAGCCTGCAATCTTCTTTGCAGGTGGTTTTATTGGAACACATTCAGGCCCATTCATTTATGTTTTCTGTTCTACTCTATGACTGTTCTCCTACTTCAAGGGCAGAGCCGAATAGTTATGACAGATATGATATGAACTCAAAGCCTAAAAGGTTTACTATCTGACCCTTTATAGAACAGGTTTGACCCCAATCTAATCCACTGAAGATTTGCCCCTTAGGAAACCAAGGCCCAAAGGAGGACAAAGACTTGAAGAGAGACACTTCCAAGTCTTTATCTCAAGCTCCCTGACTGCTCTCATGCCATTGTGCATCCTGCCTCCTAGCTTGGTAGGAAAGGGATGATGGAAGCACCAGGGAAACCTCATGCCAATCATGTATTGAAAACCATAACAGAAGTTCTGTTGACCAGCAAATAGACCAATACTGCCATGGAAGACACCACTTCTTGGAGGTAAAGGATCAACACTGGTATGAGCAAGATCATGCCTACTACTCTGGTGCTCAGGTCAGCTGAAGGACTTATTGCTTTATGCTCCATGTTCTCCAACCAGTCAACCAGTAGGTGGGGAAGAGGGCCTGCTGTGGCAGAGCTGGCTGGGCACAGTCAGTGGTGACCAATTATGAACTTTCCTTAAAGAGAAAGCTGATAGGAGAAGTCATTTCCATAGGTTTTTTTTTTTTTTGCTTCAGAGTCCCTCCCTGTGCTGATTGCCTCCTTTTTTTTTTTCCCCCATTATGTTGAGTTTCCTATTTGAAGCACTTCCTTGAATCCTCCTAACAGCCTTATAAGATAGGAAACTGTTGTTCCCTCATTTTACAGAAGAGGAAGTGGAAGTTCAGAGCAGTTAATTGACCTGGTCATGGTCATGAGACCAGTGGTGGAGCCAGGGCTCAGATGAGGTCTGTTAGATTCCAAAGAAAAGAAGGCATATATTACAGATGAGGGAAGACTGTTGGCATAAGTATAGGCAATGCCCATTATTTTTTTCTAGACCATCTTGGGTTGATTCATATACATTCTAAATCTCTTTGTTATAATGTCTCCAATGTGTTCCATTAAAAATGTGAATTCACCCATAAGAATGTCTGACCAGAAAAGCAATAAATATTGTCTGCATCCAAAGTGGTAAGAGACCCCCTATCCCTGGATGGTTCATCAGAGCAGGGGGATATATCTGTTGCGCGCATTGATATGTCCCCAGAGCCTAGAACAGAGCCTGGTGTGTGTTAGGAGCTTAGTAAATATTTGTGGTGTCTTGGACAAACTAGAATTCAAGATGTGAAATGTTATTAGCTTAAGTCACCAGATGTAACCAGGCTGCTCTACTCAAAGGCAAACCCAATATGGGTGAAGGGGCCAGACTTAGACTTGGAAATGGAGAGCTTCAGACTTAGAAACGAGGAGTAGCAGCAGTGAGTAGCAGACACCCAGATATGAATACATCCCTGACCTCTGACCCCTCATCCATAGTTCCTGGCCTTATGTGCAAAATGGACTCTCAACAGAAATGTTAAAGAGTGTCTTGTGACTGCTACTCTGCCTCCAGAAAGGGTATGCTGCATACAGACTTGGGGTAACCAAGGCGTCCTGATATTGGAAGTGCATCCCAGACAGAGGGACCAGCACACAGCACAGCTGGGGTGTCAAGGAACAGCACGGAGAGTGACCCTGAGGCCGGAACAGGGGTGAATGAGCAGGGAGGATGGGAAATACCAGAGCATGTAAGGCCTTGCTGGCCTGGAAGAGGAGTCTGGTTTGCATTCTGAGCCGGAAGCCCATATTAGGCTTCACATACTAAATGAGGCCTCTTGGGGTCTCAGGTTCAGAATTTCAAGTCAAAGCAGTTTAAACCTAGAGGGAATTTATTGATTCAGGGGAATTCTGAGGGGTGGCCCTTATTTCAGGCACTACTGGAGGTGTGTTCTTGCACAGTGTCATAGGGACTCTGTCTCTTCTCTTGCATCTGTACCACTCTGTATTGGCTTCATTTCCAGGCATGCTCTCTCTACCTTTCGCCAAAGATGAAGGCAGCTCCAGACCTAAGAGTGCCATGATCTCAGGAACAAGGCTTTCTCACACTTCCCACGTCCTTATCAGTGCCCTTGCCATGAAAAAGTTATTGATTAGCCCTTCTTGCTGACATATACGCTCATGGACTAATCAGGAGCAGGGGACAGTGGTGTGTGACACTCTGGTTGGTTGATTTGGGTCATATGCCCCCCTACAGGCAAGGTAAACTTGTCCTCTCTGTAGCCCCCTGGTTGCCAGTGTGTGGTCCACTCCTCCCTCTCTCACAGGGATAGTTGCCAATGTCAGAAAATATGAACAGATGAGAAGCCCAGTATAGCCCCATGAGGACAGAGCTCTGCAAGTGGAACTTGTAATGCAGACCTGCTGATCAGTAACACTATGGTTGAGAGCTAAAATCAGCATATCCTGGTGGCCAAGGGAAGGGAAATAATGATAGCATCTGAAATCCTGAGTTCCATTCTACCTCTGTTCCTTAAGAGTGTTCAGGCCTTGAGCAAATCATTAAACTTCTATTTTGTCTTCAGGAAAATCACTGGAAATAGACCCCATCTCACCAAGTGTTGGGAGGGTTTGATTGAAGCTTCATGTGAAAGCAGTTTATAAACTGATAAGCTACACAAGTCATGCATGCTCAAGACCCCCCTCTTGGGTTCAGGGGACTTTGCTACCTGTTGCGTGTTCCACAAAAGAGTCTGTGCCCTGAAGAAGCATCCATTACAGTGTGGGTGACAGGACTATACTTCTAGTATAGGACAGCAAGTAGAAAAGCACCCCCCCTCCCCAAAAGTAGGAGGGATTCAAACCTGGATAATGGAATATTCTGGGAGTGCAAAAGAGCCAGTGAGCTGTCAGGCACAAGGGAAAGGACTGTGTAGTCCTCAGGGCATTTACTGTGTAGCTTCTCTCCATTTGAAGGTTCAGCCTTGCAGGAACAAACAGTTGGTTGTGTAGTTTATTGGCAAGTAATAATCTTTCACACTGAGCCTCCATTTGACAAGACTATGACTGGCACTGTAGTTAATACAGCTACAAATTTTCCCTTTAGATTGTTAATGTATGTATTTTTTTTATGGAAAAGGGAAAGATTGTTAGAGTTTTAGAAATATTTCTTTTTGAAGATTTTTTTATTTACTCATGAGAGACACAGAGAGAGAGAGAGGCAGAGATACAGGCAGAGGGAGAAGCAGGCTCCATGCAGGGAAACTGATGTGGGACTCGATCCCGGGTCTCCAGTATCACGCCCTGGGCTGAAGGCGGTACTAAACCGCTCCGCCACCCAGGCTGCCCAATTGCTAGAGTTTTAAAGGTAGTAAATTGTATTGAAATGTTTGATAAGTTTGTATATCAAAGGAATTTACTTTAAATCATAGTTTTAAATTATGGCTTTGGGTAAGGAATCAAGAAAGAATTTCCTTTTAGAGTTAAATTCTTGACATATTTTTCAGCTTCCCTTAAGTCCTGTTACTAACCAAGGTAGTGGGTGATCATGGTTTCTATGGAATCTACTATTATTGTTTAATTCTCTTTCCTGAGAGAGTCCATCAGGATAAAAGATTTGCTGCATCTTGCAATGGAGAGTAGGGTTTGTGTGGGGGGGTGTCTTTTAAAAAGGGGTGATGCGTTGTCAAATGAAGGGACACAGTTTTCCAGCTGGATGTCTCATTGGCTTTACCTCTCACTCCTTTGATGTGAATGGTGATTGATCTGTGGTTCCAGTCACCACTGGCCTGATAGCTAGAGAGGTTGACCTTTTGCTGTTCACGTGGCAGACTTTAATTATTAGCCTGCAACTTACTGAATGTGTGTGTGTCCCCACATCCACATGCTGTTGCACATTAATTAGCTCTCTTTGGTCATTTCTGATTGGGAAGTTATTGGGGACGAGAGGCAATTTCCCTTTGGAGTTGACTGGAAGTTGTCTCCGCCCATAATTATTTGCCATTTGCCCATTATTAAATGCTTTCCTTGAAATGAGTAAGGAAGACAGAAGAGGACTTAGATGAAGTAGGTTTCTGCCACGACAGATCATTAGCAAGAAGTTAGTGGGAGTGACTCATGAAAATTAACTGATGTTAAGAGAATTATTTCTAATGTGCAGGTTAATTTTTATCTGGTGAGATGGTGGGCTGCCTTTTCAAAAAAAGAAGTACTAAGTGCTCGGCTTTCTATTGCACAAATGTTCAGGGAGTAAAGTCTCAGTTACATAAGTTTTATAGAGGATGGACTTTAAAGTTTTATGGATTGGAGTGCACAGACCATGGAGGGGCTGTCAGTTTTCCTGCCATCTAAAGAATGAATGGCTGATTTCTCAGTTGGTGACAAGCTGGTGAAAACCAGTACAGACCCAGAGCCACTTTGATCTCAAAATTATTTTATACAGCCACTTGTGTTTAAGGCCCATTAGAAAATGAAGTTCCATACTGTAATTCCTAAATTGAATTAATTTTCTTCATTAAAAATCAATTTGAGTTGTCAGCTCAGTAGTATCCCACACTGGAAGGCCTATGTCTTGTGAAAGTCTTTGTATCTTATCACATGTCTAAAGAAACTTTAGGAGGAACACAGTTAATTCTATCCTGTGTTATGGTTAGGGCCCAGGTCTCTTAAATTATGACCTACAATACTTTAGTCTAGGCACTCCTTCCTTTGAAATGGTGTTGTACTAAGTTAGGGAAAAAAACTTTGTGCCTTGCTCCTAATTTCTGCAAAATTTTGCATAGCTAAACAATGGAATGAAAAGAATCCACCTACCATTCAGGAGGTTATATATGATGCAAGACAAAAGGATTGCAAAATAAAATGTCTTTATCCCTTGAGAATAATAGTCATTTTAGAGTGTTACTCTTTTAAAATCAGAATGCTTAAAGGTAATCTGTAGCCTATAAATACATGGCAAGGTAATATAAATAGGATGGTGCTGCTTCAAAAAGAACCTCACTTCTATCTTCCTTGCACATTTAAACACATGCATAGTAATGGCTGCAATTATTAAACTGTATTTTAGGAGCTTTCTGTTCAAACAAGGAAAAAAAATATTATATAGATCATTGAAATGTATGCCCTGATAAGGGAGCCTGGCCTTCTGGAGAAGAATTCTGTACTGGAAACTGACCAATCAAGAGGCCTAGATTGTAGGTACAGCCCTGCTAGCTACCACTATCTAGCATTGTGACTTTGGACAAGCCATACAACCTGTTTTGGTTTCCGGATTTCATCTACAAAATGAGATGTTCGAATAGGTTATGCCAAATATATGAGTTTTGAAAAATGGACTTCAGATTGACCCACGGAAACCTTCCTGTGGACAAATATTGGTAAACCTGGGAATGAGCCCTGTGGATAGATCCTGCCCCCTCCTTCTCTGAGATTCCTCCCTATATCAGGGGGGCAGGATGGCCCCGGGAAACCTGAGAACTTGGTGAACCTGAACCACTTTTTACCAGGGACTTCACTGAAGCAAAGGTAGAGGTGTAGCATGGGTGAGTAAGACCTTTGACTGTGAACTGGATCCAGCTCTACCACTTAAGTTTAAGCATCTAATTTAGTGGTCCTCAGAGCATGATCCCCAGGTTAGCAGCATTAGCCTTATCATCACAGGAAAATTTGTTAGAAATGTGAATTCTCAGGCTCCACACGTCCCAGACCCACTGGCAAGCAGAAAGTCTGGGATTGGGGCTCCAGGTCTCTAGATAATAAGCCCTCCAGGCGATTGATTCTCTTGCACATTAAAACTTTAAAAACACTGATATAACTGAACCTAGACCCCAGGCTTTATCACGTGGAGAAACTAGAAGGACAAAAACAAAGGGGAATTTTATTCTAATGTCTAAAGATGGGGACTGGGACTAGGGGTTGGATGAGGGTACCTGAGATGATCCCAAGATCTGTTTTTAATAGCATCACCAGGATCCCTGGGATAAAGTTTTAAAGTGACAACTACAGCAGTGAGGTTTTCCAAGGAAGTGGGGTGTACACAGGAGGGGTTTGGTCTTTAATGATATTCAGGAGAGATCAGACTGACAAGAGAAGTCTCAGAAAACACTCTTTAAAAAGGGAGACAGTCATATTTACAGAAATACCTGGGTTATTGGCCAAATGGAGAGCACACAGTGATTCACAGACTTGGTCCTTTCACCCGTGCTTTCTGCTATACCTAAAAACTCTGAGGCCAAATTTGGGTTTCAAACCATAAAACCTTCAGCTAGAAAAAGCTTGGCTTGCCTGTGAATCTGGATTTGAAATGCTCTCAGGAATCATCCATTGGGCCAAAAAAGAATCTCCCTCCATACCTCCCTGGATTTCTGTGATTGGTTTGATTGAGGAAATAGTTTTATCACCAAGTAAACATCACTGAACTGCTCAGTGTATCCTCCTAAAGTCTACGAGAACACATCTCACCCCTTCAAGGTTCTCATTTTTCTTTAAGATCTGTTGGTATGAGCATGGAGTCTGATTCCAAGTCGAAGCTGCAATCAACATGTACAGCATGGATTTCTGAGTCCTCTGGATGCTCTAAAAGCAGAAGGATGGTGGTAGGAGCTGAGGGCCACTAGTACTTAGATAGCCTTGATGACAAAGAATTCTAATCCATTTTTCCCTTCTTTGTTCTAGATTGAGGAACCTAGTATATCCACAGAGGTGGTGCCCCTGTCCTTCCTCATCTACCCATCCAACCCTTTTAGTTGTGGAACTCTTAGAAATACTAGAATTTTTGGCAGATCATTTTAAGGGAATAGAATTGAACCTTTTTTTTTTTATAAGCCAGTTTTGGAAAATTGAAAAAAAAAATTTCAATGTTCTTGATCTATTGGACATACAATTTTTCTCTTAGAAAAGTTGGCTTGAAACTATCCCATGTTTCTTACCTTTTCTTACTAATAATTCACCCTATTGACACCAACTGGCTAAATAACCTAATTCTGTGGCAGAATATCAATGTTCATCTTTGACTGCAAAAATAATGTATACACATTGATCAAAATTTGACAGCTCAATTTTGAAGCATACAGGGTGTACTGTGGTATACTATGACACTGGTGTCATAGAACCATTGGTCTACTGACAACTTCAAAGTAATCACATATGTGTATTATGTATGCAGTTGTATCTGTCTTAAGCTGTGATCCACTTGAGTCAAGGACTGTGCCTTATTCTTCCTGTATCCTGGTGATCAAATGAAGCCTAGATCATGCTAAACTGTTGTTTTGTTAGAGGAATGTATGACTTTACCCATACTCATTCTTTGTCTGTCTGCCCCCCCTACATGCAAATACACACACACACACACACACACACACACACACACACACACACCAGCCATTCATTTTTTCCCTCTAGGCTTATCACTGTTTTTCCTATAATTTTTATCACCTAGTGACCAACATCAGAAGGTCTAGCACGTGTCCACTAAATCCAGGGTAATTGAATGTCGACTCCATCTAGGAAGAGCTCTCTTCTAAATGTGACTTGATAATTATCCTGGACATTTTCAAGTGAGAGACCAATTATTGCATTACTTACTACCTGACTCCCTCCACTGGCTAGGTTGTCTTATAACTTCCCTTAAAATGACAGGGCACAAATGAGTTTATGAACTGGAGCATTCAAGATGATATTTTTCCCTGAAGTTCCAGGGTTTCTGGCCATGGTTACCAAGTAGTGGCCCAAACATTTTCACTGAGCAAAATCAAACAACATGGGGTAGTCCGCCACCAGGCTTGATTTCAGCAGACTATCAAGGCCAAAATACTGTAACTTCAACAACACTAGAAGGGTCTCTGGGAGCCACTGCTGTGGTTTCATGCAAGTTAACACTTCTTTTTCTCCTGTTTTTTTTTTTTTTTTTTTTTTGTCTTTGGTTCATTGCATCATCAAATGGATGGTAGATCCTTACCTAAAAGACTCACTTTGTCCCATTCCATAATTTGCCACAAATGGAATACTAGCAATTATGAGATGAAAGAACATGGGAAGTACAGAAATAATGTATTAGGAGTCTCTAAGACATAGGTTTATGGGGCAGAAATGATCATGGGTATTTGGAGTGGTGACCAAAACTATGTATTCTTGGGGAAGTAGAACAAGTCCTGATTAGAAATAATACCTATTTCTGAGCCTCAGTTTATCATGAGTTGAGGTGATTAAACAAACACCTTCTAACATCTGTTTTTCTTAATCACAATAACAGTGGCTGCCATTATCACATTGTTACTATGTCAGGCACTCTGCTAAAGCCTTCATCTGCATTTTCTCCTTTAATCCTCAAAATATTATACTCTGTCCCATTTTAAACTGAAAAGCTCAGAGCTGGTAAGTGACAGACTTGGAGACTCTGACTCAGCTATGTTGAATGTTAAAATGTATGCTCTTCCCCTCTACTTTCTATGGTCCCTAAAGAGGCAGTTAATAACTCACTGCAAGGTAGCAACTACTAGACCAGTGGTTCCCAGCAGGGGCATTTTTGTCCTCCAGGGGACATTTGGCCATGTCTGCAGGCATTTCTAGTTCTCACAATTAGGAAGAGGGGTGCTACTGGCCTCTGGTGGATAGAAGCCAGAGACACTAATAAACACTGTATAATATATGGCACAGATCCCTATGCCCAAGAATTACCTGGCACAGTATGTCCATAATACCAAGGTCAAGAAATCCTGGTCTAGGCCCAGCATAGAAACACCCTCTTCATCACTGTCCCCAGAAGTTAAGTAACAAGGACCCAGCCTCAAGGAATGACAGCCCTATTGTTAGAGTTGTATACACATGTGCTCCACAGCTGAACCCTCTTAGTCCATCACTGCATCTAAATCACAGACCTCTGTATAAGACAGACCCATGTTCAAATTTCTGGTCCATCACTTATGCTCTTGAGCCTCACTTTTCTCATCTCACAAATAAAGATCCTCATTCTGTATCATGGGTCATAGTAAGAGCTCAGTATCCTTACAGCCTTCTCTCATCATTGCTTCCCTTCCCTTTTCTAGATCTTTCAGTCTGCCTGTGCTCTTAAGGATGGCCAGGTATGTTCTTGGCTCCACCATTGATGCTGGCAGGAGCCACAGGCTGCCATTTGTAGAATGGTGCTCGGTGTTTTAGATAAGTGAAATGCACTCCAAGAAAAGCAGCTGGGAAGTATTGTGGCCCGTGCGAGTGCAGGAGTCGGAGTGGTAGAAGCAAAAGAATCCAGGAATCTTGGCTCCCGGCCAATGCATTGGCTGAAGTGGACTCCCAGGGTTGGCTAGTTTTATTGTAGAATAAATTGTTGCTCCATAATGTAAATGGAAAATTAACTGTGTAACCAGTCAAAGAATCTTTGTGATTCTCTGTGAAACATACCACCCAGATAAGTTAAAGATTTATGTATTTTCTTTCAAGAGACATTTTCTAGAAGAGACCGGGTAGGAAAAGGGTACGAGTGGAAGAAAGACGGCCGTGGTTTGGTGGAGGAATTTCCTTCATGGGAAAAGCAAGAAAAAAGAAGAAAAGGCATAGTTCAAAATGCTGTGTTTGCTTCATGTAACTTAAGTTAAAATGGAGGGTTCCAACTAGCTTGCTAAGAAGGTGAAATTAAATATGCCTTTTCCTTCTTTTTTTTTTAAAGAGATTATTATCATTACACACACAGTATTTATTTATTTGGGTCAGTGTGAAATGGAAAGAAGGAGAAAGAAAACTGGATAAGAGTGGAAGGCTCCTGGTAAGACCTCCGATGCTTTGAGCCACTTGCAGAGAAGAACAGATGCTCAGAAGTCACACCTGGCATCCTGAGCTTATCAAAGAACCCTCCAGCTGATCTGAGCAAAGTAACACATAGGCAGGGATTTCTCTACCATCTCTCAGGCACAGTCTGTGAGGTGAGTAAGGACAGAAAAGTGTACTGGAACAGCACCCATTTTGACTTAAGGAATTGTTCAGATACCTGATGTAGGAGAAAACTGAACAAAACAAAGCCCTCTCCTCTGCTCGGCCAGCCCTCCAAGCATGCTGTGTGCTGCTGTCCCAGGGTGTTCAACTGGCTCATTCTCACAGTGACCCTGGGAGGCATGGCTTCCAAATTTGGACACAAGAGGAAGCTGTGCCCCTGAGAGGGTCAGACTCTGGTTCAAGTGACAGCTTCAAGGACAAAGCAATGGCTGGAGCCCTCATCCCTGGACTCAAAACTAGCCTTCATACCACTGTAGTATTAAAGCCTGTTAGAGATCATTGAGATATCTCCATAGCAGAAGCGTACCAAAAGCTAGTGAATTTTAAAATACCCACACACACACACGTACAAATGCACATTTATGTCAGTAAAAGTAGATAAATGAGACAGTGAGCAGGATGTTGATGGGAACTGACTCTCTGCCCTGGTATCTGGGAGAGAAGAGGTAGGGAATATGGAAAACCAGAGTCTGGTTTTATTCCCCATAGAGTCTTTTATTCCCCATTTAGAGTCTTTATTCCCCATCCTGAATAAAGGCTGCTCCATTCAGCTCGACCACTTCATCAGTGTGTCTTGGGAACTTGAACTCAGAATGGCCAGGTCTTCTGAGGGTTTTTCTTTCCTTTTTTGTTAGAAGCTGTTGTGCAGATGTAGGGTTGGCAAACCACACCCTACAGCCCAGATTCGGGCAACATCTGTTTAAAGATTGGTTGGAATAAGCCCTTCCTGCTTGTTTTCACGCTGCAGTAGCAGGGCCGAGGAGTTAGGACAGAGATTCTATGGCCTTCACAGCCTAACATCTATACTGTTTGGCTCTTTGCAGTTTCCTGACCTCTGATGTGGGCCCAATGAAACAAGGTAGGGCCAAATTCCACCTCCAGCCAACCATCCTGAACCCCTCAGAGGTCATCCACTCTCACACCTCCTTCCTCTTGTTGGCTTTCAGCAGCAAATGCTGGGGATCAGTTAGACCACCATTTCTCACAATTCACCCTACATGCAGATCCTCTGGATGGTTAGACTCCTACCTCTGATTCAGTGGGTCCAGGTGGGGCTTAAGAACCTGCATGTTCAGCTAGTTCCCTGGTAAAGCTATTGCTGCTAGTCCAGGATTCTACTTTGGGAGGTAGGGGCTTAGACTCGCCATGTTTTTGTTTTCAGGTTTTTTAGAGGGGTGGGTGCGTCTCAAAGCCCCAGGCCTATCATGTGGGTGACTAAGTTGGCCAACGCAGAGGGATGAATTCCATAGAACCCCTAAAATAGGCTCACTGAGGCATTGCACAGCCCAGAGGAGAATTCTGTGAATCCTCCTGTACCTATAGAATGGCTACATTTCTTCAATTTGAGGAGCATCACACTGACCCAAATCTATCCTAGACCAACTCCATAGCCTGCCAAGGGGCTCTAGCTATGTGTAAAGTATTCAATATTTCCCATGGCAGTGTTGCCATAAGAAGGGGCTGTGGTTGGCTAACCCTGTACAAAAAGCTTGTCTCTTATTCCTGGAGTACCATCTCTTATGTCAAGGTCAACCCAAATCTGGGATAGAACGGGAAGAATGGACTCAGCAAGCTACATGAGATTTTTAAGGATGCCATTTTAAGAGAAGAAAAGGGAAATAGATTCAGAAATTGGAGGAATACACATAGTTAATAGCTATTTTGATTTCTTTGAGCCTCCATTTACTTATCTATAACGCAGTTTTCCTTACATTACTGGTATAACCTTGAAGGTTGTCCCAGGGGTTATTTTATTTTATTTTTTAAATTTTTTTTCAATTTTTATTTATTTATGATAGTCACAGAGAGAGAGAGAGAGAGAGAAGCAGAGATATAGGCATAGGGGGAAGCAGGCTCCATGCACCGGGAACCCGATGTGGGATTCGATCCCGGGTCTCCCGGATCGCGCCCTGGGCCAAAGGCAGACGCTAAACCGCTGCACCACCCAGGGATCCCGCAGGGGTTATTTTAGAGGTTGTGTATGTAGTAAATGTCATGTATAACCTGGCTTATAAATCTCTCCACATATGGCCCTATGGCTCGATATCCTGATGGCAGTCATCTGAGAGATCCAAAAAGACTGGGCGCTTAGAAGGTCTGTGGGTAGCACCTGGTGGCTCTGATTTGGCTCTGCCAAAGGGTCCCTCCAAGAAGCATTCCTGTTTTTTTCTGGGCAGCTGACTCCAGCTACTGGCTGACTCAAAGCTTTTTCCATTCCTCGTGTTTCTGGTTGCCAGTCCTGTGGCTCCTCTCATCCCAGCTAGCTGAACCCCCTGTTTGTATCTTCTTGTTGGCTGGGCTCCTAACAGCCCTTCTTTGCACGGCCTCCCCAGCTGTGCAGAGTTGAGCAGTAAAGGCTCTGCCAGCTTCAGCCCCCAGCAGGACTCTCTGTGTGCCATTTATGGGACAAGGAATGTGGCTCCTGCTGGATGAGTCTGGCCACTGCCATAAAGAAGGGGTGCTAAATAATTCACCACAGCAGCCTGCTCTGGCATCCATCTGGGCTGTCCCCCAGCGACCCTGAGGATGCCCCAGCAGGACTTCTCCTTGCTACAGTGCAGCATCCAGGGTTGCTGGGAGAATAAACAAGTCAGCATGAAAACCCCCTGGGCCGTCAAGGGCTCTGTGGGCCTCAGTGTCAGGGAAGTGTGCAGCCTGAGTGGACTGGTCATGTGCCCTGCCAGCTGCTCAGACCAGAGGGCTCCGGATGCTTTCACTCTACAGACCATAACTGATGGCATGTTCACACTCAGACCCAAGAAACATTTTTTAAGAACCTGCTGTGTGCTGACACTTTGACCTGTATTATCTCATATAATCCAGAAAGTCTGTGAGGCAGAGACTGTTAGTAAAAGCTGAGAGAAGACAAGTGACTTGTCACCCTTCACACAGTTAATAAGGGGGCAGAGTCAGACTTGCCCTTGGATACATCCTGTCTGACTAGATCCCCTGTTATCCAGAGGTCCTGGCCATCAGGGACCCTTTCCCTCTCCTCCAGACATTGGCTGTCTCAGTGGGTCAGGCTCCCACACCTGAGGTCAAACACTACTAGCTCTGTAGGGAAGCACATTGCAGTGTGTAACTGAACTTCTCACACTGCCCATTCTGGCTGGTGTTTCAAGTTCTGTGATATGGTTTTTGTAGTTTGGATCTTGCCTTGGCCTGGCTCTGCTGAGCAAGATGGTAGCTGGGAGGCAATGCTGAAGATGATAGGCCTTGTCCCCTGATCTTCCTACCTGAGGGAAGTGAGGGTCTTTTTTTTTCTTTTCTATAAAGATTTTATTTATTTATTCGTGAGAGACACACAGAGAGAGGGAGGCAGAGATACAGGAAGAGGGAGGAGAATCAGGCTCCATGCAGGGAGCCTGATATGGGACTTGATCCCAGGACCCCCAGGATCACGACCTGAGTCAAAGACAGATGCTCAACCACTGAGCCACCCAGGTGCCCTGAAGTGAGGGTCTTGAAGCAGGATTCCCAGGTTCTCCTGCAGGGCCTCAGGGAGTCTAAAGGTTGACAAGTTGGGACACAGGCTCAGAGGAGTGGAAGGATAGGCTGAGACAGAAATGAAAGCTAATGGGGCTTTTTCTCAGCCCAGCAAGGCAGGAAGACTCAGTTCTGTAGTTCTCATCAGGCCATTTTGCACAATGCATCACAGGAACAATCTACTTGCCGAGCTCTATTCTCCCATTGGACATAGAAATCATCCCCATGCATTAAGCGGCAGGTCTGTGATGACTGTTGTACAGATAATGATAATAACGTCTAAAGCTTACTGAGTGTTCTTGGTGTGTCTCCTACTATGCAAGGTGCTTTGTGAAGATGATTTGAACTCATAAAATAAGAGGTATTACAGTTATTACTGTTACATTTTCCAAGAAGACTTCTGAGGAACAGAGAGGTTAAAAGCTTGCCCAATGTCACACAGATAGCAAGAGTCAGAGCCCAGAATCAAATACAGATTTCTTGATTGCAATTCTGGGGCTAGTTTCACTGTAGCAGGACTCTCTTTTAAGCAGGATAAATTAGTCCTTTATAGCTATTTATAGATGCTAAGGAGATTTAAGATGAAAAGGAACAGAGGCAGAATCCAGCACAGCGGATTGAGCAATATGTGTACCATAGCTACACATCTCATTCTTTTTTTCTCCATCAGTCACCTGCCTGATGACATTCACAGGTGTGACAGTTTCCCAGGGCTGTGATCAGCTTCTGAGAAAATTACAAAAAAAAAAAAGTTACATGGACATAAAGGACTGCAGTTATTAATAATTGTCACAGCCATAAATGGATCATTAGCTGTGGTGGTTTATGATTGCCCATGACATACATAGGATAGGCCATGGGTCATGGGCACTTCATCCAACTGTATTTTTAGAGGGCCTACTGTGTGCTAGGCAGTGTTCAGGTTTTGAGGATAGAGTGCTCAATGAAACAAAAATCCTGCCCACCATACCCTAGAGCTTACTTTTTAAGCCTCCATAGTGAGACAGAGTATATAGCAACAAAAACAAGTAAAAATATATAGTGATTTAAAAGTACTAAGTCCTGTGTATCAGCTTCCACAATGACAGTGTGAGGAGCACAGCAGACCCTTTAACCAGGGAAATAATAATTTGATTGTGAAAATAATTAAAAAAAAAAAACCTAAGGTTTCTGAAAATTGTCACAAGGGTATGTAGCAAATGCAGAAGTATCTATTCAAGACAATCTACTAAATTTTGGTAAGGAGAGTGAGTCTGTGGCATGTGAGCCATGACCCACACATCTCTTGCTACCCCTTATCCCCATCACAGATCAATGTGACGTATACTCTACTCTGGAAGTATGCAGCCAAGAACATGGGGTTCCTTCTCCACCTAGCTCTCAGTCTAGGGCTATGATTTCACCCTGGGAAGGGCACTTCAGAGATTGACAACGCCCTGCCCCTGCAAAGAAGCCCTACCTTAGATCAAACTGTGGAGCAATTTGTGCCCAAGGCTATTGTCAAGAATAATAGAACAATCACGTAGCCATTAGTGGAGATTAACAGCTGGGTGTGATACCATTAAATATAGATCAAGCCGGGTGCTCAGGGAGACTGTACTCTTGCCTTTTAAGTAGCAATATCAGAGGCTGCACACTGTAGGGGAAACAGATTTCACTCAACTTGTCTACCCAGTCACTAAACAAATAAAACAATAATAATAACAAGCTTCAGAAAAGGGGAGAGGGGTTCATCATTCAGAATTGCTTCAATATGTTATCTAAAATGTTCCGTTTCCAATAAAATATCATGAATCATTCAAAGAAACAAAAAAGTCTGGCCCATACACAGGGGAAAAGTAAGCAAAAGAAACTGCCAGTGAAGGTGTGTAAATGCCAGAATTATTAGGCAAAAACTTTAAAGTAGGGATTATAAATATGTGCAAAGAACTGTAGAGACTATGTCTAAAGAATTAAAGGAAAGTACGATGATAATCCCTCATCAAAGACAGAATATCAATGAAGAGAAATTATTTAAAAAAATAATTACTTAAAAAATGGAAATTTTGGAGTTGAAAAGTATAATAATTGAAATGAAAAATTCACTTGAGGGGCTCAACAGTAGATTTAATCCGGAGGAAGAAAGAAACCGAAAAATTGAAGGTAGGTGAATAAAGATGATGCAACCTAAAGAATAGGAGAAAAAAGAAAAATGAACAGAGCTTTTTAAAAATAATTTTTTTCCCAGTTTTATTAATAATTGACAAACATCAGTATATAAAGTTTAAGATACACAGTGTGATGGTTTGATTTACTGAATAGTGTTTGCACAACAAAATATGCATAATGAGATTAGCTCGAGAAAAAAAGAGCAGAAAAAACAATACTTATTTCCAGTAGTGGAAAACTTCCAAATCTGATGAAAAATATTAGTTTTCACATCTAAGAAGCTAATGCAACCCAAGTAGGTAAATTTTAAAAGATCTACATTCACTACATTGAGACACATCAGTCAGAATGTCAAAAGACAAAGAGAAAATCTTGAAAGTAGCAGAGGAAAACAACTTATCACAGACAAGAGAACCCTCAGAATTAACAGCTGATTCTTAAGTCTTGGCAAAGAGATTGGTACTCTCCTTAAATGTTAAACAGAATAAACCTGTGTCCCACCAATTCTATTCTTTGATATATACCCAAGAAAAGTGGAACATGCATCCTCAAAAGAACTGTACACAAATGCTCCTGATAGCATTCTTAGTAGTCAAAAAGTGGAAATAACCCAAATGTCCATCAGTTGATGAAATGGTAAATGTGCATCTGTGCAATGGCATATTATTCAACAGTAAAAAATAATGAAGCTCTGGTATTAGCTACAACATGGATGAACCATGAAAATATAACACTAAATGAAGTAAACAGTATCAAAGACCACATACTATATGATTCCACTTATATGAAATGCTCAGAATAGGCAAATCTGTAGACACAGAGAATGTATCACTGTCTGCTTGAGGCTGGAATAGAGGGACAAATGGGGAGTGATTATTCCTGGCTAAGCATTGAAGGGTTGTTGAAAGTGTTTTAAAATTAGATTGTGATATAGTTTTGTAAGTCTATGAGTATACTAAAATCTATTGAATTGTACACTTTAAATGGGTGAAGTGTATGATATGTAAATTGTATTTGAATAAAAACTTTTTTAAAGAGTGCCAAGTGCAAAGGAAAAAAAATAGGGTAAAGTTTTGTCAGTATTAGCAAGATGGGAAGGAGAACAATCTGGGATAGGATGGAGAGGCTGCACTTCAGTGACATTTTAAGACTAGAAAAGGTGAGGGAGTGAGCCATGCTACTATCTCCAAGAAGAACCATTCAGACAGAGGGAAGAGCCAATGCGAAGGCCTGGAAGCAAGTATATACCTGGTGTGTGTAAGAACTAGTATTCATATGACAGCAAAGCAGAGAGTAGCAGGAGATGGTATCAGAGAAGTCATAGGGCCCCAAACTCAAGGGCCTGACTCTGAGATGAGCAGCACTGGTGCATTTTGAGTAGAAGTGAGACACACTATTTTCAGAGAATCACTATGGTTGCAGTTTTGTGAATAGACTGAGGGAAGCCAGGTAGAGGCAATAGCTGATGGTGGCTTGTATCTCCATCCAGGAGGTTGATGATATGGCTTGGAGCAGGGGAAGAAGGGTGGGGATGATGGGAAAGTGGTTCTGCATGCACTTTGAAGGTAGAGCCAACAGGACTAGTCAAGGATTACAAAATGTTCCACAAAGAGTAAATATGTTAGACTTTTCAGGCCATACAGTCTCTGTTGGAACTCTTCAACTCTGCTATTGAAATCTGGAAGTGGCTCTAGCCATGTATAAATGAATGAGCATGGTTGTGTTGCAGTAAAACTGTATTTGCAAAAACGTGGAACATTAGATTTGGCCAATGGGATGTGATTTGCCAACTCCTGGGTTAATTATCAGAGCAAGAGGAGAAAATGAGTGAAGGAGAACTCCAAGGTGTTTGTTCTCAACCATTGGAAAGATGGAGCTGCCATTAACTGTGATAGTGAATCCTGCAGGCAGAGCAGATCTGTGGAGGGTATGAAGAACTGATCTCTTGCTAAATTAGAGAAGCCTTAAGACATTGAGATGTAGTTTCAGGTGGATTTGTAAGCCTTACATTCCAGAGAAAGTCTGGTTGGATGAAGAACTGTAGACTGTAGACCAGGTCAAGGAAGTGCACGTACATAGAGAAAAAGCAAGGCTCTGAGGGCTGAGCCCTGGGATGTGACAGGGCTTCACAGTTAGCAAGGTGAAGAGGAACCAACAAAAGAGACACATGAAGTACAACCACAAGAAGGGAGACCAGGAGAAGGTGGCATCATGGGAGCTAAGCTAAGGAAGGGCTTCAGAAAGGGTAAACCCATCCTTTCTTTCCTGGCTCACAAAAGCACGTTGGTATGCAAACGAGCAGAGAACCGTTCTGACAGGAAGAATCCTGAATTCCCTCTAATTTCCAGATGAGAAAATTGTCAGATCTTTTATTCATTTAACAAATATTGATGAGCTGTCAGGTCTCCAGGCACTGTGCTAGATGCTTGGAACAGAACAGCATGCCAAAAAAGGCATAGTCTTCATCCTCAGAGAGCATGCGGTCTCTTTAGGGGCAGAGGGACGTTAATCAGGTAACTCAGTAACATCACCCAGGGGTGAATCGTAGTTACTTACCATGGATGAAGACCTATGAAACACAACAAGAGTTCTAAAGGAAAGGAATTCTCTAAGAAAGCAATATTATGAGTTTTCTACAAAAGGACTGATCTAAAGGCACCTGGTGGCTCGGTGGGTTAAGCATGTGACTTGATTTTGGCTCAGGTCTTGATCTTAGGGTTGTGAGCTCAAGCCCCATGCTGAACTGGGATAGATTTCATGCCACTGTAGAGCTCACTTGTGTGTGGGGGAGGAGGAGATAATTGACCTAATCTGGAGGTCCAGAGGACCTTCCATCCTTTTTCAAAATAATAAATGCTTTCTGATATGTCACATCCTGATTGGGACACACCTGGTTTTTGAGAGGATGTTTGAGAACCTCTGAATTCGAGGAAGAAATGCAGGCTTTGTCTTCAGACCCAGGACCTAATCTCAACTGTGGGTCCTGATGCCATTCTTTATCCTCTTGGAAACTCATTGTCCTCCTGTATATAATAGAGGATATTAAAAGCTACAGTTTGAGATGATTGTGAGGGCTCAATGAGATAAAGTACATAAAACACCTGGCATGCAGGTCCTTCCCATTCCTTGAAAAAAATAGTATGCCATTTCATACATCTGTGACATTATGTCTTCCAAAATCATTTTCCCAAGACAGGTCTTGGCTGCAAGTTTGCGGTTTTCTGAGACCGAGAGTTTTTCAGCTTTTTTTTCTGGGGTATCTTCCATCTTGCCAGCGTTCTCTCCCAAGAGAAGCATGTGGGAGCTCTCGTGCCCACATTTAGGAAGTGCTGGAAAACCAAAGCATCCCTGTGCAACCCTTGCTCGTTCTTCTGGTCCTTTACACAGAGACAATTCAGGCTTCTACTCAGCTGTTTAATGAAAATGAGGACTTCCAAAAAGCTGCTGTAATAAAGGACAGTTTTCTTTCTCTAAAACAAAAACGATGTTTGCTAGCACATCATGTCCGTTTAACAATATTTTCATGGAAGTGTGCAGTGGTAAGCGGGTTTAAAACATTGATGCAGTTTCTAATCTTTTGTGGGGAGGGAGCAAAATCTGAGCAGCCTTTCACTTTGATTTGCCCATGCTAGCCTGTCCACATTGCTCCTTTTAATTAATGTAATTAAAAAAGGATAAGAGGCTGTGGTAGAGTTTTGTGCATTAGATTATCAGGATCAAGAATAATTAAAATGTCTGAAATGAGGCAGATTCCTAAAATGGCGGAAAAGAGCAAAGGAAGGCTTTTTTTCTGGATTTAAAGTGTGCCAGATTATTTTTCACAAGATTCTGAAATGGATCCACGGTCCAAGAAACATTTATGATATGGAATCTTAAATGGGCAAGAAGGAAGGGGTGCCGGGGGTGAGTCAATCCTTATGTTTGTCACAATTTTATGATTTACCTTCGCACCGCTCATTCTTGCCCCCTTATCTGAAAATCAAGTCAAGAATAACATTAACACTATATGCTAGGCACTCTTCAGAGTACTTTATATATTTTAACTCAGCTCATCTTATTCGAACTCCTTGTAGATAGATGTCTCCATTTTATAGAAGGGGAAACTGAGACTTAAAAAAGATGAGTAGCTGTTCTTGCCGAGTCAGACCGGTAGGAGGTTATGGAGCCAAATTGGAATTCAGGTCTTTCTGTTGCAGAAGGCATGTGTTTTATTGTAAGTCCTAATTGGACAAGTAGCTAGAAACTGTTGAGGACCATCTCCTTCGAATGTTCCTTTTTCATGAAGGCAGCCCTGTCTCTGTGGGTGCCTTATTTATCTTTACCTGCACTGGGTGAGCCCTATATGTATATCGCCTGTGCCACAGAAACCTCACAAGTTTATTTTCTGTGTGGTTATGTGGGTTGGCTGTTGTTGCTGAGAGTTATTACAAACCTAGAACATGGACTTTTTTGTTGTTGTTTTTCTTTTTGGAGCAGACCAGATGCATCCTTGATCTCTAACATTCCTTTAGAACTGTCATCATTTTTTGATGTTCAACATCCCTTTGTTTTAAGACATTATGGTTTTAGTATGTTGTGCTAATGGATTTACATGGCAAACATAAAAATTGACAGCTGTGGTAAATGTTACCAGGGTCCCCCAGGATCTCTTATTTCCTCTTCTTCCTGGGCTTGTACTGACCAGCCCCACTGCAGTTGTTTGAGGTCATGCGACAAGTTCAACCAATAGAAGTGATGTCATTTGCCTCCATGTTAATGCACCTAAAAGCACCTCTAGAGATTAGGTGTTGAGACCACAGAAACACAAGAAGGAAGCAGACTGGATCCCTGAGTCACTGCTTGGAATGGAAGTGCCTGCAGAGCCTCTGTACCTCCAGCCAACTTTCATGAGTGAGAAATCAATTCTTATTGTCAAACCACTGAGATTATGATTGTTATTGTGTCAGAGTCCAGCTTACTCCAGCTAATAAGACAATTCTTTGACAGTCTTGTCACCCCCATTTAAAATAATGTACTGGATGTTGAAATTTGTGGATTATTTAAAACTGTATAAAATTATGCATTTGTGTGTGTGTGTGTGTGTATGCACACATATGTATATATGTATAAACTGATTTTTTTGGAGATTTTATTTATTCATGAGAGGCAGAGACACAGGCAGAGGGAGAAGCAGGCTCCATGCTGGGAGCCCGACGTGGGACTCCATCCTGGGACGCCAGGATCACGCCCTGGGCTAAAGGCAGGTGCTGAACCGCTGAGCCACCCAGGGATCCCCCACAAATACTTTTTAAAAAAATAAACTTACGACCTTTGTTAGATGCATGCTTTGAAACTTTAGTAATATCCATTATAGTAATTAGGATTTCACAGTAGGAGGGTCAGGAGTACTAATTTAAACCAGCTAGGACTGGTTCTCTCTCTCTCTCTCTCTCTCTCTCTCTCTTTAGAGAAAGAACAGGGAGAGGGACAGAGGAAGAGAGAGAATCCCAAGCACGTGCCATGCCTATTATGGAGCCTGACACAGCTTGATCTCACAACCCTGAGATCTGGACCTGAGCTAAAATCAAGAGTCAGACACTTAACTTCCTACACTACCAGGTGCCCCCATATTTCTCCTTTTAAAGTGTTCCTGAGACCAAATAGCCGCCATTGCTCGGAGTGACCCATGCCAGTTCTTACCATCTCAGTATTCAAAAGTCTTCCTTGAGTCAGAGTGAAATCTTCTTTAATTCATTTCAAATCCATTCTGTCTTATTTTATACCTCAGGAAGTAGAGATAAAAAGCTGCCAGTTAGGACTGTCCTCCACAGAGCCCTTCATCCTGGGGGCCACAGCACCCCTGTCACTTCTTCTCTTCTATGAGCCAACCAGCAGTGATTGACTTACCCTTCCCTATACTCCTCTAACAAGATTTTGACAGATGCTAGCTGGAATGTAAAGCTGATTCGATTTTCCTCAATGTCAGGAGCACCCTCTTTGTCAGCCCTCCCCAGTGTCCCGTCGGTGTTGCTCCACTGTCTCATGCCCTTGCAGACAAGTCTTTAATTCTCCATGGGTGCTAACACTTTTATCTCCTATTTTTCTCCCTCCTGCCTGCAACACCCTCTCTAGCAGCTCAAATTTGACCTTGGCAATTAGAGCAGACTTTTCACTTATGGCTTCTGGATCTTGTGTCATGCTGTGTAAGACCTTCCCCTCTCTAAAATTATTTTCTCATTCCAAAAAAAAAAAAAAAAAGATTTTTGACCTTCAACATAACTCAAATTATACTTTTCTTGATTTCTGATCACCTCAGCCACAATTACTCTCATCTTCTGTGTCTCTTTTCCTGTATACTGTATGCAGTCCTGGCCACTTATGTGAATATCTGATTTAGTATCTAAATAAAAAGTTGTGAAGGTCAGCAGTTGTGTTTTTGTTGTTGTTGTTGTTTTAATGAGAGGGAAGTCTCTTATTTTTCTTTTTACTGTACTCTTTGTTTTAAGGTTTTATTTATTTATTCATGAGACAGAAAGAAAGAGAGAAGCAGGGACATAGGCAGAGAGAGAAGCAGGCTCCATGCAGGGAGCTTGACGTGGGACTGGATCCTGAGACTTCAGGGTCATGCCCTGGGGCGAAGGCAGGCGCTCAACCACTGAGCCACCCAGGCGCCCAAGCAGTTGTGTTCTTGTCTCAAAAAGCATGTCCTGAATTTCACAGATTCCCTAATAAATATTTGATTGAGTGTCTCATATGTATTGTGTGCTCTCCCTGCCACCCCCTGCCAAGAAGTTTGCTGTCTTAACTGTGGAATTTCAATGTTTTTGCAGAAAACAGTGTGAGGTTTGTCCCCATTTCCCCGGGCTCTGAAATTTCCAAGCAGTTGGGGTCTCACCTTGTCTAATACTTAACAGTATACTTTCTAAAAATCCTGAGTAGAATGGTGTCCAGGATGAAAATACTTGTCATGAGGCATTACTGATCTGTGGGCTTTATTATTTCAATAATCTGTACAGAGACAATGCATCCAGATGCATCTCCAGATTCCCCATCACTAAGCCATGCCACAGGGAACTCAGAAATGTGCTTTTGCACCATCCCCCTCCTGAATGCAGTTAGACCTTTGAGAACCCTGCACATACCCAGTCCTGACATGCACCATGCTCGTTCTAATTGCTTGCTTACTTGTCTTCCCTCCTCATTCCTAAGCTTGTTTAAGGCAGGACTCGTGTCTGTCTTGGTCACCATGATGTACCTAAGGCCTAACACAGAGACTGATAAATAATGAGTGAATGGATAATGAATGAATGGATGAAGTGTCTATGCTTCCTAGAAATCTAGCTATCTTGGCCTTTGCACAGCCTCAAAGGAAGCTCCTGATGTCTCTTGGTTATTTTTACTGCTCTTCCCTAGTTCCATAGCCCTTGCAAATGTTTGTTGTTTCATGTAGGAAGAGCATGTCAGCAGCTCACCCATGTGAGGTGGGACTTTGAGTTATACCCAGGAAGTGGGGATGATTTTGCGGTCTCCATTGACCCACCTCCTCCTATCTTTTGAACTTTGTATAGTCAGTTAACAATCAGTACTAAAGTTAGCAGTGAAAGCATCATTATGTCCATTACTGAGAGCTTACATTTATTGAACGCTTGCTGTGTGCTAGGCTCAGTGCTCAATGCTTCACACTGAGGATCATCTGATTCTCTAAACAGCCCTGCAAAGGTAGGCACTATTCTTGTCCCTCCTGTTATAGATGAAAACCTCTGGCCCCAAATCCTACAGTTAGCAAATGTCAGAACCAGATCTGTCCCCAGGCCATTTTTTCCAGACCCCATGTTCTACTGTTAACTCTCATGAGGTTGGTAGGCCTGTGCCAGCTTTCTTCTTCATTGCTTCCCTTTGAATCACTTGTGAATTGCTTCTCATAATTCTCATAGGATAATAAGTCCATCAGAGAGCAGTGGGCCCATCTTCCGGTGAAGAAACTGGGACATGGGCATACAAAGTCAAAGTGACTTCTCCATGGCCACCCCCAGAGCAGAATGCCTCTTTGCCACTGGTGGCTCCAAATTCGTGTATTTGCTAGTCTCCTTCTCGAAGGATATTGAGGCCTAGGGGGACCATCCACTTTCCTCCATGCTCTGAGTTCTGAATGATGGACATCTAAAGCAGAGTGTTACTCATCCATTCGTATTCTGTTTCTATTGGTGCCAACTTAAACCAGGTCCCATGATTTTCACCATGAAAGGTCTTCTCTGAAGCGAAGAGAAGCATTCTGAAAGAAGTTATAGGGCATTATTAATACAATTACATATAACAAAAGACATAATTTAACTTTGCCACCTCCAACAAAGAAATTCATTTGAAGCTTCAGGAACTCCAGCTGGAAGGGCAGAGCTCATCAGAGTGGGTTCTTCAGGCAGGGGAGTGTGGGCAAGGAGCCGTGCTGACTGCTTTGTCCTGAGGGACACTTCTGTGCATGATGGAATATACCTCTCTCCCTGCTTCCCAGCCCCTCCCTCAGCCTCTACCTAAGGAACCCACAGCACTTCCTTATCACAGGGGGCCAGAATATTGGCTTGTACTTGCCTCTCTCCTAGCCCAGAATACTGCATAGACAACACTGAAAGAACACTTGATTTTATTTATTTTTTACTTTTTTCTAAGATTTTATTTATTTATTCGTGAGAAACAGAGAGAGAGAGAGAGAGAGAGAGAAAGGCAGAGACATAGGCAGAGGGAGAAGCAGGCTCCATGCAGGGAGCCTGATGTGGGACCCGATCCTGGGTCTCCAGAATCACGCCGTGGGCCAAAGGTGGCGCTAAACCGCTGAGCCACTGGGGCTGCCCAACACTTGATTTTAAGCAATAAGAGGTGAACATGGAAATACACAGAGGATGGAAACAATGACCATCCTAGTAGAAAGAAGGCCTTGGTGATTTTTTTTTCTGACTTCATCCAAAGTGTCAGAAATCACTGTTATTTATGGAGTGTGACATTGTGTCAATCCTTACTATCATTGCCTTCAACACTTAATCGCACTAGAACATGAGCTAGGAGAGGTCAAACTGTATATCTATACCTAGTCCTTAGAACAGTGCACGGCACAGAGTAGATGCTCGAAGATATTTCTTGAATGAAGGGATGGGACAGATGAAAATACTGAAGACCCCAAGAGTTAAGTTACTAGTGCAGGGTCACATCACTTGCAGAAAATTGAAATCAGGATTCAAACCCAGGAGTCCCCAGCTCTGTGGCGTGCCTTCTTCATGATTGCTTGGCTAGGCCTGTGTTGTAGGAGTGAATGGGATATATTAGAGACCCAAAGGTGTCTAACAAAGCTGCAGTCTGAGATTCAGGAAATGTGGGTTCTATCCTATCCTTCCTGAAGTCCCAGTATGATTGTGGGGGGAAAAAAAATGCTCTCTAAGGGTCCTCAAATGGCCCTGGAACGGTTTATGCTTTGTCATCTCTTCTACTCAGGAGGAGCTAGGGTCAGGGCTTGGAGGGAGGGAATGACTAAGTCATCACCCAAGCACCTGAGGAAAGTAGTCTTGTGTTTTATTTCCAGCGTGCACAAAAATTCGAGGAGGATGACGTAGTCTCCAGCCAGCAAACACCCAGAAATGAAAGTTAAAGAGAGGAAAGAAAGTACAGGATTCGAAGACTCCACACAGTTTTGGGGGAGGAAAGAGGAAAAAAAAAAAAACCGAGCTTGGATTCCACTCCTGGGTTAGTGCAACATATAATCTAAAACAGGCGCTCAGGTTGAGAACTGTGCCCAGATCCAATCCCCAGCACATAAGAGCACAGCCTTGAAAAAGAAAAAAGAAAAAAACCCAGGCATATATCTTTAAAGCCTCTGTTCTTACGTGTGATATTTTTATGCTCCTTCGGAGGTAGCAGAGCTGGGGCCTTTGCATCCCGCGAAGGCTTTCTTCCCCTCTCCCCGGCTTGGGGATTATTGATTTGGAAGGCGAGGCTAATTTCCATGTAAATAAAGCTCGGTGCTGGGCAGTGGGACGGGATGTCCAGATGCGGTGACTGACTAGCTGACGTCACGGCTTCATTAGCATGCGGAGGATGCGGGCACTGCAACAGCGGCTTCTCAGGCACCACCAGCCTCTCCGACGACAGTTAATATTATTTTTTTGGCCGAGCTGCACATTTCCTGGTTTGGTGTCTTGGGCTCTGCGACCTGCTGACGGGTCGCCCTGGGTCTGGCTCGGCATCAGTTGGTGACGCTGACTCTGGGGTCTGTGACTTCCTGCAGATTGACAAGCTGGGTTCTCAGGAAGGCAATCCGGAGCCAGAGGAAGGGCAGAAGTCACACTTTTTTTTTTTTTCCTTGCTTGGTGGGTGCCCAGCAGGGTCTCCATCCAGCAGTGCTTGTTTTCCATGAGTGCACGCAGAGCAGCTCCGCCTTGAGCCTGCTTCTGGCTTGGGAAGGGTCTAGGTTTTGAGAAGGGTTTCCAGAAGAAGATGCTTTGGCTGCCTGCGGTCCTGCTTGCGTTCTTAGAAGCCGGACCTGGGGAGAAAGTGAACTGTGGCAACTGACAAGCTCAGAGGGTCTGGTGGAAGCTTCCCTCTCCACCCGGAAACTGGGCATTTTATCCTCCCCGGAGGTAGGTGAGAAATTTGTTCTAATTCACATATTAAACAACTGTGTGTTTTTTAGAGAGGATGAGAAAGCTGGATGTAAATGCTTTGCATGAGGACAGGTTATCACAGCTCCGTTATCCTGGTCAAGTGACGTTTTTAGTGGTCCTCTGGCATCTTTTACCATTTCTCTACTGATTAGAAAGCTCACTTGCAAAGTGACATGTCACAGCTGTAGGGAGTCTTGAAGAAACGCTTCAGTCTCAGTGCTTTAGAAGCAGCAGTTCTGTAAAAGAAGTGCAGCTATCTTTAAAAAATAATGATAAAGGGGAGAGGGTTTAAAAACCAAACACCTGGTAGTGTTCATGCACAGTAGTCATTTCCGCTCAGGATGTCAGAAACCATTAGAGGGTCTGGGGAATGAGGACTTCGCTGAGACTTCCAGGTAAAGAAATGGTGCTCGAATAATTTAGGTTTAATTTTAGCCAGTGCTTTCATATTAGCAATGGTGACAGAGCTCCCGAATGTGACTGCACTACCAGGCTGAAACATATGACTCAGTGTGTTCTCTACATTGGGCTTTTAGGCAAGGGCTCCTAGTTAGTGCTCCTCACTCTTGGTTTCCCAAAAACCAATCATAGCACTGCTAATCTGCCATGGAGGTCTTGAGATGAAATCCAGATCTTTAATCCCATTATTCTTTGTTGTGTGGTCTTAGAATATGCTGGGGTCCAACAGGACTCTTATGAACCATAAATAAGCCGGGCTGGGCCAAATCACACCAGGGTAAGTGATCTGTACCAGATGCGATGCCATCCCCCGATCCAAGCATGGCTCTTGTATAATTTAGGCACATATATTATTTCCCTAGTGAGAGAGTTCTGCTTCCAGGCAATGCATCCATGACCACAGTCAGGGGAGGGCTCCAGTGTGCCGTGAATATATCGGCACCAACTGCCATGTACCAGAGCTGCAGCCTGGCTTGCAAGGCTGCAATTTGTTTTGCTTGAACATCTCTTCCCAGAGACTGTTTTAAACCATCTCAGTGAGACTTAAACTAAACGAAGCAGCCTGGCCTCCTAGCTGGAGGCCGAATTGGCAGCTCTAATCCTGCTCCCCAGAAGGTTTATTGGCTGCTGATGGCTTTCACAGATGGGTCAGGATGAGTATCCCCCTGGGCTCCAGAGTAAGTCACAACTTTGACAGAATTACCATATTTTGGAAATTTGGATTTTAATGGCTCCTTGAGTGCTTGTAAAGATTTTGCCTTTCCATCAGATGCTCTTTCCCCTCGGAAATTCTTTTTTTAAATTAAAACATGTTGGCCCCACTGGGCATTTCAGCCTATAAATAGTCACGGGGCAGCCAGAAATAATAAAATAGCGTTGTTTGGAATGGCAGGTTTGTAAAGGTTCCCCCTGCAATGTAGGGAAATAAATAGAAATGTAGGAAAGAAGATGCATTTATGGAAGCCTAAAGAATGAGAAGAAAACTTAGAGGTTAGGCACTATGGGATGATGGTGACTGAGGGCTCAGACTCTGGATTCAGACAGCACTGAAGACACAGCTAGCTAGTCCTCTCTGAGGACTGATACCTGTCTGGATGACGGGGAGAGCAGTAGAACCTACAGACAGTGTACTGGGTTTACAGATTTAATGAGATGACATGAAAGCATGTAGCACAGTGCTAGCATGTGGCACATGCTCAGCAAATGTTAGCTGTCGTTATTGCTGTTACTGTTTTCTTTTTGTAACTATTATTATAAACATTGTTATTTATAATACATTTCATTTGTCCGCAAAGAGGTGTTACTGGCAGAAAGGGTGCCATTTGCAGTGACTGTACTGTCCACATCCCTTCCCACTCAAGGAAACTTTCCACCCTATTGATCCAGTTGACAGAGTAAAGTGTATCATCCAGGGCTCCTGTGTTTTGTAGAACTCAGAGTGACCGGATGGTGTAATGAAAATCATTTAGCACTAGCTGGGGCTCAGGCATGCTGAAAGAAGGTCTCCTGTTTTGGCAGCTGACGAGTCACATGCAGAAAGCTGTGGGATCCAAATTGGAATTGACGCATTTCTGGATTTCTGTTCACATTTCTCTTCGGTTCCAACTTTGCAGGGGAGAGGCAGTTGGCATTTTTTTTCTCCATCCAGAGAGGCCTTTGGATGTGGGCTTCACCTGCTGGTTGGGTCCTTCGAAGTTCCAGGGCTGAATATATACCACCGTATGGGTGACTTCAGTGTGGAGGTGTGCTGTGAAGAAGGGGCTAGGCCTCCCTGCCCCCGTTTGGTCTCCACTGACACAATAGGTCTTTTTCAGACTTGGATGCATACTCCTCGTACCAGTGCATGTACTTGAGTCACATAGTTTGACAGCTCTTTCTTCCTTTCTTCTCAACATCTTTCTTTTAAATTTAGGTGAAGCGGAGCTCCGATGTAGGGGTTCAAAAGACCAATGAAAAGTGACCAAAGGAGCCCGAGGGGTCTTGCAGAAAATTTTTTCTCAGAAGACTCAGAATGGAGAGTTGGTCATTCTCGGTTTCTGTTGATTTTTAGTAAAGTTGTGCTTTGCTTAGAGAATTGTATTTATACCTTGATAATGGCCCACCTCCATTATCTCCTGCCGGAGCATGTGATCTTGAGAGAGTTGCCTAACATCTCTGAACTTTGGTTTCATTCTGGGAATATTGGAAATCTGTTCCCCTGGGCACACAGCATGGCCGTGAAATGGAGGCTGTGATGTCCTTGGCCACTAGGTGTTGGACTTTCTTTCTGGTTCCAGTAGTTTTCGTATTTCCCATTTAGTCCCAACCTATGAACAACAGGAGGTAATAGCTTCAATGCCCATTTGATGGAAGAAATGGAAGGCCACAGAGGGCAAAGCACTTACCTTAAGCGACACACTGGTGATGAAGCTTGGTTCCTGGCAAAATGTTGCTTCCACTACCCATCGATTCCAAAGGCTCAGAGTAGGAGCAGAGCTTTTAACCACCCCATGGCACTGCCAGCCATTAGCAGCAATGTGTCTCTTGAGAAGCCTCAACACATGGTCCTCTCCCATCTCTGTTGTTTTCAAACACACTCCAGTGAAAATGTCCTGTCCCTCAGTCAGAACTGTGGCTGTCATTTGGCCGAGGACTTTTCTTTTGTGTCTCAAGGCCCATGAAAAGCATTCTGTCTCCCGTCTCCCCACTGAGTGTTGTACTCAAAAATTAGGTGACTGCTGGTGACCGTGAACTGTCACAAACTAAGAAGCTTTGGGGCTAGGCAGTGGGACAGTCTGTTTCCCTCATTGATGTTCATGACTGCCACTTGCCACTTTGCTCCTGTCCCAACCTGTAAAGATTTGTAATGAAACATTCTTGATTTTTAATACCTTGCCCGCACGCACATGCGGACCCACGTTTGAATGATGCAGGAAAGAAACTGTTGGATAAGATCACGCTGGGTTCCCAGCCATGTAAGTCCTCCAGAATCTCACTGGGGACTTGGCCAGTTGAGTTTGGAGACTTGGTTTTCTTTTTTCTTTGGCCTGTTGTTTGAGCAGCTCTTTGTTTGGAGTCTGTAGGCCTGAGGCTTGCTCGTTTTTGTTATTTCCCTGGGGAAGAGGCCGAGGGAGAAAGAAGCAAGGAAAGAGAAAGGAGGGGGTGGGGGAACTAGTTGGAGGAGTTAGGAGGAGGTGAGGAGGGAAGCCAGAATGCAGAAGCAGCTGGGAGAGTATCAGAGCAATCTCCAATCCACCATGAAAGTGTAAAGCTGAAGGTTCCCTGTGGGTGAGGTTGCAACTCAAAGACAGGAGCCTCTGTTCTCCTTCAGCTAGAAATTCCTCTCCCCATCTGTCCTACAGAATTCTTAGTGCAGCCATTTTAAATCCTCAAACCCTACTGGTGGCTGAACACAGTGTATGTTTCCCACCAGAGCACCATGGACCATTTCGAAATATGCATTGAAAAGAGCATGTTTTTAAGCACAATATGAACCTGCCTTTCCTTGGTGCGTATAGATGGTAAACTTCCAGTACATATTTGGCCACAAAGTCTGTAAAAATCAAGTTGGTGGAACAAAAGACTCAAATTTTCTGAGCACTGACACAGAAGAGGAGATATGACACTCGAAGGGACACAGAATCTGGAAGCATCACTGGTTGGAAGTAGGGGCCCAGGGAATTCAGAGCTGGCGTCGTATGGGCAAGTGATACCCAAATCATACTCCCTCAGAACAGCAGAGTGAACCCAGAGGAGGAAGGAAGAATGATGATTTCCGGCATCCCTCTTCTTCCTGGTCCTAGCATTTGAGCTGCCGTATGTAAACCATCCTGAGGCTCTGAAGGGATCACAGGTATCATTTAGTCCTTGGAATGTGGCACAGAGTTGAAACCCAGGTTGGTACCTTTGACAGTCTGGCACTCTGCATGCCTCATGATAAATGGCTGACTTGAGTTGCCTTCATTCCTCTCACATAGCAAGTGTCACTAGCCTCAGAGCCTCCACCCCTCCCGGACTCCTTAAAATCAAAACTTATACATGTTATCCAGCCCCATCCAGGGTTAAAAGTAACTAGGACAAAAATTCTTAGCATTGCATTTCAACTGGGCAAGATGCCATTTTTCCAGCTCTTTTCTTGGCATCCATTCGTCAGTTGTGAGTCCTCAGAGATGCTTGTTCAAGAAAGTTCCAGAGCTCAGCTGAGAAACAGCCATACTTCTGTGCTCACAGGGTCAGATAGGTTTTCAGAGTAGCTGTTAGCATACATGCAAGTATGTTTTGGGTGTCTGTGTATCTATTTATAGTTTTTGTGTTAGTGTTTGTATGTATAGAAAAAGTGATAACTATCACAGATGGTATACCTACTGTGTGTTTTACATACCTTGCCTTATTAGTTCTTGCAGCAATTACTGTAGCTACGTATTACTAGCTTTATTTCATAGTAAAGAAACCAAGACTGCTAGAAGTTAAGTGACTTGCCCAAGGTTACATGGTTGGTAAAGAGAAACTGGGATTCAAACTCAGGATAATCATCATCCAAAGCCTGAGGGGTGTCCACCATTCTGGGCCTCTGTACACTCTTTACCATAACATCCACTGTAAATGTTTCTCTTTACCCTCTAGATCATTTCCGTGGATCTCTCATTTGAGAAACATCTCATTATTCATCCCTTAAATTAAAATCCTTTCAGCTAATCTTTTTGGTAAAATTAGAAGAAATATTAAAGAGAATTTGTCAGGCCTGAAACAGAATACAGTGGCATCTTCAATTCCGGTTTCGAATGTGGCTCTTAGAATATAAGAGAGGTTGGTTGGAGAGTCAGTTAAGACACATTGAGGTGAGGAATAAAAGCTAAATGCCGGTGGAAGCAGCCCTTGGTTGGACAAGAGGCATCATGGGAAGTTCTGCTGTTCTAAAACTGTAGGCAAACGTAAGCTAGCCCAGTTGGAATGTGGGTGGGGGCAAGGGGGGGACCACACTTGTTAGCTTTTAATGCCTAGTTGCATACACATCATGTTCTAACTAGAATGTATGTATTTTCCTTTCTGAACTTCTGTTCTTTCATCCTGAAAATGAAGGTCTTGGAGGTACTGGGTGGCTCATTTGGTTAAGCATCTGCCTTTGGCTCAGGTCTTGATTCCAGGATTCTGGGATTGAGCCCTGCATTGGGCTCCCTGCTCAGTGGGGAACCTACTTCTCCCTCTCACCCTGCTCCTTCCCCCCATTCATTTGCTCTCTTTTCCAGCTCTCTTTTCCCCTGTCTCCCTCTCTCTCCTCCTCCTCCTCTCCCCATCACTCACTCTCTCTCAAATAAATAAAATCTTTTTTTAAAAAATCAAATAAAATGAAGATCCTGAATCAAATAATCTATAAGTTCTCTTTCAGCACTGACCTTGATGAGTGTGAACTTTGAGAATGAACTCAGCCTTGTCAGTGGATACATGTGATTTGCAGCATCGGCTGCTCTGGCGCAGAGAACTAAAAGGTCAGGTTTTATATCAGGACCTGACCCCTCTGTGTTGTGACTATGTGCTGCAAGATGAGAAGCAGTAGCTCTCCAGAGAATGACTCGGCGCTTCCTGGAGAAACATCTGACCTTTGGATGTCTCACACTAGTGAAGAGGGGGTGCATGTATCTCACCCACCCTGGCGCTGCTCATTCACTCTTAGAAACCCTCTGGGGCTGTTGCATATGCAAGCATCCTGCAGAGTGCCCAGAGGAAGGCTGCTCCAGTTGAATGTGTATACACCTTGGGGTGCTGCTAAAATTCAGACTCAGCATTTTGAACATGCTCCCTGGTGGATGCCAATGCTGTTCTTTCTTAGCCACCTTTCTACTAGGCATAGAGGAAAGAAAACTTAACTAAATTCAGACATCCTAGGTTCTAATCCCAATTATATCATTCCTTATCTGAGCAAACCTCAAAGAAATCACTTAGCTCTTATAGAGTTTCTCCTACAGAGTTATAAAAATAATTAATAACTAGTGTTTAATGATGGCATATTCATGTGCCAGGCATTGTGCTCACTCTGGTGTGTGCTGTATCTTATTTCATACTCATGATAACCTTATGGGGTACAGTCTGTTATCATCTGTATTCTACAGAAGCTAGGCACAGAGAGGTTAAATAGCTTGCCCAAGGTCCACAACTAATAAATGGGTAAGCTGGGATTTGAGTTTCTACCATCTGACTCTAGAGCCTTCACAACTTGTAGAGATGGGGCACCTGGGTGGCCCAGTCAAGCACAACTTGTAGAGATGATAGATGGGAAAGATCTTGGGACTTACTTGTATGTATGTGTGTGTTACATAAACATACCATAGAAATAAATAAGTTCATTAGGTGAACATACCATAGAAATGAAGGTATTTATTTCTATGGTACGCTCACCTAAATATTTAGAACACCCGAAATTATAAGCGGTGGATGAGGTGTTTTCCAGATGTAGTTGTATTTGTCTTAAGTAAAACGTATTCCAATTTATATAAAGTCAGATGCTCTGTGAAGTTTTGAAGAGCACAGGTGTTTGCCGTGGCATCTCGGTAGTTCAGCTAGCCCCCCAAAAAAGGTGTTACCTCAGAGGAATGGAGGTTCTGGTTAACTGAGGTTTTCGTTGTTTGGAGTTAAATCCAAGTTAGCTTCCTATCTTATTTTTGCTAATTTGGAAAATGTACCCAATCGCTTTTCTGCCTTGGTAGAAAGACCAGGGTTATCTAACTGCATGGCCATTTAGGACACGGCAGCCATGTGGATTATTATCCTGAACGTGAATTCCCAGTGAATTTGTTCTTCAAGTGGAAGTCATAAGAGGTTGATTGCAAACATCCTCTGAATTTGATATCTGTCACCTTGCTGGACACCAGGCAAGGTGATCTGGTAGGACAAGCAGCTATCTGCTTTCTTCCCCCACTGCTCCTTGTTATTCTCCAAAAGCTTCTATCTGACTGGTAGAGGAAGTCTTCTTCAGGTGGGAAAATTATTCTTATGTGAATGTGTACCCATGTATGAACTCCATTCTTAGAAGCCTCACGACTGTAGTTAGTGTGGCACTTAGCTAACACCTGCATCACCAGGCCCCAGTCTCCCTTGTCTGTTGCAGACCTCACTGATGAAAGCCTACAATCTTTTCATCACACCCCAACAGAATCTTGGAATCTTTCTCAACACAGCACGCCAGGCAGCCTGTACCCATCAGTTGCAGTTGTCCCAAGAAATTTAACCCACATGCAATGTCTACCCTTAAAAACTCCCTGAAAGCTGATACTCTTTTCAATGTGGTAAATATGTATTTAACACCTAATTGCTTAGAGGTGTGAAAAAGAAATTATGTTTTCAACTTGCTCTACGTTTGTTCTTCCCTCCCCAAAGTGGACAACCTACAGGCCTATTGAAAGTTTTGAGTTAGTTGAATTTTTAGTAAACTGAAGTTTTAATAGTTTTTCTTCTTTTTCTGGGTTATGCATCCTGTTGTTCTGATTAATTTGGTGAGCATTGTTAAGGTTCCTGCCACTTTTCATCACTGGTGAATGTAGTCTTCATCCAGCTTTCCTGCTACGATGCTCCCGGAGGAATACCTACTTTACAATGACCTGCTTTCGGTAGACATCCACGGGGTGATTCAGCCATTGGGTAGGTGGCCACTGCATAGGGAATGGCTGCTTTTGGCCCAACAACCACACAGCGCTTGGCTAAAGCCTTCCCCTGACCGTTTATCTAGCAAGATTCAGGAGTTGGTTTAAATGACTGCTTACATTTACTCCTTGCATTTGAGTTCATCATGTCAGAAGTCACCTGGGGAGCCTGTCTAGACTGGATGCTTGCCACCGGCCAGAGCAGTGAATGAGCACCCTGCCCCACCCCATCTCTCAATCTCTCACGCTTTCTGTCCAGTTAGGACATTCTGAAACACCTGCCTCATTACGAAGTGGTGTGGAAATACAAAGCAAAGGCTTCACATATTCCTCCCAACCCTGTGAGCTCAGGTTCCTGCTAGAATGGCTTCCGAAAGGTGAGTGGGTGAAAAGTAATCTAGGCACACGACTCCACTGATCAGACTGGCATAAACCTGCCTTCCTCTCCTAGTGTCAGTTCAGCTGCCTGACCCGCTGCCTGGACACCGTGGTGGTTGCCTTCACTGCACTTAAAGATTGATTTGAATTCCATACCACTGAGTTGCTAAGGTTCAGCTTCCTTAGTGGTAACTATGATATCATTTGCTATTTTGAATTTTTAAAAGAGAGTGAGAAATAGAGCATCTGCAAAATGCAAGGCACTGTCTCTGGCCCTACAGGGAATGGCAGAGAAGGCCTATTACAACTGGTTCTTGAAACCAGGTGTTTTTAACTTGCAATCCAGGAGCACCAAAGGACCAGCAAAGATTGCTGAACTTTTTGAAATTAAATGCAATCTCTATTTCTGTGAATGTGTATATGTAAGGGTTATTTTGGCAGGAGGGTGTATTTTTGTTTTTAAAGGGAGAGGATCTGAGCCTTCATCAGATTCCTAAAGATGTAAAGTGACTCATAAGAAATGCTAAACTGACTGTTAGATTGTTGTAACCTTGTCCAGGAAAATATCTAAAGGTGACTGTGACTGGAAAAACCTATCCACCTATTCTGTGAAAGGAAGCATACCACTTTTCTGTGTGGCTACCCAGGAGCTAATGTTAAGCTCCATGGAACTAGAAGGGGAATTACCTGGATCTCTTTCATTTTACAGATGAGTAAATCAAGGTCTGTAGTTTCAGGTGCCAAGGCCATGGCAGTCTTTGTTTCTTATGTGTTTCAGAGACTTTGGGGTTTAAAAAAAATTTTTTTTATTATTTATTTATTCATGAGAGACACAGAGGCAGAGACAGAGGCAGAGGGAGAAGCAGGCTCCTTGGGGGCAAGCTGATATGGGACTCAATCCCAGGACCCTGGGATCACAACCTGAGCCATGGCAGACAGTCAACTACTGAGCCACCCAGGTGCCCTTCAGAGGCTTTTTTAGTATTCATTTAACACTCTAACGATGTTTTGAATATTTGCTTTTGGTTAGGTCAGGAGTTTTCCGTCTCTCGCTATATTCAAGGCACTCTTTTAAAAACTTGACATTTCACAATACACTTAACAGAATAAAATTTCACCCTAGTTATGATTTGATTCTCACTCATCCTAAATGCTTTCTTCTCTGCCCGTACTTTACTCTTTGCATACTTTCATTTAATCCAGGAAAAATGTAGCCTTTCTTTGGTATGGTTTTGATGATCTACTATCGATCGTGTTGATAGTAGACTCACACTCTACATTTCTGCCGTTATTGTAACTGTACATTTTTAATTAATGCAAAAAATAAGTATAAAGAAGATAAAATTATACACAACGATCACAAGGGTTTGGAGACTTCTGGTTGAGAACTGCCAAGCTAGATTCTGGGCTAGGCATGAAAGATTCAAAATTTTAAGGAACTATACCTATTGAATGCTTATTGTTCTAGATACAAGATAAGCTCCTTAACTTTGTAGAAGTTACTAATTACAGTGGGAAAAACATAATGGACACATTGACAAGACAGTTTCTGAGCATGACAAGTATTAAGAAAAAACATCAAAGGATGATAAAACAGCCAGTGAATGAGAAGGGGAAGTTGGCTACTTTCTGGAGGGTCCTTGGTGAAGGTGACTGTGAGTGACATGAATGGTGAAGAGTAGGCTGGTCTGCTCCTAAAAAGTGCAGGGAAGGAAGGCTATTCCAGGCAGAGGAAGAGTTGCTACAAAGATCCAAAGAGAAGGATGGCCTTGGCAAGTTCATAGGAAAAACAAAAGGTCAATGAGGCTGAAGTACAGTAGACGATGTGCAGAGTGGGACAAAATGAAGTTGGAGAAAGAGGAAAAGGGTAGATGACATTGGATCTTGTGAGCCAGGGTTAAAGAGAGTATACTTCATTCTGATTGCACTGGGAACCAGCAGTTTAAGTAGGAGAGTGGAGTGTTATCACTCTTGTTTTAAAAACAAACAGCTGGTAGAAAATAGGTTCTAGAAGGGCAGGGTTGGAAGCAGGGAATTAGAATAGCAGGCTGTTACAATAGCCCAGGCAGGAGGTTGTGGTGAATTGGACTAGGAGAGTAAAGGCAGGAATAGTGTGAAGACCTAATGAAGAAATGACCAACACTGATCCACACACCAAAGAAGTCCACTGTCTGGATGGTTGTTCATTGTAACAACTATGGCAAGAGTGTGTGGGCGTGGCTATTTCCAACATGCTTTGGGGGTGGGGGAGGGTACGTTCAGGGGGCACACGTTCTTCAAGCATCACCTTGTCAAAATCTGAATACAATAAATTCTTAAGTGTTTTCCTGTAGACCATGTGAATTCAATTCATCGAGGGCTTCTTTCCAATAAAACATGAAACTAGGAAATGTCATTTTCTTTCCATGTGCTTCCCCCTGTCCTCTTGCTGCTGCAGAATGAGGAAACTAGTTGTGGCTCGGAACAAAACCACAAAAACCGTTCCATAGATCCAGCTTCCATAGAAGGGAAGTCAGCATCTTGCCTTTTTTTTTTTTTTTTTTTTTTTTTTTTGCCTAGCCCTCCTGTGGGAAACCCTGAGAAATCTGTTTTGTTTTGTTTTTTCCCTTGGACTTGACTGAAGCCAGGTCTCTCCTGAAAATCACGTCTTTCCCTATTGTGTCTGACTCGATCTGAATTGAGGGGGCTTTACTTCCAGCTTTGGGATTTGGGAAACACCCAATTTCTTGATGTTCTCGTTTCCCAAATCTGCTGGGGTTGTCTTGAGCCTTTGGCCTCATTCACTGAGGAACATGGATTTCTGGGAAGGTTTTGCCTCAAGTCCTTCAGCGCGGATATTAAAGGGCCCCTGTCAAGTTTTGAAGGGTGTGACCATTGCCAGAATCCCCACAAGCCAAGCCCCTGAGGGATGCTGTTGCCAGCTGGCCCACAGCCATACCAGAAATGGCTGGATTTCAGTGGTTCTCTGTGTATGGAGCTGGCTGAGTTCCCCTGGATGAAAGGCAGTCTAATATAAACTGAAAATGTTATTAATAAGCAGCCACTTAAGAATTTCCTATGACTTGCCAGTGATTTGGGGGCCTCTATGTGAACAAGGAGAAAAGCACAACTTGTTTTACATGGATTAGGGGACCGGTGCCGTCAGCCTGAAAGGGCATCAAAAAGGCATTCAGGTGTTGGGTGAAGGGCTCTGGAGTCCAACAGATCTCAGTTTGCATTCCCATTTTCATCACCTCCTGGCTGTGGGAGCTGGGGTAAGTTCCAGAAATGCTCTGAGCCTTGGTTTTCCCATCTGTAAAATGAGAATAATAATGGTAATTTCCATTGCATACTGTGCTTTGAGGATTGAAGAAGGAAATGTGGAAAGTGCTTAGCACAGAGCTTAGCATACAATCAGAAAATATTTTCTTAAAAAAAGGAAAAGTTGGAGGGTGCCTGGGTGGCTCAATCAGTTGACCATCTGACTCTTGATTTCAGGTCAGGTCATGGTCTCACAGTCACGAGATTGAGTCCTGCATCGGGTTACATGTTCAGTGGGGAGTTTGCTAGAGATTCTCTCCCCCTCCCCCTCTCCCTCCCTCTCCATGTGCAAGCACACTCACGTTCCGTCTCTCTCTCTTTCACTCAAATAAATACATTTTAAAAAGAAAGTTACAGAAATCATACCCTAGAAATGGAGCCAACCTGACCTCACTTCCCCTGCTCATGGGAAAAAAAAAAGAATTTGGGGTTCTAGACACTCCCAACTGTAGCAATTGGTGTCTCTGAACTTCACTTTCTTTATCTCTAAAAGGGCAATACTAGCCCTTGCTATTTTCGTTAACATTGTAAGGATTCAAAAAAGTAATTCAAAGACTTACCTAAACTAAAAATGCATGGTAGGCTTTAAAGTGCTTGATTAGCCCCAGGGGTCAATAATTTAACATGTAACATGTCTGCCTAATTGTATTTTGGTAAGAAAAGAAGGTCATTTGTGTCACCCTGAAATACTAAAAGCATGCTAAAGATAAGTAATCCTTTGGTAAGGATAATAATCAAGTTACCTTGCTCAGGGCAGCACACTTTTAAGTATATAGTAGGTGTTTAATAAAGACTTATAGAAATAACTTGTTTGCTCCTCATCTGTTTTCCATTGATCTATCTTCTATCCCAAGTAGAATACATTAGTACGGTCTAGATTGAGTTCTAGAGAACAGGAACCATGACTACTTTTACTTGTTTGCTTTATTTTCCATCCTTCCACATACCATAGGGTGTCACATACCAGCAACATAGGTTTTGCTATGTGAAGCTTGCTGTATGTGTATATATATATATGTGAATATATATTATATTATATATATTATATATATATTAGTGAATATATATATCACTGTCTAATATATATATATATATATATATATATATATATATATATATATATATCCACTGTCTAATTCTAGCAGCAAGCCAATAAAGTGGTGGAGTTAGGATTTGAACCCAAGTCGCTTGACTCTAGAATCTAAGATCTTACTTAATCCACTGCACTATATACTGCCTTTAAGTACTTAGGCAATATTTAATGCCTTAGATCTTGTCTTCCTGAGATTAGCCATTTTCTTCTACAAGGGAAGTAGAGATAAAACAAGTAGTTCAGCAGATGGCATGGAAGAAGGCAAACAAAAAGATATTCTGTGGAGTCTTCCAGGCTTTGCCATGAAGTTTGGAGGCAAATGTTAGAATTCTATTTGTAGTCACTTCCTCAGAAACTTCTCCTAAAGGACTTCTCTGGTAAGGAAGTGCTCTTGGAACTTGCTCTGCTAAATGACCAATGAAGCAAAACATACATGTCATAAAATCATAGTTTGGGGACAAAATGAAGTTGAAGAATTTTTCCCAGAAAGAGTTACTGTTCTACCTTGGTTTATTCTTAACAGGGCAGTGGGTCTGACAGGCAGCTAAGGAAATCAGAGCTTCTCTAGATACTCATAGCCTTTCTTGGGGATGCAGTGATGCAGGTAACAGTGTTGCCATGGAGACACCATCCATGGCCAAGCTCTTCTCCTGAGGGTTCACTGTGTGTACTCATTATGATGCTGAATTAGCTAGCTGTGTGTTTGGGTAGGCAGATTCCTTCCTGGCCAGGGAATGCTTTTACAATGAAGTCAAAACTCCTTCAGATGGATTGTATGTATAATTCTCCGGCTGCCCTCTTGTCGCCATCTTTGACTCCTATCTGTATCTTGATGACACCTTGTTCTCTCCTAACTCCATGTCCTTTATTCACCTGTTGAGAATATTTCTTCCTTCTCTTTTTGCTTAGTATCCTCCTACTTGGCAACCTTTAGGTCCAGCTTCCTCAAAGGAGCCCTCCCTGACTCCTTGATAACCAAGAACTCTCTGTAGCACAGTGCCTGGCACATGGTAGGTTTCCTGTTAATAACTCTCCTAACAGCAAAGTCCTAGAAAGTGACTTTCTAGTTGGTTTATTTTAAGACATTATTTTGGGAAACTGCAGTATTACATGATTGTTTCAAGAATAGTGTAGTGAACTTCCATACATTCCTTTTTTTTTTTAAGATTCTATTTATTTATTCATGAGAATACACAGAGAGAGAGAGAGAGAGGCAGAGACACAGGCAGAGGGAGAAGCAGGCTCCATGCAGGAAGCCTGACGTGGGACTAGATCCCGGGTCTCCGGGATCACACCCTGGGCTGAAGGCAGTGCTAAACCACTGAGCCACCTGGGCTGCCCAATTCCTTTTTTTTTTTTTTTTTTTTTTAAGATTTCATTTATTCATGAGAGACACACAGAGAGAGACAGGCAGAGACATAGGTGGAGAGGGAAGCAGGTTCCCTGTGGGGGGCCTGATGTGGGGTTCAATCCCAGGACCCCAAGATCACAACTTGAGCCAAAGGTGGACACTCAACCACTGAGCCACACACGTGCCCCAAACTTCCATACGTTCTTCTAGATTTCTCTGTTGTTAACATTTTGCCACATTTGCTATAGGTTGTATCTCTCTCTCTCTCTCCCTACACATGCATACATATATTAATATTCTAGCTTAACCATGTGAAAATAAATGACAAACATCATCCTTTACCTGATCCTATTTCAGCATCTACCTCCTCAAAACAAGGACATTCTCCTCTGTATCCCCGCAAACAACCCTTCACTTTGGTATGTGTGGTTTAGCTCTTTGTGACTATATCTTTGTATCGTAGTCAGACAAGGACTCTTGTTTTTTTGTTTTGTTTTGTTTTTTGTTTTGTTTTTTGTTTTGTTTTAATCCCTCACAATAACCCCTGGGTTGTATAGTACATACATGTTCGGTGAATTATTGTATAATAAATGAAGCTGCCTGCAGCAAACATTTTTGGTATTCTCATCTTCCCCTTGGCACTCACCAGCCCAGTTTACTGTGACCCATGGTTCCTGCTGTAGTAGGAACTGCAGACTCCCTGTCTTGCCTGCGGGTAAGCCACAGGACCCCAGGAATAGTCCTCACCCAGTTGGTAATTGATGGGTGACCACCTCTGCCTCTTTGACTCTCCAGTGACACATTTCTGAGGAGTGTTTCAAGCTATCTTCCATAGCTCCTCAACTGAAATGGGTCACCGTGGCCAAAGCTTCAGCCTGCACATTACCTCACCTTATGTTGGCATCCTTCCCTTTGCCAAGTCCCTTTTCAATTTCCCATCAGGACTATTTGGAGACCATCTCCCACAATTCTTTACACTCAGATACCTCCTGAGGATCTGATTCTGGGGAAAGCCAATCTAAGGCATTGCCCCTCAGTTACTGAGACATCATTCCCCTAAATCAAAGTATGGTAAGAGAGGTTCAAAAGAAGTCTTTCTAAGAGAGGTCATCCAGGAGGCTTATTTTTCAAAGGGGGTATGTTTCAACTGCTCAGAAATTACAAGGTGAATTCAGAATAGGGAGCCATGTATATTTGCTCATGGAAATATGAAATGACATATTATGAGAGGAAACCACTGCCACTGAAAATTATCCACTACCAACTTTGGCAGCGCCTGGGAGAAAGAAGCTCCTCTTGATGCAGATGGCCAGAGCCACTGGAGCCCAGGCAGAGGGCAGGGAGTTGGATGGAGCCAGGCAGCATGGTCTTGGCTCTCAGCACACACCAGCCTCCTACCCAGCTGGCCCTGTCACGGTCTCGCCCTTTAGCTTCTGTGTTTATTCAGAAACCATTTTTCCTTTCTCACAGAGATAGGAATCTTGCTTCTAGACATGGCCAGTGTCAAGGTTCATGCCTGGGCCCCTCATTCAGACTGAGTGCTTGCCAAAAAGAGGGGAAAACAAAGTATTGTGGCTGGGAAGAGGGAGTGAAGGAGCCAGCCAGGCTGCAAATAACAGGATACATTGGTATCTGGGTATCAAGAACAAGGAACATAGGAATTTCAAGGAGAAGGGGATGAAAAAGAACAGAGTTGCTGACGGCACCCACTCAGATGGTGCTATCCCCTGAATTTCACATTTTATGTTTGGGCTTTGAGACAGGCAGTGGCCCATACAGTCTGGTCACTGTCGTGGAGGCAGATAGTAATGGGGGAGGGAAGCCTCAGACCACCTCCTGAGAGTGCTTCATGCCACACTCTTCCCCACCTCAGGGCCTTTGTGCTTGCTTTCCTCTGCCTGGAGATTTTGCCGCCTGGGTTCTCTCAGAGAGAGAACTGAGAATATCATATTCAGTATTCTGATCACAGCTCAGATGCCACTGGAGCAGGAAGACCTATCCTGACCCATCCTAGGTCCCTCTCTTCTTCATCTTCCTATTTATTTCCATCATTGCATTTACCAAAATCTGCAAATGGCAGGTTTCCCTATTTGTCTACCTGCCTGTTGTCTGTCTTCCCCACTGGAGTCAAAGCTCCATGAGGTTAAAACTGTTGTATGTCTTTATCACTGCTCTGTGCCCAACATCTTGATACTGTACCTGTGTCCTATAGATGCTCATTCACTGTCATCTGCTTGGGTGGTGGGCAGGTTGGATGGATGGATGGATATGGATGAATGGACCAATGGATAGTAGGACAGAAGGACACATGGGAAAAAAAAAAAAAAAAAGGAAGGAAGATTTGGCCACGCCATTTACAACAAGGTGGAAGAAAGATCCCTCATCTTAGAATCAGATGATGTAAGTGCTAATCTCTGAAGTCATGGATGAGTTTACAGCCTTAATTTTTGTGTCTGCATAATAGATTCAAATGCTAACTCAACAGTACTGAGACTGAATAAAGGAACTATGTGAAGATCACACAAATATTATACATCCTCCATAAATGTGGGAAATGACACAAGTAGTAGAAATGTAGCCACCATGTTCACACTTACCTGGTGTCCTCCGGTCAGAAAGCACGTGTTGGAGTGGAGAGGAAGAAGCCCAAGCCCTGGAGCTGTCATGTTAAGCCCTTGCTCCTTTGGGGGCAGTTTCACCAACTGAACATCCTCACTTCATTTCAGGCCAGCCTCCACTCATGTATCTCTTCTTGCCTGCCTCCCTTTCTGCCATTCTGATCCTTCACATGTGTTTTATGAAAGATGTAGAAGGGGGAAGCAGAAGCCTCATGTGTAGGTTCTATAATCATGTGACCTGTGCAGTTTCAGAGGGAAGCAGCTGATGTTCCTGTGAGAGCTCAAATTTGATAGCTTTTTTTGCCTTATTCACGACAGGATTATCTCAGCCCTATTTGAGGCAGGCAGACCCCACTTCCAATTCTTACCAGCTTACTAGAAACACAGCATGGTGATGACTTTTCTGCTAATAGCATCCATTGTCTTTTCATTTGTTGACCTCCGGGAAGCCTGCAGTCCAGTAAAAACTCTTTCACCCCACACATTTATGTACCTCCTAGGAACACCCAGGGGAGGTATCCCCACAGGACAGTGAACCAGAGCAACATTCACCTCATTTTAGGCTGGCACTTTGCATGCACGTGAAAAGTTAATGTTCTCATTAGAAACTTAAGGAAACTGGGTGACAGAGCAGACTGCGAAAATAAGGCTCCTGCCCAGCTCCTCCTGAGTCCATCTTGCCCAGGGTGGATCCTCCAGGTGGTTTGAAGTGATGGAAGTTTCCACAGCATTGAGAGTATGTGACTGATGTACAAAGGCCCAATTCTCAGCCAAGGCTTAGTGGTTTTAAATTATCCATGCCCCATCTCTCCCCACTTGCACAGAAAATTGAAAGTCGATAGCTGTTGAAATCTGGTTTTCAGATGTTTTTTATCTGACGGACCTAACTTAACTCTGTGATACCCGTAAATATATATGTGGGCCCCACATTGCCAGCATCTTCCCTGCTACGTAAGTAAGTCCTCTAATCCTGTTACAGGGCACTGGATCAGAACAAACCCACTTATCTGGATTGAATAATGCTCTTCTATTTGCTGAGAGTGTTGTGTGTACGTGTGTGGGTGTTCTGGCTCACGCTTTGTCATTCCAGGCCAGTCTTGTCTCTTGGTACTTGCTGATGGCGAGCACATAGAATGAAATCTGGTCTCCAGTTTCTTAACATGAAGGAAAAAGAGGACCAGCAGCTGTTTCTGTTTAACAGTGATTATCCCTGGGATTGTGGGTGTTTTGAAATATTTCTTCTCTTGCTTATCTGCAATTCCTGATTCTTTCCTACATTAACTGTGTGCTACTTTTTTTTTTTTTAAGGATAAGGAATCAGTAAAAGGTTTCCCCCTTTTCCTCTTAGTAAGAATAAAAGAAGTTATTTTTTTGCCTTCAGTGAGCTGGAGTCATGGAAGAATTTAAATACCCAGGACACATCCGTTATGTAGCTTTTTGCTATTTGGGTTATTTTATCCCTTTTGTCTTTAACAAAAGTGTATTTTCCCACACCTGGTCTCGGCAGCCTGAGGCGCTGCCATGTTGCCACATTCACATGTGTCCAGTGTCGCATGTTCCTCATGAGTCACTTAGTATGTGCTGCTGCTGAGTTGCCCTTTAAGCAGTCTACCCTTTGACCTTTGCATAAAAGTGGCCTGAACCTGATCTGACTATGGACTTGGGACAGAGAAGCCCATAATACAGGGAAGGTGGAAGGCTGGAGGACAGATGGCAGGGCTGGCAGTGAGACACCCCTCTGGTGGCTGATGTGGTACTGCCTCTCTCTAGCACTTTGTTATATCCATGCTCTGATCAGTACCCAGCTGAGTGACAGTTGGGCTTAGTGACCTCAGAGTCTAAGACACAGTGGTCAGGAGGGATCACCATAGGTTCCCTGTAACAGTTTTAAAAATGTGTGCTGCCCAGAGTTCCTGAGTCCATCCGGTGTGTTGGTGGAACACACGTTTCCAGACCATTCCCTGACTCTGGTGTTCCTTCTAACTGAAAGGCCAGCAACAGAAGAGTGTCCTCTAACTGTGCATCGGAGATGCTGGTAGAAATGCACTTCCTGGGCCTGGTCTCACATCAATCAAATCTGAGTCTCCGGTTTATCCCAATCCTCCCCGAGCACCTCCATGTAATGTCTTGGCAACTGGATATGTAATTTCCCATGATTAGAATCATTATTTATACGCAGAGTTTCATGATTAGGAATTGTTTGTCTTTTAAAAGCCATTGACAGTCTTTTTTTTTTTTTTTTTTTTGGTCTTTCTATCACCTATCAGAATATTGAGCATCTAATTCACATTTTGCTAAGTGCTAGGAATGACCTTGAGCTGTCAAGGGAAGTATGCTTGTTTCCAAACTTACATTCTTGAAATCTTAAGGCCATGAAAATGCCTGGAGTTTGAAAGCAGGTTGAGCTTGAGAGGGGTTAGGCCTCCTCCCCTTACATCAACCTGGGCAGCTGTTTTATATATCGAGTTTTCACATAGGGGTTCTTTTGCAAAAAATGTTTTCCTCTCATTAAAAAAGGAAGTGGGGAGGGGTGAAAGAGAGAAAGCCTTTTTTTTTTTTTTGAAAAAGGACTTAATGATGTTTGTAATGCCATCTGAATCTAGAATCCTGCAGTTGAGGAAACGAACTTGTCAGAATCGCATTATAAAGGAGGATCCCTTTTCCCTTCATCCTATCATGTTTGTTTTCTCATACAAAACAAGACATTTGGGTTCTGAGATCAGTGTTGTAAATAATGTGTCAACATTTCCAAGATGAGCCCCCCCACACACACACACAGGCACCCAGCCTATTTATAATGAATCCTTTCACAGCACTGTAGGTAAATTAATTAGCATAAATTAGTTATTCTCCAAATGGTGTGGCCCTGGGCCCAGATGACCAGAATACTTTGAGATGGTTAGAAAAGAGAGCCTCTGCTGCCCACCAGTCTTGTGTGTTCCATGGAAGAGCAGATTGAGGCCTCTGGATGTGGAAGCAAATACATTAATAGCTTTTGGATTAGGAGGGTTGCAAGAGTGGTTGCCGGGCAGAGGGAGGGAAGGAAGGGGAGTGAGGGATCACTGCTCGGAATCCTGCCTTCTTCCTTGGAAACCTGTCATTCACAAACCCAATTATGTGCAGGTAGCATGTCAGCTCTGACAGAATGAAACCAATGCACACTTTATATGGTCTTTTTTTTAAAAAATGAAATCCTGCTATACTAGCAGGTTCTATTTTCATAAATGTCTTTTTTTTTTAAGCCAAATCATAGATTTCCTCCACACACCCCTGAAGAGCTTTAATCAGTGTGTTGGAAGACAGAGCCATTGGGTGTTGCTATGTACATTTTACCAAGAGGGGGAGAGAGACATGAGGATCAAGAGAAATCCTCGTGGCCTATCTCTGACCCTCTGCTCCTTTCTGAGCATCTGGGCCTTGGGTTCCCCATTTATAAACAGGGGTTATTAGATTAGTCTTTCCAAAGGCTGTCATGGCTCACTCAAAGATTGAAAATTCTTTGCAAATAAAAATGCCTTTCCACGGGAGTGCCTGTTAATTATCAATGAGAAGTAGAAGGCAAGCAGCTAGCAGGGAAAACACATGAGGTCCTCATGGTTTTGATTTACCATTTTGTTTTCTTTTTTCCTTTTTCTTTCTCTTTGATTTTGATTTTTCTGAATGTGTTTGTTGTTCAAGGGCAAAAGGGTATTCTGTGGTTGGGGTCAAGTGCACCTTCTGCAGTTAATTGTTGGGGTTTGGGGTCACGTAAATCCTATTTTGAGTCTGTGTTCCGCTCACCATTTCGGGTTTACTTTGAACATGTTGCTTTATCCCTCTGGGCCTTTGCTTTCTTCTCTGGAAAGTGGGGATAATATTTTCTTTCTTGGAGGACTAGTGTACAAATCTGAACTCATGAGTGTAAGGTATGCGTAAGCCAAATGCTATGTGTTCTGCCCATGTATGCACCCTCACAATTCAGATCACCCTCATCCTGATTCACCTTTCTTGTATTCCTGAGCACTTAGCATCTTTAATGTGCTATTTGACCAAATTATTCATTATGTGGATTGCTCAGGTCCCAGGAGGGGAGAGATCATTGTTTGTTTTGGTTAGGTATCCCGGGTGCAAGAGCAGTGCATGCCTGGCACATGGTAGGTACTTGATGGTTGTTGAGTGACAAAATGGGCCCTTAGCCATCTCCCCTTTCTCTGTTCTGTTCATAGTTCTACTCAGTGAGATTCATTCTGGATCTGGTTCTGTATTCTGTATTTTGTTATTTTCTTGTCTTTTTTTCTTTTCCTGGGACTTCAGTTCGTTAGATTATGTCCTTCAAACATTAAATATTGCACTTTTCCCTGCAGTGCTGAATACATGAGTTGCACAGATCAATATTTTGGAGACTGAGTTTGGTAAAAAATCTTTTACATTTTGTTTGAAAAGTATGACTTTCTAGTATAAACCATAAGTCACCAAAGAGCTTCCTAAACTTGCTAAAATACACTGAGTTTTTTTTTTTTTTCTCTTAAGTCATTAACTGGTATAAAAATAACTGGAGAGGAAAATCCCTGACCACTTCCTAACACCCTTGACTTCTTTACAGTAGCTGGTTAATTAAAGAGTTACTGTTAAAATGGGCTCTGACTATTTTTAAAAGCAGCAGCCAAGGTTTGGAAGAAACCCCTTTGAATTTGGAGATGCAAACCAGATCCAAGTGTGCATTCTGTCTGTGTATATTTTCGATCTGATGAAAAGCAGGAAGTGGGAAAATCTGACAAGCCTGACTTGGCTGAACTAAACTGATTTTGTTTCTTGAGTACATTTTGGTGTCAAATGTTAGGCATAAGACATTAATAGAGTGAGGACAAAAACCAACTGATCATCTTAATAGTTGGAAAAAACATTTGACAAAACCCAATACCCTTTTGTCATTAAAAAAAAAAAAAAACACTCAACAAACTAGCGTAGAAAGAATCTTCTTCAACTTGATAAAGGGCATCTACAAAAAGCCTAGAGCTAAATAATACTTGAGGGTGAAAGATTGGATGTTTTTCCTTAAGATCAAGAACACAACAAAGATATCTGCCACTGCCACTTCTGTTGACCATTATGCTGAAGGTTGTAGCCAGGGCAATAAGGCAAGACAAAGACATAAAAGGTATCAAATTGGAAAAGAAAGAATAAAACTATCTCCATTTGTAGATGACATGATCTTGCATATGGGAAATGCTAAGGAATACAAACACATACACCATACTCTTAAAACTGAAAAAAACTAGTTCAACAAGATTGTATGATGGAAGATCAATGTACAAGCATTCTTGGTGGTTCTACACCATAACAATGTGAAAAGGAAATTAAGCAAACAATTTTACAATAGCATTAAAAAGAATAAAATACTTGGGAATAAACTTAACAAAAAATATGTAAGACTCATGACAGAAAACCATAAAATAGCATTGAAAGAAACTAAAATAGACTGAAATAAATGGAAAGACATCTTTCGTTCATGAATTGGAAGATCTAATATTGTTAAGATAGCAGTATTCTCAAAATTGATCTCTAGATTCAGTGCAGTTCCTATTGGAATCCCAGCTAGATTTTTTGCAAAAAACGGGCAAGTTAATCCAAAATTCATATTTTATGATGCAAATGCCAAGGACCTAAGAGAGCCAACACATTTTTTTTAAAGGACAAAGCTGGACAACTCATATTCACAATTTCAAAACCTACTGCAAAACTACAATAATGAAGACAGAGTGGTAATGGCATAAGGTAGACAGAGAGCTCAATGGACTAGAACTGAAAATCCAAAAAAAAAAAGTCTTACATTTATGATCAACTGATTTTTGACAAAGACACCAAGGCAACCCAAAGGAAAAAGAATCAAGTTTTTAACCAATGGTGCTAAGACAGTTGAATAACTACATGAGTATGAAGCTGGACTCCTACCTTACACCATGCATGGAAACCAATTCAAAATGGAACATAGACCCCAAATATAAGAGCTAAAGCCGGGGATCCTTGGGTGGCTCAGCAGTTTGGCACCTGCCTTCGGCCCAGGGCGTGATCCTGGAGTGCCGGGATCAAGTCCCACATCAGGCTCCCTGCGTGGAGCCTGCTTCTCCCTCTGTGTCTCTGCCTCTCTCTTTCTCTCTCTTTCTCTCTCTCCCTGTGTCTCTCATGAATAAGTAAATAAAATATTTTTTTTTAAAAAGAGCTAAAGCCATAAACATCTTAGATGAAAACATAGGAGTAAATCTTTATGAATATGAGTTAGACAAGGTTTCTTAGATGCGACACCAAAAGCACAAAGCATAGCAGAAGACTTTATCAGAATAAGAAACTTTGGTGCTTCAGTAGTCATATCAAGAATATGGCAACCAGGGGCACCTGAGTGGTTCAGTTAAGCATCTGACTCTTGATTTTGGCTCAGGTCATGAACTCAGGGTTGTAAGATCAGACTCTGCATCAGGCTCCATGCTGCTTAAGATTCTCTTCTTTCTCTGCCCCCCCCCCAATACAAATAGATAAATTAGTTAGTTAGTTAATTAATTAATTAAAATAAAATCCTGAAGGCCTATGTTTAAAAAAAAACAGACTTGGAAGTGTTCATACAATTAAAAAAAAGAAGTGAAGACCACCCACAAAATGGGAGAATATTTTTACAAATCTTATTTCTGATAAAGGACTTATAATCAGAAATATATATATAAAGAATGCTTATAATTCAACAAGAAAAAGACAACAATTTTAAAAATGGACTAAGACTTTCAATGGACATTTCTCCAAAGAGGATACATAATAAAATAAAAAGATGCTCAATATCATTAGCTATTAATGAAGTACAAATCAAAACCACAATAAGATGTCACTCCACACCCACTAGGATGGAAACAATGGAAAGATATTAACAAGTGTGACAAGGATATAAAGAAAATAAAACATTCATTAATGGTGGAAATATAAAAACGGTATAGCTATTTCTGAAAAACAGTTTGACAGTTCCTCAAAATGTTAAACATAAGGTTACCATATGACCTAGCAATTCTACTCCTGGATATATACTCAAGAAAATTGAAAACCTGTGTTCACACAAAAACACTTGTATATAAATATTTAGAGCAGTATTATTCACAAAAATAAAAATAGTGGAAATAATCCAAATGTCCAACTGATGAATGGATGAACAAAATGTAATATATCCATTCTCTGGAATATTATAATGCAATAGAAGGGAAGGAAGGATTGTCACATGCTACAACATGAATTAATCTTGAAGACATCCTACTCTGTAAAAGAAGCCAGTTTCAAAAAACTACATATTGCATGATTCCATACATATGCCTTTCTAGAACAGGCAAAGCCACATAGAGACAAAAAAAATAGATAAGTGGTTGTCAGGGCCTGGGGTTGAAGGGGAGGGGATTGTGGAAAGTCACTGCTAAACGTGCCTTGGGTTTCTTTTGGGATGATGAAAACATTCTACCGTTAAATAGTGGTGAGAGTTTCAAACTCTGTGAATGTCTAAAAGCCAGTGATTTGTACATTTTAAAATGATGACCTTTATGGTACAGGGATTCTATCTTAACAAAGCTGTTGTCAAAAAATTAGGCATATGTGGGGATTCTGAACCCTCTCATTGCCTTAATAAGATGCTACTGAAACTAATCATAAAGATCTGAGTACCACGTAGAACAGCTCGTTTTCTAAAAATTTTCCTCCTTGATTTCTTTTTCTTCTCTTTTTCATTGGTAGAAGCTAGAAATGCTTTTGTACTGCTGACATCAACCTTTTTACTGCTTCATCATTTTTGTAGCCATGGAAAAGGGAACAGATGGTAACCTTAAAAGAGAAATGTTCAACTTTGGGGAGAGATTTTATCTTTGGCTGCTACCTTTTGAAATAATTCACATGCATGATCCTCTTATACTGTATTTAAAAAAAAAAAAAAAAAACAACCAATGTGGGAAAGATTTGGGTTTCTGATTGGAATTTCAAACCTATGGGGATATTTAGTAGAGGTGAAATGTCTTTCCCATGAGATCTTAGGGCCAGATTTGTTTGGTGGGAAAATATATTCTTACTCTTTTTCTTAAAGAAAACCTCGCGGGCAGTTCTCTTTAAAACCTTCCAGAGCTGGTGGCTCAGTGGTTTAGCGCCACCTTCAGCCCAGGGCATGATCCTGGAGACACAGGATCAAGTCCCACGTCAGGCTCCCTGCATGGAGCCTCCCTGCATGTTTCTCTCTCTGTGTCTCTCGTGAATAAATAAAAATAAAATAAAATAAAATAAAAACTTTCAGGGCAGCCCGGGTGGCTCAGCGGTTTAGCGCCACCTTCAGCCCAGGGCGTGATCCTGGAGACTGAGGCTCGAGTTCCACATCCAGCTCCCTGGATGAAGCCTACTTCTCCCTCTGCCTGTGTCTCTGCCTCTCTCTCAGTGTCTCTCATGAATAAATAAGTAAGATCTTAAAAAAAAAAAAACCGCCCAAGCTTCTAGGAAATGCAAACGGTATGTTGCCAGCATTTGTTAAATCCCCTGGTAATATTTCTGATCATCATATGTATTATGTCGATTTAATTTACTATTCTAGTTAAAATTGTAGTCATGGTCCCTATCCAGTGCTCTATCTAATAAAAGATATTTTGACATTATTTTTGGGATATTGATTTAGAAGAACAGGTGGGAGTCCATGTTCAAATATTCTCATCAGGCTTACCTGGTGGCCTCTGACCTTTCATGACATTTCCACATGTGCAGCACCACACCTTCAAGAAGACAGGCATGCTGTGGAGTACCGCTTTAGATGCTCTTGCCAAAAGCCAGTTGCCAAGGAATGTGTTTATGGTTTGGGATCCAAGGGCTGGTGACTGGCAGCCAGATGATCAATGGTTTCTTTTACCTTCCTTCTTACCTCCCACCTTTGCTGCTTGCAGGAAGATCTGCCTACACTGCAAGTGCCCTCAGGAGGAGCACATGGTGACAGTGATGCCCCTAGAGATGGAGAAGACTGTCAGCAAACTCATGTTTGACTTCCAGAGGAACTCCACGTCAGATGACGACTCGGGCTGTGCCTTGGAGGAGTATGCTTGGATCCCGCCGGGGCTGAAGCCTGAACAGGTACCATTCTTGATGGGGAGGGCAAGTGTGGTTTGGGCTGTTTTTCTTTGTCCTGCCCGTCCTTCATTCCAGTTCAGAAGGAAGAGTTCATTTTGCTGATTCAGACAAATGGTTGGGGCTCCACGGGTTGGCGACATCTGGGACACCAGTGGGTACTGAAGAAGAGAAAAGAAACTGAGTCCTGTGTGGGCCATTGCTCATTTGTTCTGGGTTGCTATTATTCACTGTCAACAGAAGATGGAAACTTCTCAGAAATGTTGGCTTTGAGACATTAGGGAGGGAGACTTGATTTTTGGAGAGGGAAAGGGAGTGCTACATTGGCCAATAGTCTTAATGATTCTTTGTTAAAGGAGAGTGAGGAAATAAGGATTTGCCTTATTCCTCTCAGTGATATATGTTGTGTTTAATACTAAGTTCAGCCTTGCTTTACAAAGAAAGACATTGGCATTTCCTGAAATATTTGGCAATACCTACAGGCCATAAGTATTATTGGCTCGATCAGATGGACTTTGTTTCTTTCTCTTTCACTGCATTTTTCTCAATAGTATACACTCTCCGCTTTGTATTTCTATACTTGGGGTTTTCTCTTTCACCTGCCTTCTGTTGGTTTAGAAGCTGGACACTTTTCATGGTCCTGGAGAGGTCCACCCCTATTTTTGCCTTGTGACACAGAAGATGGCTTTCTCTAGTGATCTTTCCTATGGCTGACAGAATGTTTTGAAGCTTAAACTACCCCAAAATTTTGATGTCAGGAACTTTCAGGATGATAAGTCTCCCAGGAAATGTTCTTTATGATTAGGCAAGGCTGAAGAATTTGCAAACAACTCAAGAATGGACCCTCAGTAACATCCCTTTGGCCATTTCTCATTCTCTTCTTCTAGTATTTGAGAGCACAAACTGGCACCTGAAATCAAGTACACAGGCAGGATTTGCTTAGCTAGAAAAGTATTATTTAAAATTTTGAATTAGGGGGAGGTGGGCAGGGGGTTGGGGTGACCGGGTGATGGGCACTGAGGAGGGCACTTGGTGGGATGAGCACTGGGTGTTATGCTATATGTTGGCAAATTGAACTCCAATAAAAAAATTAAAATAAAATTTTGAATTAGTTACTAATTCTTAAAAATTAGGAATCTTTATGTAGAAATTCATATGGATGTCTTGAACAACTGAGGATCTGGCATCTCATCCCTGCAAGGATTGGTGCTGGCCAGTTAGCTGTGCGCTGGCCAGTTAGCTGTGCACTGGCCGTTCTTTCTAGGCAGTTGGATATCTCTAGGTCACCCAGCCACTTTGTGTTACCTTCCTAAGCTCTGAAGACATTTCATTTTTTGTGATCTCTTTTATCATTCTTCTAAGGAAGAAAATGTAATAGAACAGAAAACATTCTCAGAAAATAATCTCCACGAGGATTTAGGGAGTTCTGTGTTGAGATATTAGCTGCAAGAAATAAGAACATTTTTCTCTCAGTTTGCAGGTTGTTATATCTTTATTTCCTTCTGCTTTGGTGAAGATGGTATTATTAAAGAGTAAGCTTCAGAAGAATGAGAGTATTTGATTGAGTTTGTCTGAACACTCAAAAGAGGTGGTGGATGACTGAATATCTTTGTTTGACATCACCATTCTGCTGCCAGTGTTTGAGCATGGAGTTTTCACACCTAGATACATCTGTGAGCTTGTTTCATTTTCTTGCAAACTTCATTTCCAGCAGCTTCTAAGAGACCCATCTTTCTTTTGTTCACATTGCTTTCTACTAAAAACTGGCCCCTGAAATTCTGAAGTTAAGCTATTTGGGGTTTCCTGCTTATGTAGAATACCATGAAACATTATTCTGAGATTTTCAGATGCAGGGAAAAATTTCTGTTGGCTTAAGAGAACAGACAGTTGCAGAAGCTGGGGTCTTGGTTCAGTTCACAATTCCAAAAGTGAATGCTGATAGTGTTTTTGAGGGCCGCTTGACTCATCCAAAATGAACGTTTTGGGGAAACAAAAACCAACTTTCTTTTATTTGTTTGACAGAAAACAATTAATGCTGTTAAACAAATGGTTTTAATTATGTCCAGTGAAAGGATATTCTCATCTCTTATAATTTGCTATTCCTTGGATGGTTTTCTCTATTCCCTGAATTTATTCAAACCTATGCGACACAGATGGTTAGGAAGGGCAGTTGTTCTCTAGAGAGAGACTCTCTTCAAGCTGTTTGAAGGGCTGTATATTTGCCTAATAAAATAAAATAGGAGTCTGTATTTAAAGGTATTTGAAGGGATCATGCTGCATAAGAGAAATGGTGTTCAAATTTTAAAATTATGAGATCTTTTAAAATCTATTACTTATGAAACTACTTATAGATTTAAAGATTTTTTAAAAGCTGTGTAGAATGTTTTAAGATTAGACAAATTTGAAACCCTGAATGCCTTTCACTAAAAATTCTGATGTTTAGTATCATGTTTAGTTGTCTCTGATTTAAGAAACTTCATTTTTCTATCAAGAGAAATTACAATGAACGTTGAATGCTTTGTGCCACAGGCGAAATACTAAAGACCAGTTCGGGTTAGGAGTAATGTGCTTTCATTTCTGGTAGAAACCTTTCATTTTACTCCCTGATCATGGGGTTGGTAATATACTTTCAGGTGATACTCTTTATTATTCTATTTCTTCTGAGAAATGCCTTCAATTAAATATAATGCACATGGAAGTCACCTCCCACTTAGGGAGGTGTTTTTGAATAGGGGCACTTAATTTCATAAAAACCTACTACTGCAAAACCCAACCATCTTAAAGTAATGTGAAAAGTGATAAATATAATAGATGATGCCAGAAAGGAAGAGCCTTTATGCTGTGATTCTTAATGACTGGCCTAAAAAGTCATGAGTGAGGTTGCTCTGATTTTTCCCCCTTTGTTCACTTCAAAGGAGCTGTGTTATGACATCAGAAAGCCCTCCAGTACCTGAACTGTCCTAATTGCCCATCCAGTTTCTTTAAAGCTCCAATTTGTCTTCAAATCAGTTTATAGTATGTGCCCCATCTTCTAGAGCTGTTATTGTGATAAATTTACAGTAAATGATACTTCAGAAAAAAATTGGAGGATTTTTAACAAGCCATGAGACAAGTAAATGGTGGCCACCTGGGTAGCTCAGTGGTTGAGCGTCTGCCTTTCGCTCAAGTTGTGGTCCTGGGGTCAAGTTCTGTATCGGGCTGCCCATAGGAAGCCTGCTTCTCCCTCTGCCTGTGTCTCTGCCTCTCTCTCTCTCTGTGTCTCTCATGAATAAAGAAATAAAATCTTTGAAACAAAAGAAAAGAGAGGCAGGCAAATGGTGAGCATGATTTCTGTGCCTGAGCACTATTGAAATTCTGGGCTGGATAATTCTTTGCTGTTGGGGCTGTCCTGTGCAGTGTAGGATGACTAGCAGTTTCCTTGTCTTCTACTCATGAGATAGCAGAAGCACACAACACCTGTTCCTCTAGACTTTGGGGTGACCCAACCTGTCTCCAGGCAGTGCCCAGTGATCCTGGGGGTTAGGTTGGGCACCCCAGTTGAGAACCACTGAATGAAAGTGATGTTGAAACCTAAAGGATCTGTCAGCAAAAATTCTGGCCCAATCAAAACATAAAATTCTGACTCACATCAGCAGACATTTGTTTGAGTACCTACCATGTTCTAGCTCCAGTTTAATAGCTGCTCCCTTGTAACAGGGTCAAATATTTGGCAGAGGGAAAACATGGTGATTCCTTGCTGCTTGAACAGGGGCCAGTGCTCTCCTAACAGACCCCATGGTGCTCAATAAGACAAAAGAAGAATCCGAGTGTTATGAGGAGCAGGCAGTGGTGGGTGGGTCACCTTTTGTTCTCCAAAACAGAAATCACTTTTGATTAAGGAAAGCTGGCTTATTGGAAAACAAACAAACAAACCAGAAAACAAACCAGAAAACAAACCAGAAAGAAGAGAAAATATAAGGAAGTGGATCAAAATCCTCCATCATTCCACCAGTCGAGGAAGTATTGTTTTGTAACCTTTTTTGTATGCATGTAGCAAGTATGTTTGTAATAGGAGTACTTTCTGTTTTGTTTTGGACAAAAATGTGATGACGCTGTCCACTTAACTCTGACTTTTGTTTCACTTCATGTATTATGAACATTTTTTGGTATTTGGTATGAACATATTTTGGTATCCATGTATTTAGATCTAGCTTATCCTCTCAGAGGTTGTTGGTCTTCAATGATATTTTCTAACCTGGAAAGGTACCATCCACCACTAGGGAGCATTTGGAAATGTATGTTCAGAAGGGGGTACTTTGTCAAAATAACTCTACTAGCATTAAAATGGGTAGAGGCTTGGATGCTTAACATCCTGAAAATTACCAGATGATTCTGCTCAAAGAAGCAGCCACCCCTCCCAAATACCAAGAGTACCACCCCTGAGCCAAAGGTCTATTTTTGACTGTGTGCCTTGTTGGCAGCTTTCTTCCGCATTAAATAAGATGGGCAGTAGCCCTCCGTCTTGCACATTCGCCTATTCCTCACAATTCTTAGCGCAGAATGGTCTCATGTAAACCTTTTTAAGGCTTTTGATTTATGGTGACAAACTGCTATCTGGAAAGTTAACTAACTGGTAAGTCCTCTGGGTAGACAGTCTTCATTACGACCATGTCAATTTGGTTTTTTTGTTTGTTTGTTTGTTTGTTTGTTTGTTTTTATGTTAATTCTACTCATTACTCCATGCAAACCTGAAGAGACCATCAGGTTGTGTCTCCTGACTTGTGTCTCCTTTCCATCGATGTTTTGGATGCTCTAGGGATCTGTGGAAGATTCTCAAATATGAAGGCACCAATCCTTGGTACTCCAAACATTAGTAATATTACCTTGACCTTAACTGTGGTTTTGCTCATAAAGAGTGGTGATTCAGTTACTTCTCCAGAAGTATTTGCACATCAAACCATCATAGGAAAGATGAAGATATCAGAGGTAATTGTCCGATGTTTGGCTTTTTTTTCTTTTTTTCTTTTTTAAGATTTTATTTATTTGAGAGAGGGGAAGGGAGAGAGAGCATGAGCAGGGTGGAGAGGCAGAGGGAGAGGGAGAAGCAGGCTCCCCACTGAGCAGGAAGCCTGACACAAGGCTCTATCCCAGGACCCCAGGATCATGACCCAAGCCAAAGGCAGACACTTAACCGGCTGAGCCACCTAGAGGCGTCTGAGCCATCCAGGTGCCCCTGACGTTTGACTTTCATAGTATTCTACAACATGTGGCAAAGCAGACCATCCAGTAGTACCTACAGGAGGGGGTGAATTAGTTGGTTTTGAGCTCTATGTAAGTCTACAACATCTCTCTTAGAGGTACATAAAATTCTGTGTTTGACTTTCAAGGCAGTGACTTTTGCTGATCCATCAAGTATCAGATTAAATGTGTTTCCTCAGGGAGCTTCTGTGGCCACCTTCTACTTCCAACAGAAGATTAGGTCCCCAGTTACATACTCTGTAGCAATTGCTGCTACTACTACTTAAGACTTTTCAAACATAATTAGATACTTACTGGTGTAATTATCTGTTTGATATTTGCCTCCTCCACTCTGCTCTAAGATCCAAGAGGGCTGGGATCGTGTCTGGTTTGTTCTTCAGGAATCTTCCACCTCCTAGCACAGAGCCTGACCATGGCAGCCACCCAGCTAATAGTTGATAAGAGACAGGCAGATGACTGGGGTCCTCTGCAGAAGCAGTAAGGCTCAGGATAAAAGTCTTCAAAATGTTCTTCTACATTAAGGATGGTTCTGTATCAACTTTTCCTACTCCCCTAACCATCTTGATTACTTCAGCGTTTTCTCAGCCAACAAGGGGCAGAAGATGGGTGGCCTCTCACGAAGGACTGTGCTCTAGCACACACATGAAACAGCACTGCTAGCTCCAAAACCCAGATCTGGAGCCAGGTGGAAAGAGCCAAGGGCCTGGCAGGGAGTCACTTGTGTCCCAGTCCAAATATAGGGAGCCCTTTGGGAGCCACAGGGTGAAGAGGAAGCAGCATGGTCCAGGGGGAAGAACCTCACCTCTAGAGTCAGACCCAACTGGCTGCTGCTCCCTCTCTGGCCTCAGCAAGGATGTTTGGCTTCCAAGAGCCTCGGTTTTCTGATGATGGTGATGATGATGATGACGAAGACGACGACAACGACGACGACGACAACAGTGTGGAAAATTATTAACACCTGTTATTTGCCCACTAGTTTTTAACTTTGCTTACATGATCCTGTTTCATTCTGGAAACAACCTTATTTGGTAATTATTATTCCTGCCTATGTTTCGGAGATGAATAAAGCAAGGCTCAAAGAAATTAAAACACATGCCCGCGGTCACACAGCTGAGCAACAGAGACAGATTCAGCCTCAGGCAACCCGACCTGGGTGCCGATACTCTGAGAGCTGTGGGCCGCAGGAGCTGCTCTGGGCCCCGAATGAGGGATGCACACGGAAGGTGCTAGATAAAATGGTTGTCACCTTACTGCCCTTCCTGTGAAGCTGTGGTGATACGGATGACTATTGCCCCAAGCAGGCAGGAGGAGGGGGGAAGGGATCTTTCGGCTGACCAGGACAGGGAAAGGTTAGGTGGGGGTGGAGGAGGTGAGTGGAGCATAGGCTTAGCAGGAGTCCTAGATCCCTTCCCAGCCTTCTCAAGGGCTTCCAGTAAAATCATTTTGAATTCTGCAATACAGAGGCCTTCCTGTTCCCTGGGTTGTCTGCTGTGTGAGTGTTGTAAAGGTGCACCGTCTTTCTGATGAAGTTCTGGCTCCACTCAGCCAGAGCAACTTGGACAGGGCCCACCTGGAGCCACCTGACCATGTGCATTCTCTCATGCACCCAGCAGATTTCGGGGCTGCCTGCTGATAAAAACAGCTCCCACTTCCCTCGGTGCCTGAGGAGGTCTCCTGCAACATCCCAGTCACCAGGCCTGGGAGGAGTGAGTCCATGGGGCATCTTCTGTAGGCTGCTCTGAGTGCAAAGAGAGCCTTTCCAAGAAGAATATTCTACAAACCAACCCACCCTCACCCCCCCACCCCACCCCCCCCACCCCCAGGAATCAACAGGTCAGCAGGAGGCATCACTCCTGGTCTGGCCTCTCTTTGCCACTTAGAGCATTTTTAGCACCTGTCTCTAACGAGCTGGCTTGGCAGTGTTCCACGGGATTGCATTCCCCCCTGAGAGTGTATGGAGTGAATCAGAGAGTATGCTGGAGAATTTTGTTGAAAAAAGCAGTTGGGCTTTTTTCATGCACTCATTCACTTATCCAACAGATACTAGCATTTAGCTACTATGCTTCAGGCACTACTCTAGGCACTAAGGATAAAACAGTAAACAAGATAATTAAGGTTTCTGCTAGATTGTAGTTGCAAGGGGGTGGGTGTTAGAGACATACATTAGAAAACAAATCAATGTTCAAGATAATCCAAGATCAAAAAAAAGATAATCCAAGACTGTGATAAATGAAAAAAGAACAATGATGTTAATAATGGCGATATGAACATTTAGCATCAGGCATTATCCTAGGTGCTTTACAAGTTGTGTCCCATTTAATCCATACCATGAAGAAAATACAGAACTTCTGTGATAATGGATGTGGGCTGGAGTGTTGGAGGGACCAGCTAATCTAGACCAATTGGTCAGGGACGGCCTCTCTGGGGAGGTGGTATTTGGACTATTGCTGAAGGACTGAAGAAGGCGGCCATGCAAAGATCTAGCTTCACAGATGGTACACGACCCACTTGTATGAAGCTCGGAAGTGAAACGAAATCGCTACCAACTTTGTATTTGCATGAAGATATTGGACAGGGGGTCATGAACGGCTTGGGGAGAGATGAATGGAGCCCATGCAGTGTCCAGCTCTCGCCAAGGCATCCAAGGATGTGAAGGCTGGAAAACCCCACTGTCTTTTGGTTGCCCCATCACACCTATCACCACCTTGATGTTTCTGCCTGCAGGTGAAAATAAGGCAACAGAGAGCCCTCATATGGATACTCCCTGTAGGTTTATGTCTGCGCGTTTTGTCAGATGCCCTAACCTTCTCAAATCTGAGCCTGTTGGTGGGAGTCTCACACTGTCTTGTCCACCGCCTGTGCTTGGTGCCTAAAATAATGTCTGATACATACTACTCATTCAGTAAACAGATGTCACCTGAATAAACAATTGCATCTACTCCTTGTACAAAATATCCCTCCCTTTTGCAGGGAATATCTTGCCACCCAGAGGGGATCAGACACTCGACCAGGTTGCCACAGGTAATAAAGGGCAGAACCACGATTCACACCAGCTGTCTTTGCAGCTCCAGTGCCTGTTGGGGCTCTTCCTCCTCCACCCCTCTTTCTTCTGTGGTGATCCACCCAGGATATCAGATCCAAGGAAGCAGACTTGGCATGTGTTAGAAGAGCAGGCAACGTGTGCCACACAAGGCTCTTTCATTCTTAGGGGAGGGACGTTTCTCCTAATCTCAGGTTGACTCTGGTGACTAAGGGATTCTTTTCTCCACCTCCTGTTGCTCCATCATTGCAGGAAGCAGGAAACTTCAAAGGCTGATTTTCCCCATCAACAATCTCTGTTTATCTCTGGCTCCTCTCCCGCTCTCATTCTGGCTGACAGCCCACATGGTGAGAACCACATTTCCTCTACTTCCCGCTGTGGCCCTCGTGTTCCTAGGCAGTATCACATACCTGGGCACTCAACAGTGATACTCATTCATTCAGCTTATGCTTATGGAGTGCCAACTGTATGCCAGGCAATGAGAGGCAGCCGTGAACAAACAAGTATCCCTGCCCTTCTAGAGTTGGCATGAGAGCAAAGGCTATGGACAAATTAGCAATTTGTCTGTACAAGTGAATGAGACACTTTTAGAAAATGATTCGTGCTGGAAAAGCAATAAAAATGGGAGATACGATTTAGAGCCAGAGAGGACATACTTTTTCTTGAAGAGCCATATAGTAAATATTTTAGGCTTTGGAGGACACATAATCTCTGTCTCAAATACCTGATGCTGATATTGTAGTGGAAAAGCCGTCATAAACAGTATGTAGATGAAGAGGCATGGCCCGATAACGATAAAACTTTGTTTACAAAAATAGTTAGCAGGCCTGATTCAACCCAAAGGCTGTAGTTTGCTGGTCCCTGATCTAGAGAAGCTACTTTAGATGGGGTAGCCAAGGAAGGCCTCTCTGAAGAGATAACATTTGAGCTGAGTTGTGCCTTAGAATGATGGTTAGAGGGGATCCCTGGGTGGCTCAGCAGTCTGGCGCCTGCCTTTGGCCCAGGGCATGATCCTGGGGACCCAAGATCGAGTCCCACATCGGGTTTCCTGCATGGAGCCTGTTTCTCCCTCTGCCTGTGTCTCTGCACCCCACCCCACCCCACCCCGCCTCCGTGTCTCTCATGGATAAATAAATAAAATCTTAAAAAAAAAAAAATGATGGTTATTTTACCCACATTTTGTCAGCCAATCCAGTGGTTTTCAAAGTATGGTTCCTATACCAGCAGTGTTAACACCACCTAGGAACTTATTAAAAATGCATATTCCCAGGCTCTGTCCCAGCCCTAGTGAACCAGAACTCGGAAGGTAGGCTGATTTTTTTTTTTTTTTGACAGGGATTTCAGGTATTTCTGAAATGTGCTGAAGTTTGAGAACTGCTGCTCTAGGGTAATGGAAAAGCCAATGTTAGAAATATATGGAGCCAAATCTTGGCTCTACCAGTTATTAGCTATAGCTATGGACCTGGAGTGCCCTGAGCTTCACTCACTCTGAATGTAAAATGAAGAGGCTTATACCCAAGTCTGAAGTAGCTGTGACTACAGACTAATTCAGTTTCTCTCTAAAGACCCTAAAAGATGCTGACCCATAGTTGATCCTTATTGAGTGGCAGCTACTGTCATCACTAAGGTCATTATTTGGGTCTTCAAGATGTTGCAGCAGAGTTGCCTGTGGATAATAACAGGGAATGAGCCTTAGAAGCTACTCCCTTCCATCTCCAGCATCTTGCCCCTGACCCACATCTCTTGAATATGGCCTGAATACAAGGCTGTTTGTTTGTTTGTTTGTTTGTTTTAAAATTTTATTTATTTATTCATGAGAGACAGAGAAAGAGAGGCAGAGGTATAGGCAGAGGGAGAAGCAGGCTGCATGCAGGGAGCCCGATGTGGGACTGGATCCCAGGACTCCAGGATCACATGCCTCTAGGTTGAAGGCAGACCCTCAACTGCTGAGCCACCCAGGCATCCGCCAAGGCTGTTTGTTAAAGGAGAATTCAGGATGTTTTCAAAATCCTTTCGTTGATCCTGTTCCTCAGCTTTCCCCTTGGCCTGTTAACCCAGAAATTGCTTCTGGTCTCTGTTACTGTAGAACCATGAGCTTTACAGCTGTGACTCACTCCTGGGCTGGGGCCACAGTACCAACAACCAGTTTTGCCATTCATTTTCGGGCTATTGACAGTTTGTTCTTTTTAATGTGTGAAGCTATTTATGTCAAGAGGGATGGGGGCTGGCAGCTCTGGGGGAAGGGAGAGAAGAATGACAAAGTGGTTCATCTCTCTAGGCCTGCTGGGTGGTCCTGGTTCCTAAGAAGGGAACGTACAATCAAACCAGCCCTCTAAGAATGCCACAAACACCATTATTAGACTCACCAGCCGTTTGTACCACCATCTTCATTTCATTATTCTATCAGTGCATGCTGAGCTCAAAAATGGAATTTCATGGATACAGTGGGATGCATGGCTCTCCAACTGGATTGGATTAAATTTCTTCTAAGCAGCCTCTCCTACGTTCACCTTTGCTGTCACTCATCCCCATGCTTTCTGAGTAGTGTGAGAGGTGAGTGGGGAAGGGAGGTAGAAGGAGGCCCCAGAGTGATCTCCCGCACAGTTCTCAGGAAACCAGTCACATGAACGATGGATGCGTGTTGATCTTGGCTCCAGAAATGCACTGACATCATCACATGGCAATGGGAAATATGCCTGTGTGCAGTATTCAATAAAACTGCCTGTTAATGAACTTGTTTTCAATGGAGCTGTCAGAGATGGGGCTAGAAGCTGGGTTCAGGCTTCAGGGCCTCTACTAGATCAAATCAGCAGCCTTGTGGCCAGGTTCCACGAGCAGGGCCTTGTCAAGACTTGTGTGTAGAGTGTGATGCCTGGAGAAACCAAGACTCCTTTGCAAACATAGTAAAGGAGAGCTGCCTTTGGGGTTTCTAGCTCTCAAGATGGATGGCCCAGCCTTTACATAAAGCATTCTGGGATCCTCAGGATGGCAAGTAGGCCTTGGGATTTGGACTCTTGCCTGAATTCACAGCTGCCCACACTTTCTGTGGACTGAGTGGCCTACCCCGTGAGTGGATGTGACAGTTGATTTACTATCAGGATGATCTCTGCCTTATTACTCATGAGATATTTTGAGTAGTTTCATGGGATTGTTGGATGAGTTTACCATCAAGTCAATTAATAACTCATCTTCCCCACCAATCATCTGTTTCTCTGTACATTCATTCATTCACTTTGCACTCAGCCATTTATTCATTTGACCTTTATTAAATAATCATTACCTGCAAGCCCTTCGTGCAGGTGTGATCCCAGTGTGGCTGTTTTCTGACTCCAGTGTAAAACTGGAGCTTCCCAGCCCCTGACTTGAGATTTTGCTCCATGTGACATGGACTCATTCACAGGCAGATGTCTTTATGGAAGACTCACACAGACTTCAGGCTTTGTGCTGATCTCTTGTCACTTCTTTCTTTGAAGTATCTATTCTTCTCAGCTCATAGTATTCCAGAGCGTGAACTTTGACACTCACTCGCTCTGTGTTCAAATCCTACTGTGTTGCTTCCAAACATTGGCCAAGTTAGTTTGCCTTCATGAGCTTTCCGTTCATCATCTGAAAAATAACAATATCATTATCTAACTATAGCATGGTTGTAGGAATTAAATGAGACAATACCTTAAAGATGGGGCTTTCTTTTTAATAGTGAAAAATCGAAACCACATGTCTATCAATAAATGAGTAGGTAAAGTGTGTTGTATTCATATAGTAGAATACTATATGAATGAACTCTTGAGACATGCAACAACATGAAGGAATCTAAAAATCATTCTAAGTGAAAGAAGTCAGACCAAAAAATTATATAGTGTGATTCCATTTATATAAAACTCTAGAAAATTTAATCTATAGTGACAGAAAGCAGATCAGTGGTTACAGATAGGAGAAGTGAGGAGAGTGGGAAGGAGGAATAGCAAAAAGGAAGAGGAAACTTTTGAGAGTAATAGGATTTTTTCTCTATCTTGATTATGCTGATGGTTTTGTGGTTATATATGTATACACATATATATATGTGTGACATATATGTCAAAATTTATCAAGTTATATTCTTTGAATATGTGCAGTTTATTGTATCTCAATCTAGTGACTGAATGAACTTGCTCTTTAGCAGAAAGGAAGGAAAGCATCTTCTCATACCAATGGTGGGTTCTTCTGAGGGTTCTGTGGTTGCCTCAGAAATTAATGGAGCCTCTTGGCCAAGTGCTGTCAGAAAGAATTTGCTTAGTATTAATTATGCACAATAAAAAAGGAGATTGGAGACCGAAATTCATCAATATCCAGATGGATGGCACTAAAAATCAATTCCACAGACTGGCTCATTTCATCATCTCTGTAAATTCTCTAGGACAGTGCTTAATATTTAGTTGGCATTCAGTAAATAGTGGTGGTAGTTGTTATTGCTATGGCTGATTAAAACTCAGTGATCAGATCTTGCTAAGAGAAGCTAATTATTCAGGCAGTTTCTAAATCTGAATTTTCTGCGCCAAATGGATAAATTCATAAGCTCTTGCTTGAGAGGGAATCAGGGCTGCCATATACAGTTATACAGTATGTGCACTGTACAAAGCTTCCCAGCCAACAGGGTGATTGGAAGCTGATATTCATCTGTGCTCTGATGATTCCCCAAAGGAGGAGTACCTCTTGTTTAGCATAAGGCACCTTGCAGCTTACCTTGCTGTGATGCAGGACCTTATCAAGAGATTGGGGGATTTTTCTAATTTGTACTTAGGAGGGTATCTGTGTAATTTCCATAAAGGCACCAAAAATCTAGCAGCCACATAGAAGAGACTGTAAACATTAACTAGCCTAGCTCATTGATGACTTTATTTCTCATTTCCCTGCAATCCTGGGGTTTTGGGAAACCTCTTGTCTGACTCTTGCCAAAGGATATTAGAAGAAGTGATGATATTCCCATCCTCACTGTCATTGAGTGATTGGTAGCAGAAAGGAGGGAGGTTTCTTCTTCTTTTTTTTTTTTTTCCAGTTTTGATGATCAAGATTGTGAATACTTCATGCTCTTTTCTATTTTCTCCTTTCTCTTTCACATTTAAAAATCATTGCAAGCATCATAGCCTTGGACAGAGAGGTAGGCAGGGAAAGTAATTTAAATACCAACCAACCAATTCTGCTAAGCACTTGGCAACTCTTTTCATGTTTGAAGAAGAAGTTCAGATCAGTGTGGATAAATTTGACATTGAGCTTGTGCATGGTTTTGGAGCATCCATCTTCTCCTGGACCCCGTTGCTATGTGGATAATCAAGAATTCATCTGGATGATGAATATTACATAAGAAACAGCTCTGTTGAAATAAGGTCTGTGGGTGGTCTTTCCCAGGCATAGGGATTAAAAGCCGGAACTGTGATACCAGACACACCAGGAACCTGATCCACGTCTGCCACTCTCTGTCTATATTTATGATTGGAGCAAGTTCTTTTACCTTGGTGAAGTCATTTTTCCTCATTTATAAAATAAAGTAGTAATGGTTCCTGCTTTACAGGGCAACAGTTACAGTACCTGGCATTTTAAGAAGCATTAGATAGAATTACTGCTTGAAAAGTCCAGTTGGTGTGAAAACACTTTTCTTGGAAAGGCCCATCTGTGATAACAAAACTGAGATCTAAGTCTAAAGTGGTAGTCCAGAGAACGGGGAGAGAGAGTGGGCAGACACAAGAACTGTAGAAATAAGACCACAGAAATTACTGAATCTGAACCGTGCATTTGGTGCTTAAGAACACACTCTGAGAGAAAACATATGATCTGCACATGGTTACATAAGCCAGAATTTAAGGAGCAGTGTTTATTTACTTGACCACTCTTCCCTCTACAACATCAGCGAAAATACTTAAGGACTGTAGATCTGACAGATAGATGGGAAAAAGGGTATTCAAATCCAGAGAAAGTTATGTATCAGAAAATTCAGTTTCAGACAATTACCTTGACCAAGTTTTTAGCACCTTATAGCTTTCGTTTCTCCTTTGGAAAAAAGAATATCAAATCTTTCTTCCCAATATAAAGTAAGAATAAAGAAGGTAATGTTTCCAGATCGTTAGAAAAAAGCATGGTAGGGTTAGCAATAATTACTATTGATATAATAACCTCCTTTGCGTTCATAATTGTTTGCTTTTTTAATTGTTCTGTGCCTGAGAGAGGGTTCTTAAAATCCCTCGTTGTATTTATAGGTTTGTTTATCCTTGTATTTCTGTTTTTGCTTTATATAGTTTGAGGCTATATTTTGAGTACCTACATGTTTATGGTTACACTATATTTTTCTAGGTGTTTCCTTTTATTATTTTGTGGCATCCTTTTTTAGTATTTTTTGCATTTGATTTATTTTTTTTTTAATTTTTATTTATTTATGATAGTCACAGAGAGAGAGAGAGAGGCAGAGACACAGGCAGAGGGAGAAGCAGGCTTCATGCAGGGAGCCTGATGTGGGATTCGATCCCGGGTCTCCAGGATCGCGCCCTGGGCCAAAGGCAGGCGCCAAACCGCTGTGCCACCCAGGGATCCCGCATTTGATTTATTTTAATAAAATCATTTTTGAAGGGCAGCCCGGGTGGCTCAGTGGTTTAGCGCCACCTGCAGCCCGGGGCGTGATCCTGGAGACCCAGGATCGAGTCCCACGTCCGGTTCCCTGCATGGAGCCTGCTTCTCCCTCTGTCTCTGTCTCTGTCTCTGTCTCTGTCTCTGTCTCTGTCTCTCTCTCTCCTCTCTGTGTATTCTCATGAAGAAATAAATAAGATCTTTTAAAAAATCATTTTTATAGTTTTTATTTTTATTTTTTATTTTTTAAGATTTTATTTATTCATGAGAGACACACAGAGAGAGGCAGAGACACAGGCAGAGGGAGAAGCAGGCTCCATGCAGAGAGCCCGACATGGGACTCAATCCCAGGTCTCCAGGATCAGGCTGTGGACTGAAGGCAGCGCTAAACCACTGAGCCACCAGGCTGCCCCATTTTTATAGTTTTTAAAAAGCTATGAATGCTGCATTAATAATATTTTCCTGGAACATAAGTAATGACACCAGTCTCAATCTTGTGTGTAGATATATTGAACCAGTGCAATTACAAAGTGATCAACAAATTGTATCACTAATAATTTTGAAATGACCAAGGATTAGTTGTAACATCTCTTTTTATCACTACTAATTATATTGACTTAAATTCTAGTATGTATAATATTAACATTGTATACCAATTTCCTTTTGGTGAGTAATTGCAAGAATGTGCCTTTTCATCCCTTTATTTCAACTTTTTCTTATGGATTTCAGTAAGCAGCATATGATAGATAATGTGTTTTTCTTTCTAATCCAAACTGATAATCCATCTTTTAATTGATGGATATAATATATTTACATTTGTTATGATAACTTAATAATTCTTACTACCACTTTTTGTTGCTTTGTGTTTGCCATCTTTTTCCTCTACATTTTTCTATTTTCTTCTATTTTTTTAATAGAAGTTTCCTTCATTTTCCTTTACCTTTGGAAAGCTATGGAGTATATTCCTATTTTTGTCGGAGTGGCTAACCATTTCTTAACATTCAGCCATGCTGGATCCCTTGCCTCTCTTTAAGTACTCTGGCCTCCCTTCAACATCAGGGTATTCTCCTATCATGCATTTTAAACAAGTATTAGTGTTCCATCCTCCTCTTAACTATGACATACAACTTATGTGATATATTTTTAGTACCATTTCTTAGATTACTTATAAAAGATTTTTTCCTCCCATCTTGAAAAGCCTGCATGGCAGTATGCTTTTCAGCCACCTCATTTGAGTTCATATTGCTCGAGCATGAGTAAAACAATTTAAAACCAAAATCGTATCAATACTAGTAATTTTGAGATCATCTCATGTCTATTTTACATCTTTATTCCCTTTTCTTAGCATAGATAAGAACATATTTGGAAACTCCCCATTTTTACAGGTCTGCTTTCTTAAAAATGTATGAGTAAAATTGAGGCTTTGCTTTTCTTTTTCATACATTTTCTGCTGATTTCCAAAAAAGTTTTAGAGGAATGTTCAGTAAACTATAACAAGAGTAAAGAAGGCTATAGGCAACAAAGGAATATATTGTGATTATGACAGAGTACCAAGACTATGGGGTACTACTGCAAATATACAATGTTGTTGGCTAAGCGCATAATGATATCTCTGTTTTTTTTACTTGAGATTGTGATGACATGTGGATGAGCATTGTTTTATACTAGATTTTCAGTATGCTGAACAGTGCCTGCCAGAACTACCTATCTGGGTCTGAGCCGAGCTGATATTGAGTTCTCTGTTCTTGCAATCAGTGGCTAACACTTTTGATTCTTCTCATACCACTTCTAGAATAATAAAGAAACTGTCTTGAGTGAGGAAGAGATACTATATAATGGAAATTCTATGATCTGTGAAATGTTAAGTTAACGCCCTGAGGCTGGAAAGTCAGGAGAAATAACTTGCCCAGTTATCAGTGGTGATTTATCACATGGGTCTTCTCTGTGAAAGCTGAATTCCCACATCCTCCCATTTGTTATAGATACTGATGGCTGGGGCCAGTGTCTCCTCTGGAATCCTTAATTGTCTTATTAAAAAGAGCTGGAATGTTGCTTATAAAAAGACTTAAATGTAAGTGTAGATATATTGTCTGACTCATTTTTTTCCCCACTGATTTTCATCAGAATTTCAGAGAAGTAATGCTGAAGAAGAACATTTGGTCCCAACATGTAATAAAAATTACTCTCAAGTAGTCAAGTTCATAGAGACAGAAAAGACAATGACGGTTGTGCAGAGCCAGTGGAGGGGAGGGCTGTGGAAGGTGCAGGAAAAGTTCTGGAGATGTATGGCGGTGATGGTTGCCCACCAATGTACTTAATGCCACTTAAACATGGTTAAAGTGGTAAGTTTTATATTATGTGTATTTTACCACAAAATAAATACATAAAATGATAGTAAACTAATAAGATTTAAAAATGTACCCTCAGCAATTGGGGCAATCATTTCAAGGACCACGTGGTCTTTGTTGGGGATAAACTTGAACACATTATCTTCTCTTGCACAGACCTCAAAGAAAAAACTTCATCTAGCCTGAGGTAGTTCTTATGATTCTTACCACATAACATTCAAAGCATGCACATTACCAAATGGCTGTTGATTTCTACCTTCTTTGGAGTTCCATTTGGTCCATGTGGTTTTCATGATTAAGCAGCAACTCTAGCCTGTTCATTATTCAAGGCTTTAGCAGGAATCTCAAGCTTGAAGAATGAACTGTGACTGCATTGGCCATTTATTCATCAAATACTTAGGGCAAAGTGTAATCCTGTGACTTGTTTATAAGGACAGTGTAGTGAATTGGAAAGAGAATGAGCTTTGAAATCAGACCTAAATTGGAATCCTGAGTAAGCCCCTTACTCCTGAACAGGTCAAGTAGATTAGAATCTAGTTGATTCTCATTATTCATGGAGTATTTGCAAATTCACCTATTCATCATCAAAATTTGTCACCCCCAAATCAATACACAGCACTTTTGCAGTTATTCCCAGACATGTGTAAAGGGGTGAAAAAATTGAATCACCCAACATGTACGTTGCCAGTTGAGGTTGAATGAAGCAATGCTCTGCCTTTTGTCTCAGCTCTCATAAAATAAAGAAGCATGCTCTTTGTCGTCTATTTAGTACTACATGTTTTGCATTTGGTGATTTCACTATTTAAGTTACATCTCAAGCTCAGTGCTGAAGTGCTGTCTAATGTTCCCAAAGGCAAGAAGCCTGTCAGATGCCTCATGGAGAATATATGTTCGATGGATAATAATAGTTCTTTACTCAGCATGGGTTATAGTGCTGTCGACCATGAATTTAGTGTTAGTGAATCAACTACATACATGTAGTTAAAACAAGGTCATGGATTTATGACAAAATGTGACCACCGACAAAATGTGACCAGAGGCTGGCAGGAATTCCCCTTAGGAGCAGTGGTTTACTATTCACTACTTCTATGTTTGCTATTACTTTTCGAATATAACTACCATGAATAAAAAAAATTAACTATACTTTCCTTTCCAAAAGGTAGTATCTTATTCATATACCACTCGTCTTTCTCTACTATAGTGAGCATTAGGGCTATGCACAAATGATTGACTCCTTCTTCCAGGCACTTGAAAATTACTCCTGTGCAAATTAGGCATGACCATGTGACTTGCTTTAACCAATGAAATATACACAGAAGTTGGGTGTTTCACATCCACATAAAAGCATTTAATTGCTAGTGTTCAGCTCCAACCTCTGTTTTCTCTGCTGCCATCATCATGGAGACAGATATTAATATATAGCCTCGATTACCTGGATCTCAGCCTACTATATCAGAGATATAGTATAAGTGAGAAGTAACACTATGGTATGGATAAGGCTTTCATATACAGAAGAGATAAAGAACTCCTATAACTCAACAGCAAAATTAAAAAAACCACAATTAAAAAATAAGCAAAGAACTTGAATAGAGACTTTTTCCAAAGAAGATCAACAAATGACCAATAAACACTTGAAAAGATGCTTGACATCCTTATTCATTAGAGAAATGCAAATCAAAACCCCAATGAGATGCCATTTCACATCTACTAGGATACCTATAATTTTTGAAAATGGGGGATTAAAAAAATAATTTAAAAAATTTAAAAATTAAAAAAAAATAAAATGGGAGATAACAAGTGTGGGTGAGGGACTTCTGGGTGGCTCAGTGATTGAGCATCTGCATTTGGCTCAGGTCATGATCCCGGAGTCCTAGAATCGAGTCCTGTGTCAGGTTCCCCATGGGGAGCCTACTTCTCCCTCCACCTAGGTCTCTGCCTCTCTCTCTGTGTGTCTCTATAAATAAATAAATAAAATCTTCAAAAAAAAAAAGTGTGGGTGAGGAAAGGAAGAAGTTGGAATCCTTGTACATGTGCACTGGTGGTGGAAATGGCAAACACTGTGGAAAACAGTTTGAGGTCTTCAAAAAAACTAAACACATGATCTGACAACTCCACTCCTAAGTGTATACCCAAACAACTAGAAGCAGATTCAAACAGATATTTGTACACAAGTACACATTGAAGCATTATTCACAGTAGTCAAAAGGTGGAAACACTCAAGTTTTACCAACAGATGAATGGGTAAACAAAATGTGGTATAGTCATGCAGTGGAATAGTATTCAGCCATAAAAAGGAAGATGTTCTGGTAGATGCTATGAAATGAATGAACCTTGAAAAAATTATGCTAAGTTAAATAAGCCAGAAAAGAAAAATATTGTGTGATTGACCTTAGATGAAATATCTACACTGGGTAAATTCACAGAGGCAGAAAGGAGATTAGAAGCTAGGGGAAGGGAGAAATAAGGAATTACTGCTTAATGTAAGGTAGAGAGTTTTTGTTCGGTATGATGAAAATATTTTTGTAAAAGATTATGATGGTGGTTGTACAATATAGTGATTGTAATTAATGAATTGTGTACTTTAAAATGGGGGCACCTGGGTGGCTCAGTCAGTTAAGTGTCAGACTCTTGATCTCAGCTCAAGGCTTGATCTCAGGGATGTGAGTTCAAACCCTTCTTTGGATTCCACACTTGGCAGGGAGCCTACTTAAAAATACCAACAACAGCAAACAAAACTAAAATAAAATAATTAAAATGGCAAATCTTATATATGCTTTACCACAATAAGAACATTTAGAAATTTTTTTAATTAAAAAATGACTGTGGTGCAAAGCCAGTGATATTTTGTTGTTTGTTACAGTGGCGTAATCTAGGTCATCAAAACCAAACCTTCCTTTCCATCTGTTTCTCCACAATAGCACAGAATAGGACACTCAGGGTTTTATGAACATATCTAACCTTGAAATCTAGGCCAAGGTATTACTTCACTGATCTTTTGACCTCTCAGAGCAGGGGAGACTCAAATTCTTGCTATTGGATCCATGATACATTTGAAACTTAATGGAGAGGTCAGTGGAACTCAGGCTGACGATAGCCATGGTGGTCAGAAATACTTATTTGGAACTATATATGGAGCCCCTTACTTCTCATACTTTGTCATGGGTTCACAACCATCATTTAATGGGCAGAAATGAAACTGCCTTAAATGAACTGATTCCAAGTAAAGATCACCAATATATGTATATATTTCTTTTGTGAGAGAGAGAGAGAGCACGTGCCTGCACACATGGTGAGTATATAGGGAAGAGGGGACTCATCCTCCCCTTGCAGGGCTCATCCCTGAGAACATGATTGAGCTGAAATCAAGAGCTCAATGCTTAAACAACTGAGCCACTCGGCACCCCAACCAACTTATTTTTTTTTTATTTTTTTAAGATTTTATTTACTTATTTGACACAGAGAGAGATGATGAGCCGGGAGGAGAGAGAGAAAGCAGGCTCCCCACTCATACAAGTAAGACTGATGTGGGGCTCAATCCAAGGATGGCAGACATTTAATTGACTGAGCCACTCAGGCACCCTAACCAACTTTTAAAACCATGTTAAAATGCATTTCCATTTTCAAATGGGTTTCCAATAGCATCCTGTAATCACCATTCTCTTATTTAAGGAAGAATTCTTACAGAATTATAGCTGTGTCCTTATGTATCACTTTGGGTAGTTAAAAAATTGAATTTGTTGTAGAATTTCTCTTGTTGCTGCTTTCTAAATTTTCTTCAAAATGGTTTTACACAACATTGTGAATCTGTACTTTAGTAGAGGAGGAAAATGGGCTAATTATGTTGTATATGAAGTATAGAATCAGAAACAATAACAACACACAGGAAACATGCCACATAGGAAACTCCTAAGGAGTCCACCTAGGGAAGAGGTAACTCAAAACTCATATGTTTACTGGGACATAATTGCTACATATGCATCCAATGTCAGTGTCTCCTCATTTCTTACGAACAAAACCTGATTTTTTTTCTGGACAGCAATTGCTTAACTAGAGGTTATATTTCCTAGCTTCTCCTGGAACTTGGTATAGACAAATGGTTATAAATAGAAGTTGGATAGTACTTCTAGGAAATCTCTTTTTTTTTTTTAATTTTTTTTAAAGATTTATTTATTTATTTATGAGAGAGAGAGAGAGGCAGAGACACAGGAGGAGGGAGAAGCAGGCTCCATGCCGGGGCTCCAGGATCGCCCTGGGCCAAAGGCAGGCGCTAAACTGCGGAGCCACCCAGGGATCCCCTAGGAAATCTCTTTAAATGTTACGATCCAACTGGGAGATAGGTAATTTTCCCCTTGGCCTTCCCCATCTTCTTGCCTAGAATGTGAATATGCTGTCTGGAACTCCAGCAGTCATTTTGTGATTTGGCGAATAGATGCCACAAATAGTTAGGGTAGTAGTACAGAAAGCTAAAACCTAAATGCTTGATGGTTTTTACAGAATGCCATATTGGCCCTAGACCACTATACTTAGGTTGTTATTACTAGCTGTCCCGTTGTAATGCAATACAATTCTAATCTCTACTGTATTTATTTTCAGTAATAATATTCACCTGACAATTATATATGTATGGCCTTACAGTTAAGTGTATTTTCATTCTGTCATCAACCTTTAATCCTCACAACCCTGCAAGATGAGTACTTAGTCTTAGAAATGAAGACACTGAAGCCCAGAGAATTTAGTTAACTTGGTCACAGTTGAAGCTTAGCATCTGTCATAGTGAAGACTCAAACCTTAAATATCAAATGCAGTTTCTCTCTTCTGTAGACAAATAGTAACGTAGTTGAAGTTTGAGTGGATATCCCAGAAGTGGAGAATCTTTTCCTTTTTTTAAAGTAAGAATCACTGACCTACTAGAACACCATTGGCCATTCCCAGGCTAGTTTTTAAAAAGTTGAGTTCTATTAAGGTTTCAGATGGGGTTTTTGTTGTTGTTTTTCTATTTTGTGGATGCTGACCATATGTTCAACTCAAATCCTTTTTAACTTTAGAAGAGAAAATCAGACACCTGCCAGTACATTAATAACTATTTTTAAAGGTTCTTGACTTCTGGATTATGCCCAGGGATTTAAGAAGGAAACAAGAAGAGAGCAAAGGAAAAGATGTATAAAGAAAGGGCAGAGTTTTTGGCATGTGGATGGAGGGAATATGGAAAGGATTAGCAGAGTGACCTGTAAATATTTTGAAGAATATATCAGGGAAAGTAGATGACTTGGCACACTGTGCTCTTTGCCAGAACCATCAAAGAGAGAGCTAGAGCTGGATGGGTTGTCTTCATGCCCTTTGAAGTAGTCTTTAGGTATTTACAGGCCTCCTAGTGTTTTTACCTTTTTAAAGAAAGTTTGCCAAAGAAACTGACAATATAAGTTTCTGACAGTGGTGTGCTGGAATTGACTGGCCTCACAAGATCCAGTTGATCAGTTTTCAGGAATTCTGTAAGCCAGTTGTTAAATTCAGCCATTTTTTAAACTTATATTAAAAATAAAGTAATAGATACTCAGAACTTATCCCTTCATAATTAATTTCCTATGTTTCATGGTTGTCTGTGTTCTTGGGTTTATTTCATCTGTTATATCCATGTGGTAGAAATACCGTATATAATGGATACGACTCTGCATCTCTTCTTGGGCCCACATCCAGTGATGTCACATAGGTAGCTAGAAATCATCCACAGTGGATTGTTTCCACCACGGAAATTGGTTGACAGATGTACCAATTTAGGCATTTGATTTATTGTTCTTTAAAACTTTGTAGTGTTTTTGTCTGCCTTGGATGGCTCTTGCATTATTTTAACCTTGCATCATGGTGACTTTCGTACTTGTCTTATACACCGTACTCAAATACAACCTCCTTCATCCAGCGGTCATTTGTATGTGTATCCTTTCCCCACAAGGACTGAACTGTTCCTTGCATATAGGAGACAGTCTTGTCAGTCTGCTCAGGTGCCTTAATAGAATACCACAGACTGGGTGATTTCAACAGCACATTTTATTCCTTCACAGTCCTAGATGCAAGAAGTCCAAGATCTAGGTCCCGGAAGGACTGGTTTCTGGTAAGACCTCTCTTGGCCTGCAGGCGACTGCCCTCTGTGTGTCTTCACATGGCTTTTTCTCTGTGCATGTGCACTCCTGGTGTCTCCTCCTCTTCTTATAAGGACATCAGTTCGTTCTGAGTCCAGCCCCACCCTTCTGACCTCATTTAAATGTAATCCTCTTTAAAGGCTCTGTCTCCAAATACAATCACTTTGGGGGTTAGGGCTTCAGTGTGTGAACAGGTGGGCACAATTCAATCCACAACACAGGCATTTATGACTTATGAATTTGATTGCTTCAAAGCTAAGAAATAGAGCCTTTGCTGTGTGTCTGCCTCTGCACTAGTTGCATTATACCATTTGAGCCTCATGGCAATACATTAAGGTGAGTATTATTGTCCCCATTTTACAGATGAGACATTGACTTTATAAGAGATAGAGTAATTTGCCCAACTGTGTACAGATGGTGAGTGTTCAATCCGGTATTCAGACCCAAACAATGTGATTCCAGAGTCCAAACACTTAACCACTATAGGAAACTACCATCCTGCTTTTTCCATGCATATGTATGTGTATATTTTGTCTAAAGGCAATATTGAAACTGTTACCAAAAAAAGTAAGCAACTGTTGAAGAATTTTTAGCAGGGCATGTATGCAAATGTGTAGACGTTCTGCAAAGAATGTTTTGGTAAAATTGGGGTAGGGGAGTCTTTATGTAATTGTAGTTTGAAGGGTAAGTGTTTAAATGCCAAGTTCTTTCATTTTGGGACCTCTTCCTTTTTCAAAAGATTTTATTTATTTATTCATGAGAGACACAGCAAGAGAGAAAGAGAAATAAAATAGGCAGAGACCTATTATTTTAGACAGGTAAAATAACTGCCAGGTAATGCTCCAAACTAAATGGAAAGTATTTTCTAACTAAACATTGAAGTTTAATATTCTAGTATTCTAAATTTAAAACTTAAAAGGTTTGGAAAGAGTGAGTGTGTGGAGCTAACAGGCATACAGGCAGAACAACTCATGTGATTTGCAAGTACAGGAGCTACTTAGAACATAATGTGATTATTTTCCTTAATTTGAATAAAGTTGACTCAACTTAAATTCTCTAGCTTCAAAAACACATGGGTGTTGTTTTGGCCCCTTCCTTTTATAGAAACAGTCCCTTTGGGACACTTTGGTGACTCAGTGGTTGAGCATCTGCCTTTGGCTCAGGGCGTGATTCCAGGGTCCTGGGATCGAGTCCCACATCCTAGTCCCCATAGGGAGTCTGCTTCTCCCTCTGCCTATGTCTCTGCCTGTCTCTCTGTGTCTCTCAGGAATAAATAAATAAAATCTTAGAAAAAAAAAAAGAAAGAAAGAAAGGAAAGAAACAGTCCCATGTCAGGTATTCCATTCATCTTTCTAGCTGCTCCTCTATCCCCCTACACCAGGAACCTTCAGTGACAAAGTAGGTGCTTTGATGGGATGAAAGAGAAGCTCTGTGAGCTTGACTCTGGTTCCTCCAGAAACCTCACTTCTCTTGCTCCATGTATCTGTCCAAATCCTTTGATAAACCAAAGAGGCAGTAAGGTGAGATTTGAACACAGCATGCATTCACTCAGCAAACGTGTGTTGAGCACCTGCTAGGTATTATACTCATCTGGAACTATATAGTGAATAAAATACCAGGTAATCACATTCTAGAGGGGAGAGAGAGATAATGAATTAGTAGATTATGCATCAGCCAGTGGTAAATTCTTTGAAGAAAAGCAGATTAAGTTTTTACCAGTTTCAATGCTACTGACATTTTGAGTCGGACTATTCTTTACTGTAGAAATTATCTTATACATCATAGAAAATTTAGCAGCATCCCCATCCTCAACCAAACATGTGTGCTATATGCCAATAGCACACATGTTTGCACATATACATCCACTCACCCCAGTTGTGACAATCAAAAATGTCTCCAGACATTCCTAAATAACCCCCGCGGGTCAACATTAGACCCATTTGAGAAGCACTAGTCTCGAGAGTAAGAGGTGAAGGTAGCTGATTTATTAAGGTAGGCCTCTCTGATAGGGAAGACCTCTCTGATGAGGTGTCCTTTGGGCAAAGACTGGAGAAAGTGAGGATGGGCATCATGTAAGTATGTGGGGAGAAGAATGTGCCTGGCAAAGAGAATGGCTAGTACAAAGGCCCTGAGGTAAGAGGAACAGCAAGGAGGCTATTGGGAGTAGAACTGAACCACAGGAATATCGTAAGTAATATGATCAGCCAAGGGTTAAGGAGGCATGATCCTGATCTTTCACTAAAGACTTTGCGTTTGAATCAGAGGGGAATGGGAAGTCATGAAAGGTTTTGAGAAGTGACATGACTTGATTAATATTCAAATAGGGTTGTTCTTGCTGCTGAATAGAGTATCACCTTCAGGGGAACAAAAGGTGAAAGCTGGGATCCAGAAGCAGCCATGGCAATAACCAGTCATGGCTAAATGGTCCTAGAGATGTATGGAAAAATGACTGGATTCTGGGTATGTTTTAAACCTATGTCCACATGATTTAATGTTGAATCAGACATTGGGTAAAAGCAAAAAAAAAAAAAAAAAAGCCCTCTGAAATATTCTTTAAAAATACCTCGTATGAGCTTTTATTTCTGATTTTTTCATCCTAATCCTATGGGAGTTAAAGCATGATGGAGGCATTGTTTAGGCATTAGGTATTAGACTGCTGTTATTTTCCTACATTACTTCCTGAGTAAACCAATTAAAATTATAATGTGGGTCTCCAGGAGAAAAGGAAAGAAGCCAAACTTGGTACAATTTTACCTCTTAGATGCCACTTAACACTACTTTTCTCCTCTTGCTTGGGTAATGAAATTCTGGCAAGTGGGGACACAGTGAACAAATGGGTCCTTAAAAGCAGCCTATCACCACTTGCTTATAGCTGTAATGCTCCCCAATTGTTCTCTAGGTCTCCATTTTGGAACTAGTGTGCACTTTTCATAAAAACCACCACGTGCCACAAATTCAGGCAGCATATTTCCCTTTTTTATAGTACCCGCCTTCTGAGACCTCAGGCATATTCTAGATATTGCCTTCCTGAATTAAGGTAGATTAACTGAGATTCCAAGCTTCTCAAACTGCAGGAGAGGGAGAGTGTGAAATAAAGGTCCAATCTTCTAGTTAGTCTCTGGGTTAAGAGGGCTTTTAGAAAGCCTTTCAAATGTGTCATCCCACATCAGAGATTACACTTCAGGAGTTTTTATCTTCACCTTATGGAGTCATGTTTGCCTTCCTCTTAAACCAGTGTTTTTCCTGGTGTGGTGTGAGGTATTTATTAAAAATATAGAATTCTGGGCTTTTTTTCAGACTGAGAAGAATGAAAAAGGAGATAATACTTATTGAAGACATCCAATGATTCTGCAGTGTGTTAACATTTGAAAACCATTGCTGTATCACTTAGGAATTGCATTCAGTTCCTAGTAACTGAGACTGTAAATAAAGAAATCATTTATTTCTCTCATTGGTAAAAGAAGTTCAGAGATAGACAGTCCAGAGCTGGTATGGTGCTACATGTTATAATAAAGAACTTCATGGTACAAGATGGCTGCTGAAGCTCCAGCCATTGTTTTTATATTCCAGACAGGAAACAGTAAGAAGGGGAATGGGAAAAAAAAAAACCAAACCAAACAAACAAAAAAAAAACAACCTTTGCCAACTGCTCAGCTCCTTTAAAAGAACTCTCCCAGGAGTCACATGGTATGTGTCATTGGCCAAAATTTATTTGCATGGCCACTCGTAGCTACTAGGGAGGTATAAACATATTATTCTAAGCTGGGCACACTGATGCTGTAAGTAGGATTTTGGTATTCTTATTAAAGAAGGAAAGGAAAATAGATGAGTGTAGGCAGCCACATCTGCCATAACTCCCTTATACCATCATTGCATGGTATTGTGTGGAAAGACAGTTCCATTTGGAGTACCTCATTTTTTTTTTTTTTTACCTACTGCCAGTTCCTTTCGGACCATATGTTGGTTATTTTCTGAAGAACACCAAAGGAAAACGTGTTCATCATTTATGTGGTCAGTCATAATACTGGGAATCTACTATATCTGGTATTTAGTTCCTTTTCATCCATCTGCCAGTCTCTTTTTCTCTTGATAAAGAAGGCCAAGAATCCACGAAAAACAAAAGGAGAGGATGAGGAAGCCAAGTCCAAAAACGGCTCTCCCACATTTTAGCTGTGTGATGCTCTGTCTAATGAGTACCATGTACCAAACTCCAGTGTATGGGGAGGGTTCATGAGATACTGTGTATAAAAACACTTCTGGCATAAGAGCTGCTCAGTAAATAAATACATTCATTGATTCCTTCCTTCATGTAGAGGGTGAAGGACATTGAACCTGAGATCAAGAAAGTAGAACTCTTTTGTTGGGTTCCCACTCTGAAGAAAACAGGGATGCTTTTGATATGGAAAATGTTCCACCCAGTAATGCTTTGCCCTTAGTACTTATCCTTGCCACAGTTGGTGAAATCTGCCTTCTTAGGCATACATGTAGGTGTGACAAGAAACCCTTGCAAAATTGAGTGAGATCCAACAAGTTCCTTCCCCTTTTCTAGGCCTCCTGGGTCTCCTGGAGAGCATAGACATACCATCATTTACCCGGCAACCTCACAGGGTTGGCTGTGGAGGGACAGCAGTTGGATGACTCTAAAGCCCTCAAAATATGCTCCCTGGACCACCAGCAGGGGCATCCCATGAGAAGGCGTTACAAATTCGAACCATCCGGCCCTACCGCATGCAGTCCTGCGGAATTAGAAATGTGTCTTAATAAGCCCTCCACGTGGTTCTGATGCAAGCTAAAATTTGAGAACCACTGCTCTCAATTAAGCACTTCACACTTTTTTTTTTTAATTAGCACACTTTTCTCTCCAACAGGGAGTCATTTGACTCCCCACACCCCAACCCCGCCGTCTTCCATCTCTCCCCAGGCCGAAATGCTGTCAAATGTGCAGTTCCTTCTAACAAACCCAGTCTTTCAAACTGGGTGAGGCCTTGCTTTGTAGATTTTATTTGCACACTGACTAAAGTTCTTACAATCCATGTGACACAGACTGAAGTTCTTGCCAAACCTCGCTGTGGGGAGTGACACCGTAAATAAAGGCCTTCAGCTATCTCATTTTCCTGAGCCAGTTGATTGTGTTCAAAATGCTTTTGTTTGGGGGAAATGGACCTCATACAGCTCGACCCAAGGCAGTATCACAGGACACTTCTACCTGAGTAATGAGTAAATAGAACAAAGTTTCTAGCATATTCCATAGTTCTGCTTTTGGAGAATGATACTCATTATACACAGGAGGAAAAAGTTAATACCAGGTAATAGACTGGTGGTAATGGTCATCATTGACAAAATTCTATTGGATTTGATTATTTGCTTGTGAAAATTAACAAGAGAAACATGGCTAGATGAAAATGAGCAATCTGCAGGATTTTCAGGGGTGGTGCCAAATTTAATTTCCGTAGTGCCAGAAAGTATACTAAATATTTTTCCCTTACCGTTGGTTTGCTGACTGTTTGTTTTGGGCTACACAGTAGTTTTATTTTGGAGAACGCCAGAGGAATTTTACATGCAGCAGTTCTGTGTTTAGCCAGAGCCAGACTGGGAATTCAAAAGGGGAGTTTCCCCATCATTCCCATCCCTTTGCTCAAGGAAGAGCTTGGATTCCTCAAGGAGGAGGGAAGACAGGAGGAGACACAGAAACCAAGGGGTGGAAGGACCAATGCAAGTGGTGAAGAACCAACTCATTCCCCTTCCTCAGAGCAAGGTGGATCACCAACCACGTGACACGGGGATGATTTGGGCGGTTGTTAGTTAATCTCAGCTGATTTGGTTTAATAATGGTGCGTTTCACTAGGTAAGTTTTTAAGTCATCCACCATACTGTGGACTGCCTCCTGAGGAGTTATTTTTAGTACATTCTATATTCAAGAAATTATGGAATGCTGGTAGTAGAAAGGACGTGTTTTCTGCAGCATTGATCAGTAGGCTTGAGTTATAAAAGGCAACACAAGATGACCCAGGCAGGAGGGATGGAGTTATGTTCTTGAAGAGTAGCCACTGCCTCTGTTGAGATAAGAATTCTAAGTCTTTAGGACGGACTTCAGCATGCCAGGGTATTTATTTAGCTCACCGTCCCTGGAGGTCTCCAGTCACAGTCGCCTCTGCTTTCACCCAGTCCTGACATGTTGGGACTCCTTTATCGCCAGTCTCAAAACAGGGTGGGACTTCTACAATCCACTCAGCAGGTGCAGACCTTGCCCAAGATGGGGTAAGCAGGGGCCTTCTCTGGCATCTTCAAAACTGAGCCAAGTGAGTCAGTCTAGGATGGACACAACGTGAAGTTGTGTAAGATCAGGTGCTAAGGGAAACCTTAAGCTCTGAGAAGCTAAGGAACAGGTCTGCAGAGGAAGAAGATTAGGGCAGAGATGAGAGGACACTGGGCATAGAGAGATAAGAATCCCTTACCAATCACCTTCCAGCAGCAGGTCCCATTTCCTCATGAGGCCCCACTGTACTGCTGGGTTTCTCAAGAGAACGCCCACATCTTTATAAGAATCTGCCTTTTTTTTTTCCCCCTCTAAAATCAAACTAGCTTAAATAACTTTTTTCTTCCTTGCTGCCTTCTTTCTCAGACAAAGGCTGTTGGGGGCCTCCAGGCTTGGTCTCACTCTGCAACCTAACAGTATTGCTCTATTTCTCAAAATGGAGGGGAGGCCAGGAAAATCTGGATTGTTCCCTTGGGAGCATGCAGGCCAGATAATAGACTCGCTGCTATGTGTTCATGTTTTTGATTGTCATTGAGGGCCAAGTGCTTAGACTTCACTCTGATTTAATTGCCACAGTCCTGTGATGAGGATTCTGAGAGGTTATGGAACTCGCTCAGGAACACAGAGATGGGAAGTGACCGAGCCAAGAATTGGGGTTCAGGAGGAGCTGGCCTAGCTGCAGAAGAGACAAGGAAGATTCCAACTAGGCTCAGCTGTGGCCAGTATCAGCAAAGGCTTGACTTAAGGTGCTGAGTCACTGGGACTCTCAGGGATGCCTGTGCTCTGGGCAGTGAAGAGGGGTGTGTGAGTCATGTGGGGCAACGCAGGGGAGGGTCCATCGTGTTCAAATTGGAGTCTACTATCAAGCATCTGCAGTGATTTCTCTTCTTATTAGCATCTGTCTCTGAGGTTCTGTCAGTGGAGTGGGTGTTGTGAGAAGGACAAAGGGACATTGCACGGAGGCTTTGCTACAAGCCATCTCTCAGCTTGGGAGGTGAGGCCCATTCCCCAAGACACAGGCCTCTGCTTTCTGCCTGCATTTACCTGCTATCATGTATACGATGCACGGATTCCTCTGAGTACAAAATGGTGGGCCAGTCTCTGATGGGTCCATGGCCAGCATCTAATCCCAAACGAACTCGGGATCTGGGCTTTCATTTCTTCTGGGAGAGAGTGCTGGTAACCTGTGGGCTGCTTTCAAAACCTGGAGCCCTTCCTTCCCATCCCAGAATGTGGCTTCCTGCCAGGTGCCTCTAGGGAGGGGTTGAGGGCCCTGTCTTGAGAAAGCCAGCTAGTCTAAGACAAGCAGTCTGTTTATGGTTGCCTCTGGGCTTTGCCTAAGACAGTAATATGCACACGATGGTGAATGGTTACAGTCATTTGTTACGAAAATAAAGGTGGCTTTCACATTGTTTTAAGGCCTTGTCATTGCAAAGCGTTTCCCTCCCCTCCCCTTTTAAAAGTTATGATTTAGTTTCTGGAGATCAGAGTAGACCAAGCCTTTGTAGCTCTGTGCTCCAGCATACCCGAAACATGTCCAGGGCTTCCTAAACTCAAGGGAAAGACCAAGTTTGTGGAGTGGAACAAATTTGATGAATTTAGAGCCACAAGTCTTCTGTCTTCTGTGTCTTGTTGAATGAATGCCTTGTTTCGCAAGAGCTGGTCATGATGCTAAGAGATAGCTGAAAAGAACTTTCCATGATGTCATCTGAGCTTGTGGGATTTGTGTGTGTGTGTGTGTGTGTGTGTGTGTGTGTGTGCATGCGCGCGCACCTCTCCTGGATAATAGCGTACCTTCTGTTTTGGCCAGTTTTTCCTGACCCTAGTTTTGCATACAGCTGGATAGTAGAATGTCTATTTTCTTTTCTCAGGCAAAATTAGTTGCTTTCCCAAATCTTTGTTAGAGTTGAATGAACCCCAGAAAGTGTGAGAATATATCCTAACAGCTGTCAATGGGAGCATTTTAGAATGTGCAAAAATACATTAATGGCAAGTTTTAATTACATACTCGGTATCCCAGATGTGGTGACTCTCTCTTCTGACCAATGTGAAATGCTACCTGCCCTTCCAAAGCACTCAAAACCTAGAGGGCTTTTAACGTAGGTGGAGGCTGAGGGACCCAGCAGCTCACCGAGTGCCAAAGCCTGGCTCTGACCCCAGTGCGAGGCAGGCACTGACACATCCCTTTGGCTAGGGAGGCACGGTGCGTGCCTGCATGCCAGAGACACAGACAAAATGGTAAAGTTGCTTGCTCTCTCTGGGGGGGAGCCTGCCGACAAAGCCCTACCCTTGGGTCCACCCACTTATTTGCTGAATTCTCTTTTTCTAGGAGAGTTTGCTGGCTTTGTTTTTTCCCTTACAAGAGGGGGAAAGCCCCGGGATATGGGTGATTTGCCCCACTCTTTATTCAAAAATGAATTTGGCTGCTTGTAGTGAGAAATGCATATGCCCTTGAGCTTCAGAAGGGTGGAAACAGCGAAGTACACTGTGTCCTGCTGCCGGAATCGTCTTCCTAGGGGGGCTGGGAATGGGCAAGTGGTTTGACGAATGGGCAAGCAATCCATGTGCTTTCTATCCTTCAGGTTCACCAGTACTACAGCTGTCTTCCAGAAGAGAAGGTTCCTTATGTCAACAGTCCTGGAGAGAAACTACGAATCAAGCAGCTACTACATCAGCTGCCGCCACATGACAATGAGGTAAGGGGCTAGTGGGACTTTATGAAGCCATTTCTTCGAAAGTTCTGTGAATTGTTACCTACTTCAAAATCAGAATGCTGCGGTCAGTGAGATCTCTCAAGAAAAACTCTGGCCATTCATTTTAGACTTTTGCTTCCTTAATTAGAGCCAAAAGAAACTGCCCAACACTTTCTGGAGAGTGTTACTGAAAAGCAGATCTCATTATGGACTGGATTCACCTCTATGCCTGGCACTACTAGCTGTTCTGGGGTATCCAGGGAGCACTAAAAGTTAAAAGCTCAAGCCCAGGTTTTTCCCTAGTTGAAGAAGAACGTGCTGGTGGCTGGAGTCCCTTAACTGATTGCAATTCCCTGGGCCAGTTCGAGCCCTGCAAAAACGGTGGGATTCTCCGGAATTCTCAGCATTGTTTCATTGTTAAATAAGTGTGTAAGTTTTCCACGTTATGCTGAAGTAGAAATCACATGTCCAAATTTACAGCTCTGAATGTCTGTGTTTTTGTCGTTTAAAGGCCAACTTTGGGGACGCCTGGGTGGCTCAGCAGTTTAGCGCCTGTCTTCGGCCCAGGGTGTGATCCTGGAGTCCCGGGATCGAGTCCCACGTCAGGCTCCCTGCATGGAGCCTGCTTCTCCCTCTGCCTGTGTCTCTGCCTCTCTCTCTCTTTCTCTCTCTCTCTCATGAATAAATAAAATCTTTAAAAAATAAATAAATAAAATAAAAAATAAAGGCCAACTTTGCAGGGTCACCATTTGTGGAAGGATGGCTTACAGGCTGTCCTTTTTTCCTGAACCTAGATACAAGGCATTATAATAAGTAGGCATTTCTTATCTTTGAAGGCAAATTGCTCATGAAGGGAAATCCATGAATACATTTTTAAAAGATCATCCAGCTTGAGGGACCTAGGTTTTAAACTAGAAATTAATTTTTAAGTATCTGTCTTCTAAAATTAGTCATTCTCTAGAATTCAATTGTCCACTTAACTGATTGCATTTTAAATAATTTTAAATTGAAAGGAGAAATAAACCCCTTTAGAGAGCCTGGACCCCAGCTTTCTACCCACAAGCTGGGCTCTCTGGGGAAATGAGTAGGTGCTATTTTAGTCTTTATCTTCCCATATTCAGATCAAAAGGGATAATTCAAAAGCTTCAAAGATAAATTTGAGTAAGTGAAGCAAAAGCTTCACTAAAACTAAAGCAAGTCCCTAGAAAGAGAACCACAATTTCCTGTCGCCCATTTCTGACTTCATAAAACAAATACAAACAATGTTTTCTCCTTTAAAGCTGAGAGCAAGCACTGTAACCCGATGCTCAGCTAACTAATTTGGAAGTGAAAATGCGGGTTTTTACAAGCAAGAGGGGAGTGCCTTTCTTTAAAAGCACATCCATAAAATGTCAGTGGTGTAACCATATATTCTGGGCTAGTCAGGTCACAGCGGTGTTCGCAGGGACATCCACACAAGAACTTTCTTTTAACACTTTTTTACTTGATAGAGCAAGGTGATCTGTTCTCTGCTTTTAATGACTTATTCTATTTACAGTTAAATGTGGTTTTATGAAAAGAGACCATTCAAACTCCTTCTTCCTGTTGGTGAGAATTCCTTACATGTGACCCAGTGGGCAGATTTTGCCCACTTGACATGGCCCTTTTGAGGACAAAGAGTGATTCTAAAGTCAATATCTGATCATTTGCTCTTTCACCCAGATGAAACAACTGAGACACAGACAGCTGCACTGCTTTTCCAGCTAGGATGCAATGCAACAGTCTTGGTCCAAAAGTTTCCCACTAACCATCATACAACCATCTGAACATTTCACCTAACTTTCCGCAGTTCAGATTATTCAAAAGTAGACAGAAGATGAGATTAGATCCACGTTTCCCAAAGTGTGGCAGACACAGAACTTTGGGTGGTACCTAGACACGGCCATAAGTGAAAGTGAGCCAAGTAATGAGAGAATCACTCCCTTTAAAATTGAGTACTGGGTGTTATTCTATATATTAGCAAATTGAACACCAATAAAAAATAAATTTATGAAAAAAAATAAATAAATTGTGCTTCATTCCTTGAGGATTGAGTGGTTGAATAAGCCCCAGGGGGTGGGGGTAGGGGGTTGGATTTCAGTTTGGGCTAGCAGTTTTCTGACACCAGTCTCCACTTTTCAGTAACCACATTAAGAATCTCCATTTCAGGATCTCCCTTGAGCAGAAGTAGCTAAAATCTAACAACATGATTTTGTTCTCACACTGTTTCGCTTTATAGTCACGTCCTGGGTTTTGTAGGTGATACTGACTTTTAATTTATAGTCATAATATACTTTCTTTTTAGTAAATGTATTCAGGTTTTAAAAAAGTGAGACCAATTTAAAGACAATATTAAGTAAATAATAGTGTAAGACTACGGTAGACTTTCCGTGGTATGTGTTAATAAGAGGAGAGACTGGGAAATGCTAGATTTGAGTGTCTATAGTGTCCCTCCCTTAACTCTGTGAGGTTTTGTGTTGAACAAGAAGGAAAAGATCTTACGAAAGTTGATGGATTAGCCAGTGGGCAGCCCTTCCCTCCTGCACACAGATAAACATGCAGGGACTTCTGGGAAACAGTACGCATACCTCTGGACCAACCTCTCCACCTCAAGACTTTGGTTCCCCATTTTCCCAAAATGAGGTGGGAGGACAGAAACTCCGAGCCCTCTGACAGCTGTTCTGGCTCGCTGGCCTGGAGCCATCCTTTGGTGTCAAGGATCACTGACGTGGACACATGGAGGTGAATATATTAGGACCCCACAATCCATTTGAAGATCCACATCATTTTTAAAGTAGGAAAAAGCCCCAGATCTTGACTAGCACCAGAGCTGCCCTACATGATGTGGATCTTAATGGGATAGTAGAGCAGGGCAGTAAGGATGAGAGACAATTACAGAATCTTTAGCCTTCTTGTGACTTGGGCTCTGGACTTTGGAGCCTTTGGTAAGTTCTTTTGGCCATCAGCCATCTCAGGTAGAGACTCACTTTGACCAGCCCGGAGCCTGCCGGTGGGACAGTGCAGGGCAGTGCTGTAAAACTGAATAGGAGCATGCTTAAGGAGAAAACTCCTTCAGAAATCCCATGGAGCAAGTACAACATCCTCCGTGACTCACCTCTGTGTCTGTTCAGGTTCGATATTGCAACTCCCTGGATGAGGAAGAGAAGAGGGAGCTAAAGCTCTTCAGCAACCAGAGAAAACGTGAAAACTTGGGTCGAGGGAATGTCAGACCCTTCCCAGTCACGATGACAGGGGCTATCTGTGAACAGGTGAGAATGGATTCCAGGGAAGGGGGAGGGATGGCTCTGACATCCTCTTACGCATTCCTTCATTCAATAGGTGTTCTAGTGAGTGCCTACTATGGGCCGGGCACAGTTCTAGCTCTTGGGGATACATTGGTGAACAAAAGATTTGAAGGCTCATTTTACCCTTTTAAGGAGTTCCGTTCTAGGGGAAGAAGCCAAGCAATAAGATAAAGAGGATAGAAAAAGTACAGCAAGAAAGGAGGCTACAAACACTGGGAGTGTAGAGAGCTTGCAATTTTCAGGAAAGTGGTCAGGAAAGGCCTCACTTAGAAGATGCCCTCTGGGGGCACCTGGGCGGCTCAGTGGGTTAAGTAAGCATCTGCCTTCAGCTCAGGTCATGATCCCAAGGTCCTGGGATAGAGCCCCACATTGGGCTCCCTGCTCAGCAGGGAATCTGCTTCCCTCTTTCCCCTCTCCCTCTGCCGCCACCGCCCCCCCCCCCCCCCCCCGCCAACTCATGTTCTCTCTCACTTGTTCTCTCTTTCTCTCTCAAATAAATAAATAAAATATTTTTTTTAAAAAAAGAAGGTGGCTTCTGAGCAGAGCCTGCAGGAACTCTGGGAGTGGGTCCTACAGATGTCAGAGAGGGGAGGGAACAGGCAGCTCAGAGGCAGGTGGAGGCAGTAGCATTTCTGTTGTGTTCAAGGAACAGCACGTTGGCCATTGTGACACAGCAGAGGGAGTGAGGGGAGAGAGGTGGCAGGTGAAGTCAGAGTTCATGGAGGACTAGTTGTGTAAGCCATTGGAAGGAGATGGGGAGCCATTGGAAAGATTTAAGTACAAGAATGACATGATGTATTTATGCTTTAAAATGAGTGCTTTAGAAAATGGAATTTGCCTGAACCGTGGGATCATCCAAGGACTATTTAAAGCGGGGAGAGGTAGGTAAAAGGTCATCTCCTTGGGTTTGAGGGTTCTTCAGGGAAATGCATGCAGCAGCCTCCCTATATTCTCCCCAGGGCCTCACCAAGTTGGGAGAGTCTGGGTTTGTTTTTTTCTCCTACAATCCTACAGAGTGCTTAGGGCATGGTGGCAGAGATTTTTAAATATAAAAATGTGGAAATATAGCCTGCCTAGGTTCTCCCTCTCCCTCCTCTTGGACACAGGAGTCTCTGGTGTTGATCATCATTTATGGCACTGCTCTTGGCTGTGCTGCTCTTTGGAAAGCCTCATCCAACTCCTTAAGCTCTTAAGAAAACCATTCAGGTACTGAAGATGCATGAGCTGGCTTAGTGAAGAGAAAGTGAGATCCTACCTGAGGGGAGTGGGTGCCATTTGGTGGCCCTCTTTGGAGATTTCAGAGGGATGGGATGAGAAGGTTCAGGTGGGTGGAATGGAGAAGCTACTTAACAGGGCAGCCACAGGACCAGAAAGTTGGCAGTGGAGTCTTCACTCTCGATACTCACCTTTGAGATGCAAGTGGTCAGCGGTTAAGATGTGAGATTTGGGAGAAAAGAGAAAAGGAGAGGGGCTCCTGGGTAGCTCAGTGGGTTGGACAGCTGATTCTTGGTTTCAGCTCAGGTTGTGATCTCAGGGTCTTGGGATGGAGCCCTGCATCTGGGTCTACACTCAGCAGGAGTGTGCTTGAGGTTTCTTCCTCCTTTTCCCTTTGCCATACCTCCCTCCTTCCCCACCCAAATAAACAAATAGATAAATCTTTGAAAAATATGAGGCACCTGGGTGGTGCAGTCAGTTAAGCATCCAACCCTTGGTTTCAGATCAGATCATGATCTCGGGTTGTGAGATCAAGCCCTGTGTCAGGCTCCCTGCTTAGTGTGGAATCTGCTTGAGTTCCTCTCTCCCTCTGCCACTGTTCCTCTTCCCAGCACACTCTCTTCTTTCTAAAATAAAGAAACAAAACCTTTAAAGAAATGCTAACAGCAGTTTTTAAAATAAAGATAAAAGATTCAGTGTCCTTAAATCAGGAATTCTAACACTCTGAGATGGGTCTCCTGGGACCAGCCCAGCTCGACTCCCCTAAGGAAAAAGGAAAGTTGGGCATCGTTTCGTGAGCAAGTATCAAAAGTAGTGTAAATAGTGACAAGAGCACCGAGGCAGTAAAGTTTAACTCCTGTTTCTGCCAGATGACCTTGACCATGTTATTTTCCCTCCATTTTGTCATCTGCAAAATGCAGGTGATAAATGTCTACATCATGGAACTAAGGTGAGGATTATATAGGATCCTGTATTGTTAAAGGAACTAAGCATGGAGGCCATTACACTGAGGTGTCTCTGATATCTTCATAGCTACTTAAGCAAACCAAAACCAAGCCAAAGGCAATGTCTTAGTATTGAGAAAAATGACACTTAAGACAATAGGCAACTAGCCTTTCTCAAATAAGGGAACTGCTTAAGCTACAGCCAGTTAAATAATGTCCCTGCCTAGCATCCCCGTCTTCTCTATAAGAACCTCTCTGCTCGCTCCAGATAGGTAGAGCCCTCCTAACCAAGTAAACTCTTGCAAATTTTAATATGCCTCAGTTTACGTTTTAGCGCTGTACATATCCCAGGTCTACTAATGGTCTAAAAGGCAAGGGTAGTAATTTCTGTAACAGTGTCTTTCTTCTTCTGTCTGGTCACTACCACAGATGAGCTCCCCGAGACTGTTGCATGAGACCTTTACTTCATTTCCTGTGAAATGTTTAATCCCACATGATGGCCATGACCTGGGAAAAGTTTGGAAGTATCTTTTCTATGCTGCAGACATTTTCCCCAGAGCCAGCCACTCACACAGGGCCAAGGAACTAGACCCTCAGCCCCTGAAGGTCAGGGCCGATGCCATGGTCAGCAGAGAGCCTTTCCCTGGACCTCCCAGCTCACACTTTACTCCTCCCTCCAAGGCCCAACCTCAGCCATAACATGGGATATCAGAGATACTGCCTTGTTCCTTTTTGAAACAGAAGCGAGAAGATAGGAGAGGTGGGAGGAAGAAGTCCTTCCCCTAGTGTGGCCTTAGACCTGGTGCTTTTGCAGTCAAGACTAGGTAAACAGGGATGCTTGGGTGGCTCAGTGGTTAAGCATCTGCCTTCGGTTCAGGTCGCGATCCCAGGGTCCTGGGATGGAGTCCTATGTTGGGCTCCCCACAGGGAGCCTGCTTCTCCCTCTGCCTATGTCCCTGCCTCTCTGTCTCTCTTGAATAAATAAACATCTTTAAAAAAATAAAAAATAGGGGATCCCTGGGTGGCGCAGTGGTTTAGCGCCTGCCTTTGGCCCAAGGCACGATCCTGGAGACCCGGGATCGAGTCCCACATCGGGCTCCTGGTGCATGGAGCCTGCTTCTCCCTCTGCCTGTGTCTCTGCCACTCTCTCTCTCTCTCTGTGTGACTATCATAAATAAATAAAAAATAAAAATAAATAAAAATAAAAAATTAATAAAAAGACTAGATAAATAGACGTTAGATAAAACAGATTGAAAGCATGCCCGAAAGGCTTTGGAGAAATCATTACTTTTATGAACCCACTCCCTGCTCCACTCCCTGTCCCCCACCCCCACCCGTGAAACCTACTGCTTGTGGCATTCAACTTGGCTGTGCCTCCGAATGGAGTTGGGAGCTCCTAGGAGATACAGACACCTTCCTCACTTGTCAGCTTGCCTCCGGCTGCAGAGCTCCTGTGTGTCATTGTGCCAAAGGAGCTTTTCTTTCTTTCCCAACTTGTCATGCCTGATTTTCCCAGTCACTTCATCTTGGTCTTATTCGCAAGGAAGGGGTGTGGGAAGGAGGGCAAGCGAACCCTGCACAGCCACGTGCATAAAGCAGGTGGCACGGTGACTAGCTTGAGAATAAGAGTGCAGTAACCCGCTCTTAGGGGGCTGTGGGGGTCTTAGAGCCTTTGCGCGTGGGACCTGAGAGAAGGGACCGGCGTGCGGACTGACGTGTCTGTTTGCCTTGCAGTGCGGAGGCCAGATTAACGGCGGGGACATCGCTGTGTTTGCGTCGCGCGCTGGCCACGGTGTTTGCTGGCACCCACCGTGCTTCATATGCACTGTCTGCAATGAGCTGCTGGTGGACTTGATCTACTTCTACCAAGATGGGAAGATCTACTGTGGCAGGCACCACGCCGAGTGCCTGAAGCCGCGCTGCGCAGCCTGTGACGAGGTCAGAGCACACTGCATGGGGCTCCCAGCGCCGCCCATTGCCCTTCGCTTCTGCCAGAGGCAACACTTGGTCCTGTGCTGTCTTTCCTGCACAGAAGAAAACCATAGGCCACTCCACCTTCTTATATTAGAGCCTTGCAAGAGAAGCCCCACCCATCCCCGGTTGCTAGTATGTCCAAAAGTCCCAGTGTCCTGGGCATCCAGGTAGGAAGGCAGTTTCTGTAGCTGAGGAGAGTCTCTGGCATTGGGGCAGTTACAGACTCTCAAAGGAAGGCGTCGTGCAGCTTGAGATTTCAGCCCGAGTCCCAGGGAATAATCAATCATCAATAACTGTGGGGCACTTAAGTCTTAAAATAGTTCCAAATCCTAAGCTTCAACGGGAAAAACCTGGTTTGAGAAGAGAGACATTTGATGGCACTATTTAGTGTTCCCATAATTTACAAGCGTCCGGATGGGGATTGAGGAGGCAGGTGCATACTCCCTGGTCTGAGAGGTACTTGAATTTGCGACTCCAGGTCAGACAGTGGACTAGAACATAAAGCCTGTGCCTGGTGTTTCTCCCACCAGGGGCACATCCAGATAGGATCTGTAAGCTGCAAGTACAGAAAATCTGCTTTGGCTTCAAAAGTTTGGAGCTTATATTTCTATAAAAAAAAAATTTTTTTTTTCAAGTTTGGAGGAGAAAGGAGAGTACTCTAAACCTGACCACTTTTATGGGAATAATTTGGGAAAGATCTTGGATAGGGGTTTCCTCCTACACAGAATAGAGTTCTGATTGTCTGCCCCTGCCTCTGCAAACAGCAGTATGGGCTTCTGGAAGCAGGACTCCCCCTTTTCATCCATAGCCCACTCCTGCCTGCCTTGGAGGGGTTTGCTCTTCTAGGAAGAAGTTGACCAGCCTTAAGGAATTTGTATTCTAATGCTAATGGTGATGTTTCTAGAGAGACCCTCTAGATGGGTATTTGGGAAAATAAATTCAGGTCCACCTGAATTCACGTGGCCACTTTACTTTCAC